>NC_053411.1:13762500-14071212 GCF_016859285.1 Xiphias gladius
GCTGGTGCAGGACAAACACCAGCCAGAGAGACTTTTCATAGCTGGAAAACCCAGAGGTACCAGCTCATAACTGCTCTATAAAACATGAGGAAATCATTTATTCATAATTAAAGAGTGACTTATTACAAAGTGGTACCACATTTTCTGTTTTCCTACATACTACATGGACTAAAAGTCAGCAACTCACATTTAGGACGACTTTCTGTTAGCATAAAGTTGGACGCGTTGTGAAATGGCAGGGCCCCCGGGCACAGAGGCTTTAAAAGGCGCACCATGCTACCTAGCAGAGCCCCAGCCCCAAAGTGAAGATGTTTTCAGATAAACGTTTGACTGATCCCTTTTGAGTCTCCAACAAGAAATGTTTATAACAGTAACTTTACCCGGACACTCTGGCTTCGGGTCCCCGCCGAACCCTTTGGCCCCTGAGTCCATGTGAACCGGAGTGACGAGCGTCGTCTTGCAACAAGAAACAGACCAACTTTTAGATGCTCGGTGAATGAAAATCATTTTGCGGTGAGAAGCGATATAAACCAAAAACAAGAGCTTTGTTTACAGAGTTTGTTATGGTGAGTTCACGAAGCATGCGAGAGGAAAGTGAAGTCGAGTCCTCTGAATGATGTATGGAGGGATGCCTTGGACTGCTGCATTATTGAAACAGGGCAACAGAAAAGCTTGGCCCCTACTCGATGAGCGATGCAGTCCCTCTCACATTTAGTCAACAACACGTCTTCTTGTTTTTGAAACACATCATGAATCTGAATCATGATTTCTTTTTTTTTTTTTTTAAATGCTGCAACACTGAGGTGTGATGCATAATTCACCCATGTATTTTCAAAGTCCGAGTCGTCAGAAAAATCTTAGGAGGAAAATAGAGGGGTGGTGTGAGGAAAAATCTGATGTATTTACACTTGGATTTCACTGGTGGTGTCCTCTGAGGGGGGGGGGGGGGGGTCCCCATTAGGCCCACCAGGTCTCTGCAGACTGCTGGTAGAATGGAGCTCTGCAACAGAGCGGCTGTTATTTTCTTTGTGAGCCCAGGAAACCGGAGATGCTCCTCTGCTCAGCTACTGAGTGACATCAACTGCTTGTGGAGAAGACACGCACCCACGCGCACGCACACACACACACACACACACACACACACACACACACACACACACACACACACACACACACACACACACACTCACACACACACACACACACACAAAGGCAAACTTCCATGCACATTAAAGCACACTCTGGAAAAAAGACCCAAATCCGCATATACAGATGCTCAAGCCTAACCACTCACCACCCGCATACACAAAAGGCTAAATGTTTGCATATACTGCTGTTTCAATTATCCCCCTGTCTTACTCTTCAGCTTTTTTATCTGTGAGTGGAGACAGGTCTGTGTGAGGCTTAATGAAAGTGAGACAGACCCCCCCCTCATCTCTCTGACACAGCCTCTCATCTCTTTCTTATTACACTATCATAGCGAAGAGGAACAAAAACAAAAGGTCCTCTGTGAGGCCGCAGGCGCAAGTACAACATTTGCATAAACTGCACACAAAACCTGTGTGTGAATATGCTGCGTTCAACATCCGGTCACCATGCACATGTGGAGAAACTGGGTGAAATGGGTGTGAAGCAACTGCGTGCTCTGTGCAAGCAAGTACAGAACTAGAAAGTACTTTACAGTACAGTAATGTACTTACATTTTTGGACCACTCAAGAATTAAACAAAGGCAGAATGAATGAGGACAGGCAGACTTTGAAAAAAAGCACAGGGAAAGGAAAATAAAGGTGAGGTCACTTTAGTTCACTTAGTTAAGATATGGAACTGTGTGGTTTTATGGCACAGTTGAACATGCACACGCTTGCAAAACACATGCCGACCACACGCTGATGCATACATGCATGCTGCGCTGGGTTGCAGGGATTTATTCATGTATGCACATGTTGTACAGAACACGTGTATGCATGCTTAAACACACGCGCAGGCTTCATGATGAGAGCCGCAGTGATCATTACTGCCAGAGACTGTCCTGTGGTAAACGCGCGGCACTTCTGTTTCCTTCCACTGCAAGCAAAAAGTGATGCAGCGCTAACTTAGCCTTGTGGTGAAGAGTTCCTGCCTCAAATGATGTTGTCTGTGTACTTTGAAGGGCGAAGTGACTAAAGTGAGCGAAAAGCAGACAGAGGCTGGTTTTGTACAAAGTGCAAATTATTAAACACTGCAGTAATCTATGATTGTGTTGAATATTTTTGGCAAAATTTCCCATCCCATCTTATTTGACCAGGATCAAAATAATACTTCAATCCTAACTGGATTTGTCTCCTAAGCTGACTTGTGATGGAATTGTGAATTGTGTGATGGTGACCCTGGATTGGTGTTCTCCAGTGGGTGTTTTTCAAAATTTCAAAATCAGACTGACGATTACTCCGGCCCGTTGCGGTTGGAGCCACGGAGTAATGTGTGGCGTGCCGAGGTCACGGGACCACTTCCTGTTACTTTCGCTGTGCGTTTTCTCGTTTGAGATCACAGCACAGGTCTAACTAGTTACATCAACAATGGCTGCGTACCATGTAGTTTTGCCAGTTTGTGCCAATGGTGCTGGTAGATGCTAACATATTTCACACTGTAAGTGAAAACTAAATGACTAAGTAGTTGTTGAGATATTTAAGTCTGGACCAAAGCGGTGGACTACCAACAGACTAACATTGTCATCCCTAGAGCCAGGCTGCTGTCATGGCTGAAAATTGGAAAATTCAAATTTCAGTCAGACTTTTAGTTGGGCAGATCTATGCTACTAATTAATGGTGTGAGTTCATCAAACTGACTGACTGCGCTGATTCAGAAAGATGGAGGTATCATTTGCCTCACACCTCCTGCAACAGGTGTAACGAAGCTAATGTGAGCGAGAAGAAGGCGTCAATAAGCCGCAGTCGGATCACACCCACAGAAGAGGTCTAATCAAGCAAGATAAGTGAAAACATGTGTCCTACAGTGGGTTTGCAGGGACTTTAAAACCTAAAAAGGTCAACATTTTGACCCCAGGCTATTCCTGAGTCTCCATTACACAGCTGAATTTGTGGTTTGCTTGCTTTTAGCTTTTTAGACAAAGCAGGAGTCCCTTGGAGATGTATATCTCCAAGGGACTGTTTTTTTTTTTTTTTTTTTTTACTCATTACTGCATTTCCTTGCCAAAAAGTAAAGAGCTGAGCAGCCTGTATATGTAGTTCAGCCATGCTTTACTTTTTAAAGTAAGCTGCCCCTTAATTAACCAAGAATACATAGAAAACGGGTCCAATTTTGCGGAACAAACAAACTTAGACATCTAAGTTTATTTGTGAGATCTAAGCCAAACCAAAGTTTGTCATTGACCGAGCCCACGCTCTTCGTGTCAGGTCAAACACACTTACCTCCAAAATGTCAGCATTTCAAGAACTGCTACATTAAACAGGTACATGTTTAGTGTTTCTGAATTCAGTCCGTGTGTTTGAATGGGGTTTCTTCTCCTCAAGTGTAAGAATTGTTCAATCCAAAGATGAGCCAGCAGCTCCTTAACTAGGCTTAAATCTGTTCAATTTTGCATTGCGTTACATCGAGCATGGTTTACCAACAATATGGTAGATTACACGATCTAACACTAGGGAATTATGGCATCTCTCCGCCGGGGCTTTAGATGAAAAGAAAAGAAAAGAAAAGTTCTCTCCCCAACTTCAGTCTGTGGCATTTCTTATGCTCTTTGTAGCGCTGTACACCTACACACTCACTCTTGCTCTGGTCTTGCTGTCTCGCTTGATGTCTGGAGGATGAATGTTTATGGAGGAGCTTCCACGGCCAGCCAATAATAACGGCACATAACCGGACAGAACCCTAGACAAATTCAGGCAGACAGACATGCATCCACAAAGACACAAAATTCACCACAGACGAGACAAAGGATGCAACACACACTTCCTCAAATGTACACCTCATGCACTGCCTTGAAACATAGCACGGAAAACACACATGTTCAGAATCGTACAGTACATGTATAAATGTCTTCACACATACACAGAACTACATACACATAGCCGCTCATTTCGCTGCTCTCCTGCCAACATATATATCCAACCACTGCATCAGTATACAAACACATATATACTATGGATGCTGCACAGCTTCAAGTCTCTGACACACACTCACAGGCACATACCCGCCCGCCCCACACATGTCTGTCCAACTCGTTTCCAGCTGCAAAGACGGACGCATATTCCTTGGAGGTTTCCACTCTTTTCTCTTTCGCTCCCTCTCTTTGATATCGAGCAGGCTTCACTTGGCAGAGAACAAAGAGTTTGTTTTACTTTAGATCGAGGCTCCTGTGTGGGCTTGGGGTCAGAGAGTGGTGCACTGCGGAGGGACGTATGAGGCGTGCTTTGAACTGCGTTCATGGCAGGCTTAGTAAACAATGGGGCCGTAAGTGGAGGCTTTAGGTTTACAGTTGATTCCCCCACTGGAGCCGCTGCAGCCTGAAAAAGACGAGGGGTGTGTGTTTTTGTTTTTGTTTTTTTTTTTACATGCATTTTTGCCTATGCATCCCCATGTACCATGGTTTTTTTTTTTCTGGCGTGTAAATGTGTGAATGCGAATGGAGAATTCCTCCTTCTATACAGTTAAGAAAAAATGATACCTTCGTTTGGGTGAAAAAGTGTGAAGTACAAGCAGGGTGGGAGAGGATATGTGCATGCTGTTCTATGATCGCGTGTGTTTTCACAGTAGGGGTGTGATCAGCAGTCAGCACAGGCATCCGGCACACAACACACAACTGGCTTGGTAGCACATGATTTTTTAATGTGTTTCCTCTCGTTCCTGATGTTTTCCCTGCAACTCATCATCCATAATCATCAGTCTCCCTCCATTTTTTATCATCTTTGACTCTCTTTTAAGTAAAGCGTCAATGAAAGGTTGTTCTTGGCATTTCCATCATATTTTACCAACTCGGACGCACCACTGTGCTGTTTTGATGTTTGCTTTGCTGCTTGCATCGCGGTCCTTCATTTGAAGCCTTATTTAAATTTCTTTATCACTGTCACAGCTCTAATGACGGACAAGAACGTCAGTATTGGACTTCTACAAGCAAAAAATTGTAGTTAGGCAGTTAGGCAGATAAATTAGGGTTATGGTTTGGTAACTAAAGCATTTGGTTAAGGTTGGAGAAAGATCGTGGTTACGACCTTAAAAAATAGTGAACTCTGGTCTTTTGCATGAAAGTCAACGACCATCGCAAACTCCACATTGTAACTTTGGGTGTAACTCGACAGCATTTTTTTCCTTCTTTACTTCTCTGAACTGTTTTGCTTTCTGATGTATTTGCAAATTGCCCAAATGCTGCAATTTTAGTTTGTTGGTTATCAGGGTTTGGCCATCATTATTTGTCTAACATGAGGTTTCCAATGTTTTTGTTTGTTGTCTTGCGGGTGTAAGCAGAAACCCAAAATGAGTTTGCTGGGTGGACACAAGCTCAGCGCCAAGGTGAAGAGTTTGGATATCTGGAAAGAACTGGTGGATCCATTGTTTGATATGTTCAACTGGAAGGAGACCCAAAACCGGGAAGAATTAAACATCCCATCTGGCCTCAGAACTTCTGGGTTGTATTCCTGACTCTGGGACCAGAAAAAGATGGACAGATGCCGGTGCAGATGTAATAGTAAGACTGAGGGGGAGACAGTCTACTCACTGTCTCCCACAGGTTTTCTCTTATATTGTTTCCCGCTTTTTCTCACTGCTGGCCTCCCCATTTGCATACACAGACAGCTTTGAAGGTAGCCACCCCCCACACTAAACCCCTTGTGAAGTTGTTTAACTAAGGCTTTTGTGAATCTTCATTCCTGTCCATGTCACTTTGTGAGTTAATGAGAGCATATTTGAGAAGCTGCAATGCCTTTGCAAGCATGCGCAGAATTATTTGTGTGTTTCATGTGTATGCAGGGCTGATGTAGCTCCTCTCTTTCTTCCTCAGGCATGCCTCCACATCCCAAACACACACACACACACACACACACACACACACACACACACACACACACACACACACACACACACACACACACACACACACACACAGATGCTAGAGAAAGAGAGGGGGAGGGATGGGGACTAATTAAGTCAGTCGGAGAAAATGAGACCTAACCTGCACCCTTTCACTGGCTCATGTGAACAAAAACAACAACAACAACAACAACAACAACAACAACAACAACATCGACTGATGGCTGTCCATCCATCTGTCCATCCATCTGTCCCTCCGGCTTAAAACTTGATCACTGTCCTGGCCGTCCGCTGTGGCTGACAGAAGTCCGCTCAGCACGGAGGGTCAGGTTTTTCCTCTCATCCCAGATCCCCTCATCACAACATCATTTCTCTCCTTCATCTGTTCACCCTCGCTCCAAACATCTGTCTTTGTGAAAGCCTGCGTTATGTCCAGAGAGAGACAGGTGCCTGCTTGACTATTTGAGGTGCAGACGTGAGAAACATTAAAGGGTTCCACAAACTGAAAAGGCTGAAAAACTGAAAAAAAAATTACTTTAAATGATGCCATGCAGTAATTAAAAAGCTCAAAGAATTACACTCATTAAAAAAGTTTTTTTACATCCAATGATCATTTTTAAAATTTCTTGCTATCTACAATATCTATGCATGATAGGCATGGGTTGGTTAAGGTTACGGAAAGATTGGAGATGTTTTTAATAAAAGGAGAATGTTGACCACAAGTCCCTGACAAGACGTTTCCTGCGTGAAATTCACCTGTCAATCCATCTCCACATCCTTACTTTCCACCTCGCTACCTCTAGAGCACACTATTTCCTGCGTTGGCACTAAACATTGGCACTGGACGCAAATCATGAAGCGCAGAATCAACCAGTCTGAGCAAAAGTCCTTGGGATACGGAGCTCATTATGTTCAGGCAAAGTAACAAACTACTTTGATTTCGAGGTAAGGCTGTCATGCCAAAAGCTGACTCATAGCATTTCTTTCCATCTTTTTTTTTCCCGTTGTTCTTTTAACAGTCAGGCAGTCACTCATCTCATTTCAAAGTCTACCTGTCCTGTAGTAGTCCTCAGTGCGTTCCCGCCTTTCCCCTTTACCTGAGCCTCACACCCACCTGCACACCTTCTCCCAATTCCCTCAACTCCCTCCCAGTATATATTCAAGCCCATTAGCCATTGTTCCTTCCCTAACTTTAGCCCTCTTGTCCTGTTATCCTGCTTGCTTACATAACCTCCTTGGTAATAAATTTCTTATTCAGGGTAGAAAATGTTAACACAACCACCCACAACTCAATTCCAGGCACTATTTCATCTAGTTACACGCTGGTTTCTTTATACAATTCTCTGATGATTTAGAAGCAGGTTTATCTCACATAGTTAATGTCTGACGTACAAGTTTAGATTTAAGACACTAACCCTTTTAAGGGAGCAGGTGCAATAATCTAAATCTTCAAGTTTAGAACCTTCAAGCTAAGCTAACTGGTGACTGAATGGCACAACAGGTCAAAAGTGAAAAAACAAACTTCCATGTCATGGATTTCTGTCTTTCGTTTCCTTCATGACCATCATTCAGCATACCCAGACAGCTACAGGCTAACGTTACTCTGCTGAACTCAGACGATCAGCTAACCTAAATAATTAGCATTTATTAGCTAATAATAAAATTAACTACTTCCCCTTGCATTTTCATCTGAACTTATTCCTTTAAAAAAAAAAAAACTTAATCAGCCCACAAAAACTGTGGTTCTTTGGCCTCAACCAGTCAAGATTTAGCACATTCAGTTATATAATTTCTGCCTCAAAGAGCCACATGTAGAACTATAAATTCTTTTTTTCTGCAGAGGAGAAAGAGAACACAAGAATAAATGGTAAATTTGATGTCAGTGGCACCTCTGAGCCGAGCAGAGCTTTTATTCGGAGACGGGATGAGCGCACATTATCGGGGATGAGCTGCTCTAACAGCCCACCCAGCCAGCCTCCTGCGCTCCTGCATTGTTCCAACACGTTCTGACTCACAAAAGGCAAAAATACATTGAAACCTCAGCGCCGCGGTGCCTCCTTGCTCCCTGTGACTCACAAAGCTGGACTACATTTAGCCTGCAACATCCGCCGCCAACACAGGCTTGACAAGAGAGAGCTGGAGACCTGCGTGCATCCTCCAGCTGGGGTTAAAGCGGAGGGACTGGTAACTGAGGTAGAAACTGAGATGTTATGAAAAGATACATGACATTATGCTGAGACACCTTAGGAAACTGACAGTTAAATTACAACATTTATAAAACGGAGCAGTGGCAAGTTTGGTTTGATTACAGGTTAAGAGATTGCATCCTAGAGAATGAATATCCAGAAATTAATTCTTTTGGAATGATGTATGGCTTTTTGAAAATCAATTTTATCTTAGCTTTCCACATTTCCTGAAACTGCTAGGCTACCATTTCTGTAAACTGTCTGACTCAGGTGACATTACGTGATCTAACTTACCGAACTTTCCGTTCTTTAAGGCAAGTCAGAGTGAAATCTTCAATGTTTTTTGCCGTACAGTCTGATGTCAAATCAACTCTTGAGAGAGTTGAGACTTATTTTTGTGATTTAAAGTGACTCAAGTCCAAGTCTGGAGTCTACAGTGCTACTTGTTTATTATAAGTCTCAAGTCATTTGAGACAAGTCCACCTCAGGTCTGTCAGATCAAGTCTTTTCAGGTCTCTTGAGACTTGTATGTTCTTGCTTTCCAGTCTCAAGTCAACCAGATCGTCAGAGGATCAAGTCTTGAAGTCGGTTTTGTGACTGTGTGCTTTAATCACTCTCAAGCCTCAAATCTACAGCTCTGTTTGTTTTTATGAGTCTGAAGTTCTTGAAGACTTCTACAAAACACATCCTTCGCAAGTCTCAATTCAAGTCATTAAAGGCAGGTCCAAGTCAAGTCACTAGTCTTCATAAGCAAAGATGCACATCAAAATGATACTCAAATGCCTTGCTCTTAAGTCTCAAGCCAGATCCAGTCTTTAGAGGGTCAAATTGTCAGGGTCAAGGCTCAGAGCAGCCAGTTCTCAAATCTTTATTTTTGTGATTGGAATCACACTCAAGTCCAAGTCTTAAGTCTGTAGCTCTGCGTGTTTCTACTGGACAAATCCATCTCAAGTCAAGATGCTTTCAGTGTCTGAATGAGACTTGAATGTTGTTGTTCAAGTCCCACGTTCAAATCTAGTCTTTAGCAAGGCAAGTCTCAAAAAAGTCAACTTTTAGAGCAGTCAAATCCAAATCAAGTTTCAAGTCCTTTTCTGTGTTTTAATTTGGTTAAATTATAGGTCTCCATTCTACAGCTGAATCATTTGAGACCATCTGTCTGACTCAAGTCTCAAGTCAAGTCAGGAGAGTTAAGACTGAATAAGTCAGAATAAGTCTTTACAAGGTCAAATCTTCATTAAGTCAAGTGTCAGAGCTGTCAAGTCCAAGTCTCAAGGTTACAGCTTGCTTGACAGGAGACTCAAGTCTTTCGAGACAAGTCAATCTCAAGTCTCAAGTCTATCGGAGCAAGTCTCAAGTCAAGTCACTGAGGGCAGGTACAAGTCAAGTCACTAGTCTTCATAAGCACTCAAGATGCAAGTCTTTCAGGTCTTTCAGGAGACTCCAATATTTTTCCTCTCAATGTCTCATTTCATCTAACCATTAGACGGTCAATCCTCAAGTAAGTCAACCTTCAGACCAGTCAAGTCCAAGTCTCAAGATCTAATTTTTTGATTTAAATTAGACACAGGTCCACAGCTCTGATTGTTTGATGTATTGATCATCACCCTGTGAGTAGTTGAATAAGCAGATTTGTCTCTCTGGTTGACATCAAAATAGACACATGATCAGGTGATGTCCTTGTCACGTCTACGTGCAGAGGCAACGAAACACCAACCACACTCAAAAGTGACGGTTTTACTTATTCATATAGTGGCTATATTCACTCTGTGGCTGTTATTAGAGTTGGTGTTTAAGTATAAACATATTTAACCCCAGTGCCATGATATTTTCTTTGTTTGCAGTAACATGGGCCAATGAGCTGGAATACATAAAAGCTGGAATGACTTTTTCCCTCCATGATGAATAGGTGGCTTACAATTTAGACCCAATCATAGTGCAATCAAGGCAAAGCACTTGAGCTAAGCTACGACAATTCCCTGCCTGCAATTTACCCAGACTTCCAATTTCAAATGAATAATCCTATGAATTGCTACAGAGAACAGCATGTGCGCAACACATAAATACATGGTTATGGAAATAATGAAATCTATTGCAGTGGAGTGCTGAGGGTTGAATTTCCCTCAGTGGAACTTCTCATGTGTGTTTGCTGCATTGTTGGTGTTTGAGGTTTCATTTTGGTTTCATGTCGCGAGGGAATTCGTTTGTTTGTGTCTGAGAGGCTCTTGTGTGCATGTGCGAAAGCCTATTTGTGCATTAACAAGAGATGTAATATGTTTGGGTGCATGATGCAGTGCTGTCTGTTTCTTTGTGTGTTATTAGGGAGTTCACTGTGATCTTGTGAGTGCATGTAGCCCACTATCCCAAATGACTGGCAATTTTGTTACCCACTCTGTGATTCTCTCTGACATTCTTGTCAGCTTTTTCTCTGTGTGGGGAGGATTTAGTTTTGCTCACGTAACGTTGGATAGACAGCAACTTGCATGTTCACACCACTGAACAACTCGGGATAGTGATTACCAGTGTTAGTGATAACAAGTGCAATTTACAGACTAAATGAATACCTAATGTTGTACAGTTTGTCATGCTGGGGTAACAAAATAAAGTGTGCATTCACCAAGTTAGTATTTAGTTACCTTAAATAATTTGTTAGTTGCTTTCAGACACCTCTGTGTTATGCAGTCAGATATATCAGCAAAACATAAGCTCGTGGCTAGTGGCTGTGTGAGGCTGTACTAAGCCACCGCGGTGCTTTGAGATGAATGCTAATATCGGTATGCTTACATGCTCAAAATGAAAATGCAAACATGCTAATGCTAAGCAGGTATAACAATTAGTCACCATCTTAGTTTAGCTTGTTAGCATGCTAACATTTGCACAAAACACAACGTACAGCTGAGGCTGTTGGGAATATCATGAGTTTTGCAAGTGCTTCGCCATGAGCTAACGTATCGGACAAATTAACATTTTGGTCTGATGATGGCGCTAGAGGAAAAGTCAGATCACCAAAGCGATCACAGTTCATCCGGAAGGGGGACATGAATGAACAAAATTTGATGCCAATCCATCTGATAGTTGTTGAGATATTTCAGTCTGGACCAAAGCGGTGTGCCAACAGATCGACACTGACATAGCCTTGCCACTCACATGCCAAAAAAGTCAATAACTAATGATATGAGTCATTGAATATTAAATTAATTTAAATTGTTAATAAATATGGGCATTCATATGCATGCTAAAGTGATTTTCACGCAACAGAGATGCCAGCTGCTCTGGCAAAAATAGACCTTGTGGGTAAAGATATCAGAGTGGAGAAAAGAGCAACATAGGAATCGAGCATATTTCACAGTGGACATTAGGGGTTATACTGAGATCTCACTGATGGTTTATTTTATTTATTTTCTTTTTAAATTTCTCTAGACTGTTGTTCAGTATTTGACACTCTGCCATGAGGTGCTGTTAAGAGTGTCTCTGTACAGCACCCGACTTGCAGATATATACAGCAAGTGTGCTTCAGGAGGAAGTGAAGTGAAAAAAGAGAGAAAGTAAATGAAATTTCAAATATTTGTTGACAACTTGGTGTGTTTAATTTCTCTTTTTGCTATTTTATCCTGTGGTCATTATCTTGTCATTACATTGCTTTAATTATGACGACAACACCTATGATTAACTGTGATTATATGAAAGATAAGAGCAACAATAGAAAAGCAGTAAGGATGTGAGAAGAAAAATAGAGAGGTGCTAAGGGAATCGGTCCGGAGGGCCACCTCACAGCAGGCGCCGCCATGGCAACAGCAGGCCATGATGACAGACAGGCGGAGGGGGATACAGCATCGTGATTGCCTCAATCACAGTTGTATTAAATCCACTGCTTTGCATTTTGTTTTTGTCCCTGTGAGAAGTAATTTGTTCATTCATTTAGGCAGGCATGCTGGATGGAGGTAATTCCAAACCACTGATTGCAGGCTGAAATGTCTGGTTTGGGTCTTCAGGGAATGAGAAACCATTTAGAATCAGAATCTTAATTGAGCAACTGTTGCTGCGTCTTATATCTCCCTGCTGATGAAGAGTGAGTGGGTCCGTTTCTCTAATATTCAGAATAATTAAATAATTCAAGTCACTGCATATCTGAATAAATTTGCACTGCAAAGAGAAATGGTAGTGACAAAAATACATTCAGTCGCAGATGAATTGAAATCATTCAGACTTTATTCGTCAGGTTCACCACCCGTCATTACATAGCTTTGCGGCCCCTAGCTCTGATTGTCGCTAGCCATTTGTTTCGAGCCCCGTCACACACCAAAACTCTTCCACTGAATCTCATAAATGAAAAAAAAAAAGTCTCATTCTTCCCAGTTCAAAGACAAGTTCATAAAAAGAGGATGGGAATAAATGACAAGCAAATAAAAGAAAATGCAGTCAAAGAATTCTAAAGTATGCCATTTTTACCCAAATGACAATCTGGCTCAGCAGAGACCCAAAAAATTTCTCCGACACCACAAAATAGAAGCCCAGTTTCATTTTCTAGTAAAACAAAAATATAAAACAACAGCGTTGCAAAGTCACTCTAAAAGGGAGAGAAGGGCCAACTAATGTGAAGAAATTGCGATTTTAGTAGACTGTTTTTACAGCCGCTCTGGCATTTTCAAAAAGCCGACTCTTAGACATGACAGCATGACCGTTGCTGAAACTCTCTCACAAGAAGCAGAACAGCTGGATGAGCAACACGTACAATGAAGAGAGCACTTAGAGGGACTCACAGCCAGGGTGAAATGGATCATAAATGAACAGTTGAGGCGAAATATAGACATATTCTTCAGCTGGCTCCGACATGAGAGGAAAAGCATTTGCAAATACGGTACCTATTTTGATTTACTATGAATGCAATTCGAGTATCAGTTTATTACTGTATACTCACTATGCAAGTACTGAGAGTACCTCATAATATCTGAGCCGTATTCAATAAACATCAGGTAAAATGTTATTAATCTTTTCAGGTTCTGTGCCAGTGCTTATAGAGACCCAAAGTGTTCAAAATAAAATAAATAAAGTAAACATGATAAAATATAAACAAATCTCATGAAATTGTAAAACAACCATAAATCTTAAAAACTCAGCTCAGTCAAGAAACGTTATTTCATCCTGCTTCTTCTCACATTGAGAGAGTTTACTTCTGGCCGTTTTTATTTAATTCCAATGGTTTTTATTCCAAAATGTCCCTTTTCCAAAGTGTGACTCAGACCAAAACAACAGCCAATCACATGTCTGGCTAGTAATATGCTAAAACATTGCATAATAATAAGCAGAGTTTTTGAAAATGTATTGGATTAGTTCCAACTGTATGACTATAAGCTGTATGTTGTTTGTGTTTATTGTTAATCATTTCATAATGTCTTATTTATTTATTTAATATTGAACACTTTGGGTTCCCTTAAATGCTTAATGAATGACAAACAACACAAATGTAGTGTTTTCTCGTTAATTTACAGCAGATTCACATGTGGTTTAATTCAATGCTGAAATGATTTTCACATGTAGCGACTGAATTCAAATGAATTAAAATACAGCTGAGGGTCAGCATCAGCAGCAAACTGATTTAAACCATAAGTTTGACAATATTCTGTATTTTTCTTGCTTTTAACAAAACCCAAGAGAAGACCAACACCAACAATGAACTGATCATAATAACAACTATTGTCTGTGTATCAAAGCCGACGTAGCTTATTCCTCTGTGCCAGAGCTCCACTGTTGCACAAAAACGATTAAAAACACGTATCGCGTTGACATGTGAGTGACATGTTTTTTCATTACAACGAACATGGGCACTGTAGTTTTTTTCCGAGTTGATCCCATGTACACCTCCCGCTGCCATGAATACTCACTACACCAACAACTGTGTATTCATCCACAGATGGAAATAATCCCCAACAAATGTACTATGTACTTCTGTTTGAGTAACATTTGCTGAAAACTACAGTTCCCAGCTGTTTTGGGAAATTACTGAGATGTAAAAAACAAAAATGAGACTCTATATGTGAGACCCATTTTTAAAGATGTCTTCAGTAGGGACCAATGCGCTTGAGGCTGAGTGCAACTGACAGGGTGGGGAAGTTGGCAGCCGGACTAAAGCATTGTCGGTTTTCATGGGATTTGTTGAAAGTAAGAAAAACATACGAAAACAGCAGCCTTATCCTTTAAAGTGAGTTTAGCCAAAGTGTGTAGTTTTTACAGTGTATGTGCCTTAAAGAAATATCACATATATCTTTACGCATATGTCTGTAAATAAAAAAATACTACCATGCATGTCATGCTTCCAAAGCTGAGGTTCCCCAGTAAGTTCAGATAAGTACACTATGAATTCACATATTCAAAGCCACTTCATAAAACTTTGTATCCTCCGCTCAGGTCTGTTCTCCACCTGCTCCACTTTTTATTCCTGCAGCAGCGGTTTGTGTGTTTTTCATTATTATACGCTACAGTGCGACAGACTCCAACCACAAAAGCATTGTGTGGTTGAGCACTTAAGCACTGCAGAATAAAAGATTAATTTTAATGCGACTACACTTGTTTCAATGTGCGGTTTTCAGAAGTGGTGTTTGTAGTTTTGCATTATATAAAACATGTATAGAATGAATATTTTATACCGCGGCCACACACCTTGTTCCATTGCTCTTGCCTGAAGTGGTGTGCTGAACATATGATGGTTCACTTAGTAGATGGCAAAGCGCAATTTTTATCCAGTGATTAATGAAAAATAACAGTTAAAAATACAGTAATGGGAATTTTTAAGTCCCGATAATAAATAATACATAGTTGTATAACTTACATACGCACATGATTTCCTTTTGTTGCCATGCCAACTTGGCTGGCCATGGAAAAAAATACACGCGCACACACACACAAATACACCCAGACATCCTCCCTACACCCCCCAGTTACTTACCAGTACCCTGCTGATCACTGGAGGAATAAAAGAACATAAATTACACATTAAAATAAATATGAGCAGAATGCATTAAAAATGGATCACAGCTGTGATAAGTGATGACATTTTAAGATCCCAGCCAACCCTGCTGGACCGCAAGCCTTACGAGGCTCTAAGCATCCTAAGTGATTGCTCTCTCTTCGTCCTCCTGCGTTTCTGGGTTCAAAATGAGCAGGTTTCGCCTGGTCCAACATGTCCTTAATGAAAACGTACGGTTGTGTAAGCCAAGCACATGGGCCATAGGAAGGCTGTGAAACGAGACGTTTAAATATTTAAAAGCTGCGACCCACAGGCTTCAAGTCTTTGTCCTGTCAAGTTGTTTTACGTTTTTGTTTGTGCCACTGTGTGCAGTACGATGGGGTTGCTGGTAGGTTGTTAAATCCATGCCTTTCATATAGAGTGTAGGCCTGGAGATCTTATTGCAATAACAATCAAGATTAAAAATAAAACCCCAAATCCAGAAACCTTGCCTTCAACGTAAAGTCTCTACGATGCAAGTTGTGATCACAGCTGGTGGTCCGAGGGAGACTGCAATCAGAGGTGAACCGGGTTGGAGAAAGCAGGGTGTCTTGGCTGCTCTCTGGACTGACAGCCTGACCAGAGGGTAGTGGCAGGGATGAGAAGATGGAGGATGGAGAGAAGGAGGTGGGGAGGAAGCAAGAGAGGACGGCTGAAGGCTGAAGAGACACAGGCTTTATGTGTGTGTTCGGTCTCTCTGTGATACATAGTGATAATGGATTGTCAAAATGACTATCCAGCAGTTTTTAGGCTTACCTCTGGTTAAGGTCTCTCTCTTTCTCTTTCTATCTGGCTTTTAATCCCCCCCCCCCCCACCACCACCACCACCATTACTTTAGGGTCTGGAGTTTTGTAAGAGAAGAAGAAGAGTTGTTTATTGTGCTGTTGTAATAATGATTGGAGGTGATCTCAATGTCTGTCTGGCCTCATAGGAGGCTCTTTGCAGACCTGACAGATGATCCCTTTATGTCATTTTGTCACTCTCAAGGACTTTAAGTGGCATGTGTAAGGGAGAAAGAGCGAAAGAGAGTTCGAGAAACAGAGAATGAAAGCAAGTTACATGATACTATACCAGTGTGATTCACACAAAGCCAACTCTGTGCCTTACAATAGGCCTGATATCGCCACTTCCCTATTGAGTCCTGGTTGCACATAACAGATTTGTTTCAAAGAACCACTTTAACCTAAAACCCTCTCCCCTCTGCCCTCATCAGACATGAAGAGGTGTGCAACTGAGGCGAGTCCCAGTGTGGATTTCTCCCGCCCTTGTGTGTGCTAACCCTGATTCTGTTTCACAGACAGAGAGGGGAGAGATTCAAGTTCAAGTCCAGTTATGTCCAATCCCCTTTCCATACGTTTTACTCATTTATTTTTATCCCAAATTCTGTCTTGAAGGGACAAGACAGACAATCTTTCAAGAACAACCCAGACTTTTCCCAAAGACACCTGTGTTTCCGAAATCCCCCACCAGCCAATCATTGTCTCATGGATTAGGATGGGTAGAATAATGCAGTCTGTTGGGCACTCACATTATATTCAAGTCTCTATTTTCCAGTCTATAAAGCCTGGCTCTGTGAGGATTTAGGCCTGAAGTTTGTGGTCCAACCTTGATTTCCTGCAGCTGGCTTTGAGGTGGAGGTGGACCCTGTTCCTGAGGCAGGGCCTGGGGCTGCAGGAGGCTGTTGACTGCGGTTCACTTGAGGATGCCGTGGCAGGACTGTGCGTATGGGCTGCTGGATGGGATATGACTGCTGTGGAGGACGGAGCTGGTAGCCTCGACGGTAGCGCAGTGATTGGGAACGTAGGAGAACCCGTGTGTACTGAACTTCAGGCATGATTAGCTTGAGGCAGAGCTCCTGGGCCTGGCTTGAGAACCCACGGCTGAGATTTACTGGTAGGTCGTAGCCCACAATGTCAACTTTTCCACTAGGCTGCCAGGGGCGGAGATCCTTGTTTTTGATCTGTGCTGCTGAGCGGAGAAGCGGCATCCGCCCACCGAAACAGCTTCTCATCAGTCTCTCCTGGGCTCGTCGAAGGAGTCGGACCTCCCTTGCCACACAGGCTGGACCCAATGCTGACAGCTGACGCCACAGTGAAGCATTGAAGTGGTCATAGAGACGTGCATCCAAGGAATTCCAGGCACGGATCTTTGCAGGAAGGCCTGGTGTCAGGCTCCGCTTTGAGCTCAGGGTCCGCATGTTGAGCTTAACATACAGAATGTCATCCAGATCCCAGGAGAGGAGATGGCGAAGGAGAACCAGCGACTCATCAAAGTACTCAGCAATCATCACCAGGGAGAAAACTCGCTCCACCTCTGCCACAAAGGTCCGTGCATACACCACATCTGTTGCTGGGCGATCTTTGTCTCCGCCCAAGTCAAAGGTCAAGGTGTTGTGTGCATACATGGAGTCCTTTTCATCTGGCCGGTAGTAGCGCCAGGGCTCCTCTAAGAAAGCCTCCAGGGAACCATTGGGGACCCTCTTGAAGCTCTGACAATACTGGTTGTAGTAACTGAACAAGGATTCAAACATGGAGCCAGGCTCTCTCAGTATTGTGACATATGTTGTGTCGTTCGGCATCAGGCGTTGCAGCTCCGCCTTGTTAAAGCGCATGTGGCTGGTGATGATGTTTGGCGGCAGCGTGTGTGGATGGACAAAGTGAGAGGTGAAGGAGCGTGGGTAGCAGAACTGGTGGCTGCAGGCCTGCACAGGCAATGCCACCGTCAGGTTGTTGCGCTCTGCAAAGCGGAAGAGCAGGTTCTGCATGGTGGTGCTGGCCGTTTTGTGGGTCTTGAGGAAGGCCACATTGGTGTGTTTAGGTTTCAAGCCTGGGGCAGGGTGGGAACGGAGGCCAGGACAACCGAGGTGGAAAGAGTCCATGGTCCTGGAGAAAAGAGAAGAAAATGTAACGTTATTTGAAGCTCCATTAGCTCCAGTAAAAGGGGTAGCTACTCCAACTAAAATCATGACATTAGAGACATAATTGCACAGACACTGGACAGATAATGGAAGAGACTGAGGTGCACAACAGTAAAGTAACATTTGGGGAATTCAAATGAGAGGAGATGGAGAAAAGTGGAGAGACAATGTAGTAGGATGAAGCCACTTGAGGAAACTGAGAGTGCCAGATAATATAAGGTGTGTCTGAATAGTTTGTACTGCACACTATGCCTGGCTTATAAATCAATATTATCATTTATTGACTTTCTTTGGAATCATAGTGTAATGATATACTGTGTTATCCTTTACAAAATTCTGGTATCCAAATTTATCATTCCCAGCTCATTGTAATTAAAAGCTGACCAAATTTTTGTGTTATATGTGCATAGAGTTCAAATTAATTCTTTGCATCTTCCTCTTTCCAAAAAGGATGACAATCAATGAAACTGGATGCAGCAGGAGTATCACTGTAGCCAAACTGTAGTTAAGATGAATATTCATGATACAATTGTGCCATAGCAAAAGATCTAAAATCACAGAAAAGTCCAATCATGTGCAGTACTGGTTGCATGGATAATGGATACCTTGCAGCATTACAGCATGTAGTAATCACTGCAGAACGAACTAGAGAGTCAGTTTTTCAAAAGGGGGGGAAACAATATGTGAAAAGTGAAAAGACAGGGGACAAAGCAAAAACATTCAACAAAGTAAAAACAGCAAAGACAGGATTTGGAAAAAGGTTTTGTGAGCAAAATGCTAAGTTTAAAAGGGTATGCGAACAGAATGCAAGGCTGTTAAAGTAATGTGTTCCCTCTACTTTTATAATTGGTCCCTTGACCAATCTGGCAGTGCATTGCACTCAGAGTCTCCAGATCTGAGTATTATAATAAGCCAGTCCCTCTATTAATTTGACTTTAAAAGAGAAAGACAAGAGCAGCCATTGTTAGATTTTTCATTGTAATTAGCGTCACATGGGCTCATAGAGATAGAGGGTGTATAATGTGAGTAAGTGTGTGTTTGCATATGTGTGGGTGTGTTTCAATCACTCACCAGCTCAAGTGGCCCCGATTGTGCAGCAGAAGACTGACAGTACTGATGGCAACAAAGACCAGGAATATCTTCTTCTGCGACATCTCTCTCTGCTTCACTGGGACTGTGGGAGGCAGAGAAGAAGAGCGAGAGTGAGGTGAGCAGAGAACAGGGGCACAGGTCGGGTAGCAAAGCATGAGAACAAGGGGAAGCTGGAAGTGTAATGAGAAGGCAAAAATGAGGATGAGGTGGAAGGAGAGTGCCGGTGTAAAAGGGGCAACGGTGAATTAGGGAACAAGAGGAGAGGGAGGTTCAGAGGAAGAGAAGATGAAAGGAAGCTGAAACGAGGAGTGAAAGGACAAAAGGACAAGGGTATAGAGAAAGCGAGCAAGAGGAAGAGACGGGATTTATTCAGCAAATAATTGCTGGGATCCATTAGCAGAAGAGGGTAGTGTGGCTTGGCATTTGTCACTCATTCACTGTAATAAGACAGTGAATGATACCTTCATTACCTTCAACCGCTGTAAGAATCACATTCACCGTTACAACCTTTTATAATCTCTTGGCTCAATGTCTGGACAGATGGCCCCGTACATTACGTCCCGTCAGTAATGAGGGACATGCATATGTGAAAAACCAAACAACACTCCACAGTGAGAGTGCTCTGTGGCAGAAACTCCCCATATAACTTGACCCACGACGCTGAAATGCTATGAGAGCAATGGAACCTGGGAAGGAGTCCAAGCCTCTCTCGACGGCATAACAATGGCCAATGTCTCTCTCCTTGATTACACTGTCCTGTTACCATCCGTACACACGCCAACAGACAAGACCTGCGACTCCCATTACTCCCGCAGCTGTATTTCACACCGTATACACAATTTGGTGAGTGCTTTTATCCAAATCATGGCGGTGGAGCATGAGTGCATCAATTTTAAGCATGGATGGCCCCAGCAGGAAACTACTGGCCATGGCAGTGTTACTGCCACCCTCTCAAGTAAACAGGGTCATTAAGGGTTTGCTGGACAGACCGAGATTTTGGTAATGGAGTAAACAGCTTTCAGTTTGGCCAAACATACTGGTATTTTGATTTAGATTTGTGTTTTTTTAAATTTTCCTTGATAAATCAGCTTATCATTCAGTCTACAAAATGTCCAAAACTAGTGAAAAAAATGCTGTCACAGTTTCCCAGAGATAAGGTGACATCTTTAAATTGCTTTTTTTCTTCGACCAAGAGCCCTAAACCCCCAAAGTGCTCAATTCTCAATGATAGGAAACCGTGAAAAACTGCAAATCCTCACATTTGAGAAGGTGGAAACGGCAAATGTTTGACATTTTGTTCTTAATAATGACTTAATCTACTTATCCATTATCTAAATAGTTGGCCAAAAGCCTTCTGTCAGCTTATTAATAATTTCAAGACTACTTTTTAAAATCAGTTCAGTTCACTTGAATGGAAATTAGAATTAAATTGTTGTTAAAAAAAAAAAAAGGCATCTGTCTTACAGGAATGGTTAATGCATAAACACACACAATAAAAACAATGGAGGCCCAGGTTCAAGTAAAACCGAGATATGTTTCCGAAATACTAATTGAGCATTCAGTGACGAACTGACAGCTGACTGCATGTCAACCTGTAGAAAAAATTAAGAGAGAAATGTTAATATTGACATTGATTTTTTTTCCTCTTCTAAAATGCTTAAACAGCTGGGACTGTGCTGCTTCGGTGGCTCTGCTCAGTGGGAGTGTCGCGCACACACACACACACACACACACACACACACACACACACACACACACACACACACACACACACACACACACACACACACACACACACACACGTGCAGGCACACAGAAATGCACAAAAGCACTGAGTCTGCTCTGATAAACAGGCACAAATGCTCTCACACTAACTGGTGCCCAGATTGTTGCAGACACAGCTTGATTAGCTTTTGGCCCTTTACTCTCCTACTGTTGACGTCTATACAGCATGTTTTCTGTCCCGCTGATGACCAGATAGTCTGACCACAACTGAATCTTATCATTTTACTTTTTTATATCTTTTTTCTCTTGTATAAATAGTTAGTTGAATATTTTTGCTCTTTCTAAGCAATCATGCAGTTGCACTGTTCGCACCTTGGAGCTTTCCAGTACAGCCAGAGTCATTAAGTGCCTTGCTTTAGGGCACCTCAACAGATGTTGAGGGGAGGGAGGTCATTACTTATTCATAACCCCAATGTACTCAGCAATTCTGGGACTTCTTCAAACCCAAAATTCTAGTCTACAGCTGACCTTATTTTAGATTTCTTTCACAGAAGAGTGGGCAGTTTGGTTCTCTAGTTCCACATTGATGGAAGTCTGAGGTATGCAAAGACTCTGCAAGGGCGACTGCGTCCCACACAAATGGGGGCATAGTCTCTGCGGCTGCACATTAGGGCTGCAACTAATGATTATCTTTATTATCATCTGATTTCCTGATAAATCTTATGATTGTTTGCTTTCTTAAATTTCTGGGAAACGGTGAAAAATCACATCACAGTTTCCAAGAGCCCAAGAGGATATCTTTCGAACAGCCTGATTTGTTACCAGGGAAACTGAAAACACCAGTGACAAGGCACCGGCACAAGAAATAGGAAATTCAGACTACTCCACAAGGCAACACAACCAATTGTCCATCATATTTCAAACTCATTTCAGAGTGCGAAATAGCTCACCCGGCAAGCCCTTTTAAGTAACCGTTTGGCTTTTGATTTCTGCTACACGTATGGCTTTGAGAGAAGGTTCAGACAAGATTGAGCTATATCTTAGCAAAGGAAGCTGTCTGAAAACGACTCACAGTACAATTAAGGTTAGTAAAAAGGTTTTTTTTGGAATTTTTAATAAGTAAAATGTTCGTAGCCGGACATATTTTGTTCATGCTCTCCTCCCTTCAGAAGAAACCAATTGTTGCCATGTACAGCATCAGAAACAACATCCAGTGACTTGAAAATTACCTGAGCTACATAATCCATCACATGAAACATGACACCTTAATGTGGTTCAGCCACAGTTTGTGTTTTATTTCCTTTTCACTTTGGCCTAGTCGAGTGTTTTCATATTCGTTTCCTCGTCACGTCCTCCCTTCCTTACTGTCAATCACCTGACACCCACAGGAGGTGGTGGAGGTCTCGGCCAGGACGTACTCGCAAAAAACATTTCACCTTAGCAGCTTTACCGCCAGATCTGTTTTTATTTAGCAAGGGATGGGACGGCAGTTTGAATCTTACAAACAACAAAGAAACCCTTAAAGGAGTGTTCAGACCGAAGTGAATATTAGAGGAGGTGTGATTGTATACAAACATAAGGGAAATTCGCTGTACATAGTGAGGAAAAACTGCCCTTATCCAGGAGCTTTAGGAATCCAGTTCATGAATGTAAAGAGGCAACAAGAGAAAAAAGAGATGACCTGACTGAAAATAACTTGACTGTCTGTGCATTGGCTGTTTGTAGCAAATAAACATGGACTGCAAAAACTATGCAATGAATATCTCACAAAAGAACCAACACAAAAATTTACTTTGTATTCAGACTGAATCCACCTCGAGGCAAACATGTGTAGCTTTTGCTAAATGTAGGCTTCAAGTTAACAATTAAGGGATAATGATAAAGGCTAAATCATAATTTAAATGGAAATTCCACTGATTTTACGCATCAATGTCTGTTGAAAAAGAATTGAGTTTATCTCTCATCTCTGCTTGAGGCTAAAAGGCTCAGGGCTCCGTTAGCCGCTACTAGCAATACACACCCGCATCTCTGACCAAACTCTCTGTGACTGAGTTGGGCTATGGGTAAAGTAGGCGCCACATTTTGAAGAGGAAATGTGTGGAACAAAAAAGAGGATGTCTGGTCGTGCTGCATCGATTTTAATGGTTTTGTTGAAGAAAAACTGTCCATTGTGAGTCCGACAATGTTATAAGAGTGCAACGCCTCATCTGACTCAGTAATGTTGATTTAATGCAGCAATATCTATCTTAAGTTGCTAACATTGGCTAACTTTTGCCATTATAAACTACTGGTTGTACCAGACCGAGAAAGGTTGTATCAGCACAATGCCTGAGTGTATTTAATTGACCAATGGTGTGTTTTACTGCTTATGTATTAAACTTAGTTCATTTATAAGAACACGAACGTGTGATTTTAAAGATTTTCAAAATAGAATATTTAAAAACTACTTGCAGAAAATTGGATATAACTTTTCCCCTGCAATGAACGAACATTACTAACATTTTGGAGGTGCACACTTTCCATTTACTTCCAAATAAAGTGGTTTAGATGATCTTAATGATCTGTTGGCTTGTTTACAACCTGCCTGATTGTCACCACTTGTGTTTCTTGCAAGATCAGACTTTGTTGCAGTGACGACATAGTGTTCCCAAATTTCAGTGATTATTTTGATAACTACAATCTTGTTATAACCTAAAGATATGATGACCAAAACTATTAAAAAAAAGATACAAATTGTAATAAACCTGATTTTTCCTTTAATTATCAAAGCTTTTTATTTTTTTTATTTTTTATCATAGCCACATGCCTAGCCTCAACATCCTTATTTTCTTTAAAAAGCAATTTTTTGAAGTGGAACAGGACTTTTCAACACTAATCTAAGAAATGTCACCTTTTCCAGGCTGGTCTATTAAGTTTAGTTACACTGGCTTCTTCACCTCAAGGTTTGGTCCCATTTGCATAAGAAAATGTCAGACTAGAACTTGTTCTGAATTTGGTAATTAATGAAGCAAAGCACAGAAATACAGACTGATTCACGCTGATTCAGAGAGTGGTGGGATATGGCAAAATGCGGCATTGCAGCTGATGATAGGCAGTGATACAACATCTTTAGCACAATGTAGCCATGCAGCAGAGATGCAGGGGCTGTTTCTTGTGGTAAGAGGAACCGGTTCGTTGCCCTCAGTGTGTGTGCATGTGTGTGAGGGGATGGAGGTAGATCATGTGTCACACAGAGTTAATAAGAAAGGGATTTAAGTGGCTTTCAGTAGACAGACTCGACCTCTCCCCCTTCATCCACTCTCTTCTGCTGCCATCTTCTCCCTTCATCTCCTCCTCTCTCCTCCTTCTGCACCAACACTGTGGCCTCTTTAATTAAAAAGGTCTGATTAGGTTTCCCTAACGGTCGCTGTAGATATGAAAGCATCAGAGGACACTGGATCCCTCTGTTAGCGGACAATGGTTTAGAAAAAGGAGATAGACGGGAGGAGAGATACCTATCTTATCTGTATATTGATTTAATGATTAAATGAGGGATAATCCACAAGGAGGTGTGTCTTTTAAAGGATTTCAACACAAGACATGAGGGTAAAGAACCACCTGATGTGAGGAGGAGGGCGGCTTCCTCGCCGGAGTGCTTTAACTATTCCTATAACACGGAAGTCAGAGTGGATTCTCCATTTTACTTCATGGTCACTCGCCGAAGACTTTAAATAAGAGCATTCACTTGTTTATATCGAATGTTTTGGACTACAGGGAGGTAAAAGGTTAGGAGGCAAAAGTTCCCATGATTTCAGCACGTTGCCGTGGTTAAACATTGAGAAGACTAGTGATTAAAACTAAGCAAAACCACATGTGCATTTAAGTGCTTTAAGACTTGAGCCTGACCACTGATTATGATAATATCTGAGAATACTAAAGGCCAGATAATGAAGTATCAGCCTGTATGTGTTTTGTTTTATACGCGAAATATGACATAAAGAATGTATGGATCAAATTATTTTAGTGAATTTAAGCTCGAAGTTTCATTAATAACCTCAGAATTAGTATTTTAACAAAAAATCTTATACTAAGGACCTAACCCGAACCCTAAAATTTTAGAGTTGTGATACAGCTATACTGAGGGAGGATATTTTACAGCTGGACAGTAAACTTTACAATCAAAGATGGCTGTAACTGTAAATAAGACAGTAAATCTAACATATCCAGATTCACCGGAAATCATTTTAAATAATAACTATCAATAAAAATGAAATATATAGAACTTAAAGAATAAAAAATAAAAGTCAAATATACATAAAAATGTATCATATAAAACATTAATGTACTGCAGTTTCTTTTGGAATATCTGCAGATACTGTCATGCCACTGACAAATAATCACTTATAAAGTTATTATGGCAAATGTGTCACCTAACTGTTTCCTAATCACACATGCAGCAGGCGTAGAGCAACGTTAGTAGGTTATTGGAGTCCAGTATTATAGTCCAAAATCCACCCTCCCTTTAGCTCTGTTTCATCAGGAGCTGGATTTTAAGCTGCTAAATGCTCCACCTGGTCTGACTTAGCAAATTTTGTCCGCCATTTGATGCTGTGCAGGTAAGGTACCGTTGATTTTTAGAGCTTTTTCACTAAAAAAAGAAAAAAAAAGTTGGAACTGAGTTTTATGAGAGCCGTAAGACTGAATCAAAACAGTAGAGCCATAAAATCAAAACAATGAACTGAGAGACACTAAAACGCAGAGGGAATCTTTAATCAGGTTATAATTCTCTGTGGGTCTGTCACTACAGACAACCCCTCCTATATATGAGTAGTCACTGTAACCCTTTGTTAATATAAAATATTAACTGACAGCTCTAATGAACATATTACTTTGGGCAATAACTGGCAATTTATGTTATGCAGAGTTTGCATTCAATGCAGGATGAATAACTAAATAGGTTTTGTTGGTGTGATATATTGGATTTGAGTTTACGTGTGAGCACCGGATCTGTTTTCCATGACTGATTTTCTCTGTGTTTGGCTGCACCTGCTTACAAGGACAATGTGATTTCTCATGGAGATGTGTGAAGGAATTATTCTCTCATTTCTCTTGAATTCTCCCTGCAGGTGATTCAAACTTTATATCTTCTCTTATCCCGGCACTTTTTCACATCTATCTCTTCTATCTTTCTGTCATTTTGCCTACATTTCTCCCAGAGGTCTTTTTTTTTTTTTTTTTTCAGCGCTGCTGCTGCTGTGTGAAAATGTGGTATCTCCAAAATTCCAGCTGATCACGAATCAATGAAAACAAATAGAAAACGTTTTTAAGTTTTGTCTTCTGCTAAGTTTGTTACCAGGATGATTCTCAGACTCTGCGGACAGCACAGCGGTGAGCAGTACAGCCAAATAGACAATTAGACAAAGACACGTAATATACACACTATAGACACTGAAGAACAGAAAATAACACACATACTAATGCCCAGACAGGAAACAGAGACAAACACAACATGCACTACATAACACAGGAACCAAAATAACAACTGTAGTCCCTCCACACTTAACATTAGCACACTCAGATGTTCACCACACACACCTTTCCCTCTGATACATACATACACACACACACACACACACACACACACACACACACACACACACACACACACACACACACACACACAGTTGACAACAGCTTAACAAGCGTATGAAGGTAGCTTCATGCTCAGTCCTCCGGAGCAACAGCAGCTGCTTCTCCCTATGATCGTGTCATCTGTACTGATCTCATATGATGACCTTTGACCTCTCCTCAGGGACTTTTACACCTCAAATGATCTGTTAGGTTTCAGAGAAGTAACACACACACACACACACACACACACACACACACACATGCCTATACAGTAGTTCCTGGTGTGTGTCATTATGTGTCTGAACTATGTCATGACAGCAGATAGTTTATGCACATATGTCAACTTGCCCCCTCCCCCATTTCCCCTTTCAAACACGCACAGCTGTTAAGGGCCCAGCCAGGCGGACGAACAGTTGAAAAGCATGGGTTAAAGGGTCAGTTCACACAAATTACTTCTACCTCAAGCAAGGTTTTGAGATATCAGCCCCTGAAACTTCTGCCAGCACCCAAATAAGTTGGAAGTGAACAGAAGTTTGTTTCTGGTGCTTGCAGCACTGAAAATTTACATTTAAAAATGTAATGAAAGTAAAGTAGTTTTAGTATTGCATACAAGACAGGGGACTTGCTCAAATTGGTGCAACAGAGGCCGAGGTGTCCTTTTTTAGTCAAGCCCAAAATGCACGGATCCTACACTTCCCATAATTAAACTTGACAGCATCATTCCTTCTGACACATTCATGTCATGTCAGAGTTATTCCAGTTTCTGACTTGTAAATAGGGTTAATGTCAACATCCAGCATGTAATCATGATCCGAAACTCATATAGTTCTGAAATTTCAAACATATCTGACTTGGGTGCTTAAAAACCAATATGAGAAAATACAAATACAGGTGCCAAAGTCAATCTTTCAGGGTAATTAAACCCAAATTATATGGAGAGTGTTACATTGTCAGTGCACAGTTTTAATCCCCATATGACTAACTTTGCAGTCACAAAACATGGACTAAATATGGGAATCTTTTCCGTCTCTGGCATCCATCTTCAGGCATTAGACGCTCTCTGCCTGGTAGAAGCTCAAGTCTTTCAAACTCCATGCCCACACAAGCAGTCTTTCTTTTAGAAATTTGCAGCCAGCGAGCACAAAATTAGATTACTGAGATATATCACTTGAGCGATGTTCTCGAGCTTGAGAAAACTCCCTCAGAGCCCCAGAAGACACTATACAAATGTTTTCATAGCCTAGGTAGTACTCCCTGTGACTTGTAAATTGACTTTGACATACACAATCAGTGGCATGCCGCGGTAAAAAATTGAAAAGCAATGGGAAGAAACAATGAGTGCCCTCCAAACCCTAAGTAAACAAACTGGACACTGGATCCCTCCCAGCTCGAGTGCTGCTGACCCTGAGGTCTGACCTCCCAGTGCAGTCCTGCAATTTTCCACCCTGCAGGGATCAATAGAAATCACATCTGATTATTTCTATTTACTAGGTGCAGTGATTCAGGCTTCACTTCGTTTTCAAGGCGTAGAATTACATGTGGTGACCTTGTTGGAGGAAAAAACAAACAGCAACTGGACAGGCTGTGGAGCTGAGGCTGTGCTGGTAACAGCTGCAGCTTGATACAGAAATTTGTACTGCCATTAACATCTGCAGCTGTTAAAGGACAAAGACTTTTTTTTTTTTAATGTTTTGAGGATTTACTCAAGAGTGAAATGCTTCAGACCTTTTTTTTTTAAACTAAACCGTAGAGTACTGTATAAATGATGAGGTTGTGTGGTGGTAGGGTGAATAAAAAGCACGGTTAGATTCTAAGAAATCCTCAAAGGCTGTTGTGGTCTATCAAAGAAATCTATTCATTTTCCAGGAAGACTGTTTGCTTGCCTCTGAGGCTTTATCTCCGAAATCCTCAAAATCAATCTGAGATATGAGGCTTGAAATTATTTTCCACAGTTGTGCTTCCTCACTCGCCTCCCCGCTGTACCACCTTTCTACCTCATGCCATTTGGTAAAGCCAAAGATCCCCAAGAGTGGAGATATTTTTAAACCCATTTCATACTGGGGTTAGACGGGTACATCAAGCCAATATTGGGAAGCCACGCCACCCACTGCCAACAAGACACAGACTGTTTGCTGTAGCAGCAAAAATCAGTATTTATAACCTGAAGAGTTAAAAGCCCTAAGAACCTGTTTTCTTAATCGGCTTCTCGCTCTACCTGATGGGGCTCTACATGAACAAACTATTGTTTGCAAAAGTCAGAACCAAACTGATTAATTCACATTAGAGATCCTAATATTTGTGCTTTGCCTGTGCTCTTCTCACTGGGTTAAAGTGGATGGGGCTCTGTTGGGGAGAGGTAGTATCACATATTTTAACAGATCAAGGAGATTTTAGCAATATAAGAATCTGAATAACCAAATAATCAGTCTGAATTGCCATTTGTTTCATCACTTCATTCTTTCAGCCAGATATTGTGTTCATGTTAGTCAGTTGCTGTTTGGGAGTGAGAGTTATTTTGTTTTGTTTGCTCTAAGTAGGGCATGGTGCATCCATCCCATAAATGTAAATTTCAGTCAACTGTGGGAGCAGTTGCTAGGCACAGTCAAATTAACATTTTCCGCAAGAGTCAAAGAAATATGCAGATCTAAGTGTTTTTATTTCTGTGAGTCAGCCTACAACAGGTAGTACAGCTGTGTCCATCTCATTTATGCCATTTTTGTGGTCATATTTGTACCACTATTTTTCACGGATGTAGCTATTTTAGATGCCTCTGGCACAAGAACATGACGTTCCCATTTTAAGTCCTGCCCATGAAGCGCTGGTTGGTCAATGGTTTCTCCAACTGGGAGAAAAAAACACAGTCATTTTAGCACAAAACAAGACCTATTTATTATTTATAATAAATGTTTTATATTTTTTTTTATAATATTCATTTATTGATACAGAGAAATACTTGCCATGTGCTTCAGGGAACAGCAAACAGTAAGCTGTAAGATTTTACTGGAAAACTTTGGCACCACCTTGAATTCAGCATTGTCGAAATGACCTTGCTCTGAACAAACTTCCCCCTTCATTGCTTTTCTGGAAGACGTCCAAGTATAACTCTCACTCCTTACTGGAAAGTTTTTTAAAGTTAAGGTAATTTATTTACCTTTCTTTGGATTCTGTTTGGCCAGCTTGAAGACTCTTCACTATGTTCAATATGTGTTCTTTTGGTTTGTCATGTTCTGTTCTCTTCTGCTGAATATATTTTGTGGAAAACTAAAGCATGCAATTGTACCACCCATGTGGATAATAACAAACGTTTTCGAAATATGAATTTTAAAAAATGGAGAAAAAAAAAAGGGAAATAAAAATGGAAATATGACCAAAAAAAAGACCATGTGAAAAAAAAGAGTGGCCTCAAAACAGGGTCATCATGCAAAAATTTAACCTTTCTTAAGTTTTGCTGCAACGCAACACAATATCATCTGGCAATACACTGTGTTGGCTACTCAAATGTGTAAGAGAGTAGATCCTGATAGATTACTCTGTGACGTGAATGCTGCAGTTCCACTCTTTACCTTGCAATTGTACATTGCATTGTAACAAGACTGCCCCTGTGATAACTTTCCAGAGTTGTAAAATCTTGTGTCATAGTATTATAACTCTATAACTCAAACTGGATCTCCTGGATTGTATTTGATTTCTGAATTAATATTCTGTACTTATATACTTTCTTTGCAGTTGCATTTATGGTTTGGTGAAAATGACTGAATTGATTTAATTTACTTGTCATCCTTGTCTTTGCCTTTTTTGAGCAGTGAACACAAAAATAATTTCATTAGTGTCCAGTGTTTTTCAGAACTCCGTTGCCTACTATTCAAGCACATTATGAATTTTGTTACAAAGTTCAATTTGTTTTTATTTATCGCCAAAAACAGCTCTAAGCAATGTCTACCTTTTCTGAACTTGGAGGTTGGAGCTCAATACGAGCCGCTGATGAATACAGTGCTGGATCAGTTTGAATCAAACACTTCTCATTTTGTAGGAACCGTGAGCTTCAGACCTTTTTTTTCAACGCACAGCTTGTGTCTGCACCCGTGCAAAGACCTTTTCTTTTATCGCTTTCTCCCCACAGTCTCCCTCCACTCCTCATTACTTTAATCTGAACTGCAACTTGCTGATTCCCCCTCCTCCTCTGCCTCTTCCTCTCCACTGGGCTTTCCTCTCTTTTTCCTCTCGCCATCACTGTATCCTACAACCCTTTATCTTTACAGTAAAGGCAGTCAGGGCTCTCTGGCCGGTGTCCCTATGGTGCTTTTTAAGCCTCTGCCCCACCCTGTTCCTGGACCTGTTAGAGACGCAGAGTAAGACAGAATCAAATCAAGTTTATGTCCGTATTCAAACATGTATGCTAATATGTTTGTACGCAGCTGTGTTTGCTTACGTGTGTGTGTGTGTGTGTTTGTGCATGAGTGCGCCTGAGAGTGTGTCTGGATCATTACTTGTCTGCAGGGTAGACTCCCTGTAGCCCCACAGATACAGGCTTTATCTCCCCCTAAATGACCCCCCAGAGAGAGTGATGAGAGAGCGGCAGAGAGGAGGAAAGGGGGAGAAAATTGGGTGAGTGAATGTGGGGGGTGGGGGATGGGGGGCAGAGACGGCAAGAGAGAGAGAGATGAGATTTGACGAAAGGCAAACAGAGTACAAGAGAACATGGAAGGAGAAAATGAAGGAAGCCTGAGACTGATTGAGCAGGCAGAATCAACATCAGGCCTTCTACTTGTGTGCTTATTGAAGTAAGCCTTTTAGATTATTTCTCACCAGCAAACGCCTTAAGCCAAATCCAGGGAGAGAACAAGAGGGAGAGACAGAAAACATCAGTGTTACGTCCCCTAAAAGCGTCCAGGGGATAAAGGGAGTAACACATGCAAAAATGAGCCCGGGAGGAAGAAAGAACAGGGAAACGGCTGTTTTCTTGGGAACAAAGAACAAAACAAAAAGATTTATTTACAGCTTAACGGAACAAGGTAAGACAGTAACTCAAATGAACGTCCTCGTCAAAAAAGAAAAGAGAATGTAGGACGGCACCGATCTCGGTATCGAAACACACATCCACAGCGGCCAAACTGCTACGTGGCCAACTGGCCCCGACTGGTCTCCCTCTCTCCCCCTCGATACACCTGTGGGTGAGTAATGGGAGTCAGCTGCGGGTGATTAACCTGCTCAGGAGGAGGGGAGGTATCTGAGGCACAGGACAAAGGAGAGCAACACAAAAACAAACAATCCACGGCACTGGGGCCATAACAATCAGCGAGACAATGTTCCCTCTGGTGAAGTCAAATGACAAGCACATCTTCTGTTCTTTCTCTTTGCACATCAACACACTCACTGCCCTGAAAGAATGACAATGTTCAGAACAACTATACACTTTTGCCTTCCGCCGAGGTTAGACCAAAAGTCGTACACAGAAGTTCTTCTTTCAGGCGCAAACCGCTCCTAAGAGTCTACAGTCATGCGGGTCAGGCTGTGCCCAGTACCCTAAACCAAATGCTAACCTCAGTATGCTAACATGCTCACAGTCTTGATGTTGACTAAACGTCAACACGTTAAAAGGGTGAAACTTTACCATCTTAGTGTAGCATGTTAGCATGCTAGCAAAGCATGAGATTTGGCTGTCTAATAATTCAGACCCAAGCAGCGGTCAATCACGTAACTGACTCAGACGAAAAAATGACTCTGAAAAGTGGCATTAAAAAATAAGATGGTCATTGGGAACAATTGCATTGCAAAAATAAAAACAGACTTTTGAACAAGGGAATACAGTACATGACATAAATAACATTTCATAATAATGAATTTATCGTCTGGGGACCATTAATGTGTGTACAAAATTAAATAGAAATCCATCTAGTAGCTTTCCAAATGTTGCTAGGATGGCAAAACTACACTAACTTTTGCAGTACTTTTAAAAAAATTATCTGAACTGAATGTTTTGCCACGGAAATGATGGAAGCTTCATTTTTCTGTGAGAGACAATCCAGTCCATATAGAAGTACCTTTGGAACGCAGGGACATAATTTTTTTAACAACACAGGCGACCACTTCAATTTTCTCCCGGCCTCAGTCAGAAATGAACAATCAAGAGGTTTCTACTTATTCTAGCAGGCCCTTACACTTAGTCACTCATGCGAGCTACAACAGAATGCCTCAATTGCCACTGAAATATAAAATAAGGAATCTGGATCATAAGCACTCCACGAAACTCAAAAGGTTGTTGTCCCCCTTCTTTTCTTCAGGCAAGCGCCGAGTATGTGTGTTTAACTCTATGGTTCAAACCGGCGGGGGGCAGTGTGTGTGTGATTGTACATACACGGGGAAGCGCTCTTTCAAAATATCACTCCCTCCTCTTTATTTATCCGCAATCATATTCTGCTCAGGGAACTCAATGTGCTTTTGCAACTCAGCTGTTCATTTACATAAGACGCAGGCCTCCTCCTTGCCAAATTAATTTGAGGTTTCGAGGCGAAGCCCTAAAGCAACTCCCCGAGACAAAATCACAGCTTCCTGTAGGCCTGACTGGCCTGACCGGCAGGGTTCACATCAACCTAGCTAACCAGGGTGTCGTACACATTTAGCTTTCGTTGCTTTTACAGAGCTGCAATCATGGGTTTATCACAAAGCCCCTGTGCCGCCGTTTTGTGCTTAAACGCGGTGCCAATTACTAGCACAGAGTCGAAGGAGCTGAGGGATCCAGTAGGTTTGTTTGGACCACAGCCTATTTGTGTTCCTTGTTTTACTGGATGACAGTTTATTCTGCTGCAGTGTGCCACTTAATGTTTTTTCCTTTCTCGCTAAACATAAAAGAGAAGGCCCCACTTCATCAGCAAGACAAACAAGCAAGATTTATGAATCTTAAGAAGCTAGCATCTCTCAGAGTTACTTTATATTTTCAGCAGTAACCCCTTTCCAAAACCCTCCACTTCATACTGCTCACCCCCACTGGGAGCATCTCAACCCAGAGAGCTTTGATTCTGCCAGCACCAGAGCAAAAAACCAAAAGAGCTGCCTGCACGCTGCAATTAAGCAGAGTCGCTGTCACGATTGGAGACAGAAGGAACATTAAAGGCTCCTCAGCACCACAGCGGAATATGTACAAGCTTGTTTAAAAAGCTTGTCGGCTTTCATCAGCGAGTTGCAAATGCTACTGAAGCAGGCAGACAGACATGGTGGCCTGTGGTGATTAGTATGAAAAGAAAAGGACCTACAGTATATGGAAACCCTGTAGTACACGTCACATGAGGCTGTGAATGAGGCAAGTACTCTAATGAGGATGCAGTAATCATCCTATCTCTAATGCCACCAAAATGCAATTTACCCAGAATTTCTTCTAAGAAGGACATGAGATGCACGCAGCAAACAGAAAGTACTGTAGCACTACTAAAAATCTGGGCCCCGTACTTATGCAGCCTCAGTGCAAGAAAGTTTCTAAAAATTACCAGCTAACAAGAAAAGTCATAAATATGATAATTGTCACTTTATCAGGGTAATGAAACCAATAAACCTCAAGCAGAAACGATAAGTGCCAGAGTTAAGAGTTCAGTCAGTTGCACAGCGTAAAAATGATTGCATTCATGGTCTTTTAAGGTGCTATATGTGGAAAACAATATCAACCATAGGACAAAACAGTTAAACAAATATATGAGTTTGCATTTGTTTTTATCTAGCAAATGGCAGGGAAACAAGATACAATAACCGAGATCTGATCTTGGAACCGGATGCCATTACCCCTGACACTGAACCCTAACCCTTGCCGGCTTTGCACCCACATTGGTGCATTTACAAACACAAAATAAGCTAATGAGCTGATAAGCCCAAACAGCAAGCAGCAATAAGATCAATACATACTAGATCAATATAACAACGCTCTGGTGGTGAAAATCTCTGCAAGCAATTAGATAGCGCTTGAGGAGGCGCTGTCCTCATTCATACCAATTATGACTGGGTCAAATGGGCTTAATCGGGTGTCTAGTTTGTTGATTATCACTAGAGCAAGTGAATCAGCCCGTTTATCATACTGATAGAAGAGAGGTCCCCAGTTAATTCTGTTTGCGTTTGCGATAATAATTGAGAAATTAAAAAGCAAATAAGCCATAAATTTTGCAATCGTTGCTTCAGGATAAGGTGTGGAGTAAGAGGCAGAAAGGACGTCCAGTTCTGATTAGACCTGGCAGAACAAAAGTGTTTCACTGACGGGTGGCAGTGAATGTTAGTCAAAGACAAAGAAGAGAGGAGATGCCGCAGATTTTTTGAATGCATCTTGACTTTCCTTTCATTTTAAAGGAAACACAACTGCTGTCTTTCTGGTGATTTCTGGCACCTTTATAAGAATGTGAAAGAGGTTTAAAGATCCGCGGTTAATTATTTACGTGGGTGAGGCTACAGGCACTGAGGGATTCTGCTTACACACGAGCAACGTTGTTGTCTAGCTTGGCACTAAGACGACTGTTAAAACTGGTCAGCAACTGAATCGGAAAAGCAAACACTCTCCAACCACGTCCTCTGGAAAATAATACAAAACTCGGACGTAAAAAATAAAACTTTATTTAATTTTATACATTGAAATTCACATCATAAACATGATAAATATATTGTGTTGACTTGGTTGTCACATTCTGCTTAATATTTAAAGGCCTACTGCTACTATCGCTATTTTTTTTGTTGAGTTGCTGCCATCTGGCCCAGTGGACGGCATTGGCTAACATTGTGCTAGCGGTTACATGGAGGTGGGTCCTGCAAGGCTACTGTACCTACCGTTTGCAGGTAATTTCATACTGTATAGCTTTACTTTAAGTAAAAAAAAAAAAAATTAAAAGGGAAAAACGAATTTATTTGCTGATTTCAAAATTTGAAAAAAATAATTTATTAAGCTTGGTGACGCTGTTTTAAGGTTTGTGGCCAGTGGGGAACCACATGTGCGGTCTCTATTGGCCTGCTGCAACTGATAAAGATTCCCTTTCCTATGAATATGACAGGTAAGATGGCTTGTTCTGAATATGTCACTCATACCCATGTGGCTGTATTGGCTCTGAGGCTCAGCTCTGGGGCTCAGCGTAGCAGAGAGGTCAATGGATAACTGTTGGACTGACGATAGGAGGGTCTCATTCTGGCGCAAGCTCCAGCTGTCACTTCCGGACCGGAACAAAAAGGAACCAAAACGACGGATTCAAAATTCCAGATTCTCCTCAGAGTGTCAGTTTTGCTTTGTACCAGGCCCTCAGAACAGAGACCCTGAGTCTGAATAATTAACCAGAATGGAACAATAAACACGCTGTTCTTACAAATTCTTCTCATTCTAAAAATGTCAAAAGCAGATGGCAAGCTGCCTGTGGCCAAACTCTGGTGTAGAGCGAAGAGGGAGGCGAGAATGGATTGAGGAGGAAAAAGAAAGGGAGGCAAAATAGAAAATAGAAAGGTTTTTGTTGGCAAGAGAGGGGAGTGGGATGAGCAGCTGACCCAGGTTTAATTAGTCAATACTTTAAAAAACAAAACAAACATAAATGGGTAAAATGAGGTAAGACCGAAGTGAGTTACATTAAAATAAAATATAAAAATGCTTTGAAAATATAATGTTCTTTGCTTGTATTTGCAGTTATAGATTATGCTGGAGGTGATGTTTTAATCTATCACTTTATTACTGAAGACAGGACATAAGGCACAGAGAGTGATGGAAGGAACAAAGCCGATGAAAAAGATAAAAAGAAAAAAAAAAGATATTTGGCAGGCGGATGAGAGCCAAACAGGGAAAATGTTTTGAGCCGCGTGAGACTATGTGGACAGACGGTCGTCGAAACGATAGAGGCAAGTTGCAGAAACAGCAGACACGGGAGGATAAAAAGTCAACGCTTCCACATCGAAGAAATGTGGCAGTGCCCGTGGTTTGACCTCTTCAGTTTCCCTGTTCCCTGATATAAAAAGAGAAGCCTACCGCTGTGAGTGGTGGCGTCCCATCTATCTATTGATTCTCAAGGTTACGTCTTCAGTTGACCTTACCTTTTTTTCAATAAATGCAGAAAACTGCAAACATTATGTCCGACTAGCGAGCTTGCAAGGTCCAAACATTACCAAATGAACAGGTCAGCTAGAGATGGCGCGTTTTCATCCGACCATGTTAGCTTAATTAGAAAACCTATTGCGTTAACTTAATTAGCTAATGTTAGCTAGCTACAGCAGTTAAAATCTCCCAGCAACAGTTGTCACTTCAGGTGACAATTCATCGGTTACCAGCTAGAAATGCCTGCTTTTTCAAAAGTTACTGAGAATTTTGACACGACATCGGACACATCAAAGCAAGAGGTGAAAAGAACTGTATTGCAACCTGGTCCATTAAAGTCGCTGTTTGTAAAGAAACAGGAATCTCCGCCTCTTCTATGAAGGATATTTTTGAGTTTAACATCATCACAGTTGTCTTAGCTCTTAATCTTTGAATCTTTTGAACCAAATCTTGGTGTTTTAGCCTCAAATTGTAGCTGTGGTGGAAAAACCTTACCCGAATATGAAATGTAAATCACCAGCCGACCTCAGCGCACTTTTTCTTTAATATTTCAGTCTTGCGCAAGAGCACCTGCGCAAAACACACATGTCGCAGGGACCAAACACGTGACCTTTCAACTACAGGTGAATCTGTCCAACCACTGGCTCAGCCTGCAGCACCATCATACAGAGACCCGATGCAGACAGACAGACCCACGGATGGGAAAAGGAATATCGAACGGTGGGCAGCCGGACGGGGCAGGCGAGGCAGCCGTGACAGAGATCGCCCTCCGAGATCGTTACCGAGGGAAGCTTTGCAAGACTCTGATCAGCTTTCGCGCGCCGTTCGAGCACCTCAGCCAAACACCCAGACTGCTCTGCAGTCAGCCAGCTGAACCGCTGCTGATCCCTGTTACAGAAAAAGTAAAACAGATGGACAGAGAGAGTGAGAGAACGAGAGTTTGTGTGTGCATGGGTGGGGGTAGGAGTGTGTTGGGACATGCTTTTATATGCACATTTGTGTGTCTGTGTGTGTGTGTCTATGCCTATGTGTGAGTATATCACTGTGTGTATATGTGCATGCAGTGTATGAGTTTGTGTGTACAGTTAGTGTTTGAGTATGCCAGTGTGTGTATCCGATTGCTTGCACACCTGTATTTACTGTGTTTGTCTGCCATGCTTCCTTTTTTTTGTTTACAGTATATGTGTGCATGTTTGTGTGTGTTAATCCTATTGGCCGATCTATCTTTGAGAGAACCAAAGTGTTATAGACTTTGAGAATGAGGATATTTCTGAAAAACTAAGTCGGGACATTTCGGCTGGTCCTCGCTTCTTTGAAGGGAAGTTTGAGGGTTAAGACTTGGTTTGAGGGTCAAGCTTAAATTTGAGCTATGTTAAGCTTAGGTTTAGGGTATGGGTTGAGGTGGGGCAGGTAGCCGTGTTGGTTAGATGTGGGGGGTATGACATGCAACAAGGGAGCTCCGGGGCGCTCCTCAACGGACGTTGAGGTCATGCGGTGTGCACCTTAACTGTTAAGCTACCGGGGCGCCCAGGATTTGGTTAAATCTAATTGACCATCTGCAGCAATCAACTGATGAAGTACAATGTTATTTTTACCCATAGAAAAGTAGTCTAAAACTATAAATATTGTTTGAACCTGAGGCTTTAATTTGATGATTTGATGAGGTTTAGGGAGTACATTTGAGTATGTGAATAAGGGTCCTCACTAGTATTGAAGTACATTCGTGTGTGTGCGTGTGTTTCTGTTTGCGCACCTGTGTTCGGCCCTATGGGATCGTGCTGTTAGGATGCAGCGAGGCTCTCTGTAATGGCCTGATAACAGAGACCCTCCGGCCAGAAAATGGATTAATTGAGGGGCCAGACTAGAACCCCCAAGGGAGGGCACCCTCTGCACCACCTCTCCACCCAGCACACGCAGACACTAGTGTGAATAAATAAAGCACATGTGCACAAGCAGACCTCATAAACTCGAAATAACAACCACAAACATTCACACAGGTTAGCATGCCTGAGAAACACACACACACTCTATGCAGGTTCAAAACATTCCTGACTGTCCCTGCGGATCTGAAGTCCTTCTCTAACTGACATTGGCAGGTTTTGTTCGACTCCAGAGGAAACACCTTTAGCACTTTACAGAAGCTTTTACTCGCCAGGCTGGGCCGCTCAACACACTCATTAAGTTGCTCCTGTTTATTAGACCAAACAATGTTTCAGGATGAAAAAGGCGTGGGGCAAACCGCGGAAATGAAAGAAAACCAATCAAAAGGAAACAGCATAAATATAATTAAAGTATGAGTCAGTTGCGTCTGTGCAGCCCTTAATCACAGTTATAGTCCCTCACAGAGTATAAAAAATGAAAATAAATTATCCAGGTATCTCAGAATATAAACTATTCTGGTATATTCAGGTTGCACATAAAAATCTTTTCAGCACAGATATGAGGTAAAATCCTTTTATTGATCGAACAAAGAGTTATCGACTTTAGCTGAGAACGAATCCCATCATTTCTTTTCAAATCCTGAGAAAGGAAGCGTAAAAACTCATGTCTGTATTTATGCTAAATTAATCTAAAGATTACAATGTTCAACGAAAAATAACAGTGAAGGTGTCCCATATTAATCCTTGTCTGAGTGGTTAAGCTTTCACCTTGTAGGCCACGGAACAATAAGTAACACAATGCATTGCAATAAAAAGGAAGCTCGGTTCAAAGTCTTTCAGCACAGGTGTACATCTAAACGAGAACACAATGAAAAAAGTTCCCTGCCATATACAGTACCCAGGCCTTCCTGATGAAGCTCCTCATTGAACCAGAAGGTAAAAAGCGATATTCAGATATGTGGTTTCTGGATTTTGTTTTTGTGTGTCTGATTCTATAGATAATGTAATGGCTCGTTGTTACAGACCCTGGAGTCGATGGCCAACACGGTGTGTCCTTACTGACCAGGCTCTTTTGTTCTCCTGGACGATTGTGTGTGGGTTTTTTTTTTTTTTTTTTGGATTTGGCTTTCTGTGCGGTAGAAGCCTTGTCTTTCTCTCCTCAGAGGGGGTTTGTGTTTCCTCAGGGTTCACGGGAACAGCACCACTTGGAGGGCAACACCGGGATGTAGATACAATGCCCAAGTTTCCAATCAGATCTGTGATCATCACCAGGATATGACAACATAACCACTGTATTTGAATTTATCTTATGTCAGTTTCAGTTGGGTCACCGCTGGGAAATCTAAAAAAATAAATAAATAAAAAAAAAACAAATAAATGGAAGATTTAAAACAGTAAACATGACATTGGGTATTGGTGCATGCCAATAATTCACTTTAATCCCATATAAAGCAATAATCTGGTTATAGGAACGGTTATATAAACACCCTAATCTGGTTATTTTAAACAGAACAAGTGGTATAATCATAAATTGGTTGCCACAATAGTTACAATCATGCTCAGTGTTTGATCTGTTGAGAGAACAGTCTCACCTTAGGGTCCATTTAGTGACTGCTCTGGGGCTCATATCACATGATCTTCATCAGCCGAAAGAGTTTGCCCAGGTGATAGGGTATTTTAGATCTCCATGTTTACTGAGCACTTTGAGAACGTTGCGTCCATGTTGCTCTGTTAATGAGGATCACGTGGTGTGACTGAAAGCTCCGGAACAGCCACTAAACAGACCTTGTCAGGAGATTGCTTTCTCCTCTGCTGTTTCCACAGTAAAGAATAAATGCTGAAGCTTAGTTAAAATTGGTGTTTTCTTTATAACACTGCAACCCCTTTTTTCTTTCATTTTTGGACATACTTGTGTCTAAATGGACATATGAGAAGTGATGCATGTTACATGCTATGTGAGAGCATAAAAAAATACACACGAATGGGTTATAATTTATTATACAGTACTAGCAAGGGCATAATTTCCACTGGCATAATTTCCACTTTTCAAAATCCTAAAAAAAACATCTGTTACTGTTACTGTTTCACTTTTATTAAAGTTACTACATGTATGTCCTGTAGGCTTTGGTTTACTAAAACACTCATGATCAGACAGTCAGAGTCTTAATGAAAAATCTGGGTCCTGGTTTGAATTTTGCCTGACAGGTGAACCTGGGAGGACTCTGCAACAGACAAGTTTGTCCAACCATAACAACAACCAAACTGAGATGCTCTCAGCATTAATAATGAATATTGCATTTCGTGTTTGCGCAGAACAGCAGGGCCATCCAGATACAGGACTTTGCCCCCATAATCTTCCTGCCCAGACCATTTTAATCCAGGGTCTGCTGGAATCTGGTTGTCGGACATCTACAAGTAGATGAAAACGTTCGCGCCAAGGGCAGCTCCCTGGAGCTGGGCCCAAGCCCTGACAAAACCCTCGTCCATCTGTCTTCATCTGGCACCAGAAACCAGAGACAGAACTGTGGCAAACATACAACCACAATAAAAAGCCTTTCTAAATTTTGACAAGGGATGAAGAGCGCTTTGGAATCAATTTTTCATCATTTCAAAACATTTTCAAAGCCTTTGCTCCCTCGTTAACATTCAGGAACAAGTCTTTGCTGCGGTACAAAAGTCTCTTATTCAGATAGACTCCCTGAGGGATCAGTTTGACTCAATGATAGCAGCAGCAAAGGGGATTAGAGGTCATTTTCAACTTTGCACACTCCCTGTACGTACGCATCAACTCTCATCTGAGTTCTAATCTGAAATATGGTAGCATTGCCTGTACATCAAAATCAATTTGGTCCCAAGCCACAGTGAGGGGAAAATGCACCTTTGTACTAATGTATCACAGTGGCTGAAAGTTGGCCAGTGTTCAATGTTTGTGTGTGTGTGTGTGTGTGTGTGTGTGGGGGTGTGTGTGTGTGTGTGTGTGTGTGTGTGTGTGTGTGTGTGTGTGTGTGTGTGTGTGTGTGTGTGTGTGTGTGTGTGTGTGTGAGGACACTTTGGGAAAGTGGGGACATTTTGGCCGGTCCTCACTCTCTGACACACCTTCAGAGGGCTGTTTGAGGGTTAAGACTTAGTTTTAGGGTCCAGGTTAGACTAAGGTTTAGGTTAGGCTTAAGGCAAGGGCTGGGGTGAGGCATTCAGTTGTGATGGTTAAGGTTAGGGAAAGGGGCTAGGGAATGTATAATGTCATGAGTGTCCTCACAAAGATAGAAGTTTGCTTGTGTGTGTGTGTGTGTGTGTGTGCCCACGCGCGTGCGTGCGTGTGTGTGTGTGCGCGCGTCCGCACTTATATGGTTCTGCTAGGAGGGTTGCCCACGGCCAGCAGTATTAACCCAACAGGGGATCAAGTGGACGGTGTGTGTGTGTGTGTGTGTGTGTGTGTGTGTGTGTGTGTGTGTGTGTGTGTGTGTGTGTTTGTGTGTCTGTGTGTGTTTGTTAGCGTGTGTGTGTTGTTGCAAGCTGTCCAGGGTGAAACCAAGAGGTTTGTTAACATGGAGCATTAATCTTGCTTGGGCTCCATCCACACGTTACAAAATAAGTGCAAACACACACACACACACACACACACACACACACACACACACACACACACACACACACACACACACACACACACACACAGACACTCCCTCAGTTCTTTGCGGTGAACTAAGATGCCCACAAGTAAATTTTTAATCAGAAGCGCTCTAATCACTCAGGCTCAAGGTCCATCTTAAACACCAGTCACGACCTCCACTAATAAACATCAGGACAACCTGCGGATCCTGGCATCGCTTCCACCAGTGTGTACCTGCACATGTGTACAGGTACACACTGGTACTGACAGGAAGCTGTATGGGCACATGTATTGACAGCCTCCTGTCAATACCAGCTATATAGAGAAGAAAAAAGGCAACACTCCATATCTGCGCTCGTATTTGTTTTTTTTAATCGTGTGCAAGTTCCCATGTGAGCCTGAGCTTTGTGCCAAGTTACTGTCCCGTCAGAGCTTTACTGCTACTGTTGCTTGTTTCCTGTTGCTCTCTGCAAAAATTGCTGCCCTTCTTTTCGCCATCAGGAGGGATTGGGCTTCTTGTCATCTCGTCGATTTCAGCTTGGCAGGTTAAATAAAAGTTAAATAATGAATCAAGGTGAATAAGCTATCCTGATTCTGTCTGTATTTGTGTCGGTCATGCTGAGATTTCATATAATATCGGCTAAATGTGAGGTCAAAAAATGGCTGTGTGTATTAGGGCTGGAGCATCCAATTTTCACCAATTAATCTACTGGCTTTTATTGATTATTGATCACTAATTTACCTTACAAAGTATCAAAATCACTGACAAAAGCCCATCGCGGTAGTTACCCAAAGCGATGTATTAAAAATGAAAAAATTTAGTGTGACCAACACCCAATACAAAAGCCAAATATTTAATTTAGGATATGAGACAGTTAATATAAAGCAAAGTTTTGGTATTTCTACTTTAGTAACGACAAATATTCAACCACCTACATTTAATGTATTAAAATTTTGATCAAGTAACAGTTTTCCATTAATTTAACTGACTGATTAATTGAGTAATCAATGACAAAAATTTAAAATTGGTATTGGATTACGGTACTTTACACTGATTTCACTACTTTTGAACAACAATTCAGTAGAGAAGGCTCATATTCACATAGTTAAGGATCAAGGGCACTTTGGCACTATCCATGCTGGCCTGTGGTCCCGCAAATTTAAGGCAAGATGTGCTAACAGCTTGACTGTGACTTGGACAACTGATGGAATTTGTGCCGTCTTCTTTGCTCCCGGGGAAGCTATAAACAGTGCTGCTTTTTTGGCTCGGGGCCTGAAAACTACCATCTTCAGGGACACTGTACAGCAGGCAACCACAGAGCTGTATATCACAGTCTAATATTGTATAAATAAACTCCTTTTCCCGAGCGCTGTTCCTTAAAGGGCACCCTCCATCTAAGTGTGTGTGTGTGTGTGTGTGTGTCACTGTTTCTAACCCCCTCTCCTCCCTCATTTCCACTGTTATTCCCTGCATTGTTATTCTCCAGTAAGAGGAAACACTCATTACTCAGTCTTGTGCCTGTCTTGTGGACGTGCCAGAAAAATAAAAATAAAAAAGGAAACCTTTTCAGGTCTGTGCTTGTAAATGACCTGCCGCAAAAGGGTTTATTAAATCCCCATGCCGACCCTTCTCTTCAACTACATCCTGAAGAGAAACAGACAAAAAGAGAGGAGACAGATAGACCGACAGATAGATCGGCAGGAGCAGTAATGGACTGATAAATGGAGGGAAAAGCATTATTCATTCTCCCCCACTTTGTCCTTAGTCCAGGTTAAGTAGAGCTACATTTAATGATTATTTTTATTATTAATATATATTTTTTCAATCAATAAATGGTCAAGCGGTTTAGTCTTTGAAATGTTACAAGATAGTAAGAGGTGGTCTCCCGCAGGTCGACCCATTTGTGGTCAAAATGAAACCAATGAAAAATGAATGAATAATCGTGAGCGAGATGTGCAATGTGTAATTGTGCGGGCATATTTGCGCAGACCACTGTTACCCAGCACCTGCGAGGAATTTATAGATGTGTGTGTGTGCCTCCTGATTATTTGCTTAATAGCGATGAGCGCCCCATCCCAGTTTCCCGGAGCCCTATAGACGATGTCTTCAGCTTGCTTGCTCCGTCTGACCAACACTTGAAAAACCCGAGGATATTCAGGTTAAACTGATGTAATGTCTTGCATTTTTTTTGGGGTGGGGGGGGCGACGAAAAACTTAAATTATTAATTGACTACGACATCTATTGCATTGTCTGTCTGCGCTGGAAGAGGGACGCCTCCTCTGTTGCTCTTCCTGGGGTTTTTGTCCTTTTTGATCCCTGTCAAATGATCCTTTGGAGAGATTCTCCATACGTGTCTAAGGAGGGCGTTGCATGCTGTACAGATTTGTGATTTTGGTCTTCATAGATAAAATTGACTTGACTTGATTGCTGTCCATAATTTTCTGTCAATTGCCTAATTGATCTTTTAATTTTTTTTATTTTTTTTTTGTATCAAACAAGGTACTTAACTGTCAAACCATTTCTGCCAGTTCTCCTCACATTGATTTTGTAGCTCTTCACTGCAAATCAGACAAAATCCAGCCTGTTGTCTGCTGCAAATCCAAACCTGTATCCCATATTGACAAAATATTTAATTTATGTTGAGACACCAAACAGGGCAGATGGAAAAAAAAAAAAAATTCAGCCAATTTACTCCCTTGCCACAAACCAATTAACTAATGTAGAGGAATCAAATCTGAGGTATGGAAATTATTGAACGCTCATGAAACACTTGGGGTTATACTACATCCAATAAAGCTGTAAATACAGATAGTTTGTCACGAATTGTTGCCCCGTTCTCCTCCGGGTGCACAAAAGGGTTCATGCTGATAATCTCGCGCGGTTAATCTTCGCGTGCAGTTTAATTAATTTGCCGGCATAGGTGTTCACACACTCTAAATCTGACTGAACAGCCGAAATCAATCATCCCTACAAGCCTCGGGCGCTCAAGGAGACGATCATGATAAACACCCCCCCCCCTCCTCCCCTTCCCTCCTCCTCTTCTACAAAACACACACAGACACACACACACACACACACACATAAAACACACGACGCTTGTTTTTGGTTGTTTATGTCCTAAACAACCAAAAAGAAATCTCCTCCAGAGGTCTCACACGGCGAAATGTGGGCCAGATCAGATTAGATTTCGGGGTCGTGCTGAATGAAATCACTCCGCCGCGCATCTCCAAATGGCACACATGTCGGCGGTGAATCATTTTTTTTCTTGGGAGAAACTGTCACCGGTTCGTCCATAAATCCGCTTTTGATAAAAAACAAAAAAAAACAAAAACGGCGCGGTTATCAGTGCGTAACTGTCCCCACCACAGAGCATTGGCGGGGTGGAGCGGAGCGCTGGCACAACAGAAACAAAAACCCTAAACGCCTATAAATGCCCCCTTGTGCTTCACCGGCGCAGTTTTCTTCCTTTCTTTCTTTTTCTTTTTTCTTCTTTCCTTTTTTTTTTTTTTTTTTTACAGAGCACCAGACATGTCTACTACTACTCTGCCATGGGGATTAAAGACGCCATGTAGGACAGAGATGCTGACAGGACACAATAGGAGCACACCGTCACCCACCTTTGTCATCTCGGAGCTGTGATGTGATGTGACGGTCGTGGCGGTGATTTCTCCCCCCGGACGGGCTCAGTGTCCCGGCGAGTCGGCTGCCTGCTGCCTGCCCCCGCTTTCCTCTCCTCCTCCTCCTCCTCCTCCTCTGCTCCTTCTTCTTCTTCTTTAATTTTTTTTTAGGAAAGGCTCCGCTCCTCCACCTCCTCGCCTACCGCCGGTTCCCCTTCGTTGGCTTGGTGCTGGTGCTGTTTGGTGATTGTTCAGGTGTCGCAGTCGGCGAGGCGGCGGGTCTGTGGTCTGTCTGTCATCGGAGGCTCCTCGCGACTCCGCTCCTCGTGCAACAAAAACGGGAGACGGTTGGCTCTCTCGCTCTCTCTCTCTCTCGCTCTCTCGCTCTCTCTCTCCCTTCGGTAGCCAATGCGCGCGCGGTTGTGCCCGCGATGCTTACTGCTGGGCTGGCGTTTGGCACGCGCGCGCACAGCAAGCACATATGGTGCTCACGCGCATACTCGCGAGCACGTTGACGCGCACATATCAGCCCCGACGGAGTCCAGGTTTTTCTCCTATAATTTTCCTACAGTGACTCATAGTGAGTGATAGCTTTAATACAGCTTCTGTCCCGCGGTCCGTATCATGAGCTGGTTGTTTCCTGCTGCTGCATTGCGCCTCGGTCGCCTATGAAATCATTCGCCATGCCAATAAAGCTAATTTGAATTTGAGCTGAAAAGTGACAGCAGACTGATATGTAAATTTACAACCGACAGGGGCACATCTAGTGATTTGTTGGCCCCAGGGCACACCCCGGAATGGGGCCTCCCTTGTGCGTTATTCCAAACTCTTTCTCCTGTAAAAAGATGACCCCCATAAAAACTGTTATAAGACGTTATGTCACTATGGTTGAGGTCTAGTTAGGTTCTTACAACTTAGTTAACATTACGGGACCTTTGCTGTTATGGTTACATTAATAACCCCTTTCTTAGGGAGCGGCTGCAGTCAAGTGAACAGTGATCTCTCCGGTGGCAAAGTCCGACGTTTTATTCACCCAACCATCCACCCCGGCCCCCTCCCCCTCTAACCGTCGTGCCTCGATAATGCCAACACCTTCCCTTCCTCCTTTGCTCGCAGTGAACTGGAGTCAGGCGGCGGCGGGAGGGGCTTTGTATCTTGAACGTAAACAAAATGTCATTCCGTGGCACTTGGCGAAACGCCCGACGCTGTCGTTTTTCCTTAAGAAGGACGGTCTCAGGAAAGCAGTTGAATATTATCCTCTGTGGCTGAGAGCGCGACCCCTGATGATGCCATCGGGGTCATCTCGTTTTAGGCATGGGACTTCAGATTTCAGCAGAGAACATGGGGCATGGAGTTTGCATTATGTGGGGAGGCAGGCAACGAGGGTCTAACGGAAACCCCCGAATGGATTTTCATTATGAGAAATGTAGGATACACTGTTTTTGGAGTTTGACCCATACTGGGGATTTAAAGTCGGGGTATTGTGGCCTCTCCTGTATGGAAGTATAATACTAAAATACTGGGATTCCCCTTTAACGGCTTCATGCAAAAGCAGCCTGGTTGCCTGGAGGTTTAAGGCACCGCTCATGTTATTGAAATGTCCCTGGTTCTATTAACACCGTGAATTTATTTTTGCCTTTTGTTGAATTTAATCCCCGGTCCCTCTTCCCATATTTCCCGGTCATCTCTATCTTGCACGCCATCTAATAAAAAGCACGAGTATTTTAAAAATGACCCCTTCCAATCTCATTTTTTGTCAAGAGCTAGTCACTTTTCTCATGCTCACACCCAGTTTCATAAAATTTGAGCCCAGTCTGTGCCTGTGGCATTAAACTGCAACTTAGCTGAATCGTTTTGTTTCCCACAATTCTCTGCAGCAGTAGAGACTCATTTACATGTATAAAGCCTATACTAGGCTTGGCAGATTAATCTGACCCCTTTTTTTTATGCCATTTTATGTGATATTTCTGTAATGATTCATAGTGAGTTACTCCCACTCAACAGCAAGTTTTACGAGATCTTATTGTGCATCATAGTCGTTTTTATTTTCCATATTATACTTAAACTCTCACACAGTTTCAGCAGAGAGTAATATTGGCTCACTGGTAGCCTACTTAAAAGACAATTTATAGCTGGTGACCTTCTTGTGTGTTCTGGCTTTTACCTCCTATCCCACTACTTTTCGATGCTAAGTTTGAATTGCATCCCTCTGTAAATCCTAAATGTTTTTCCAGTAGGGCTAAGGATGCTTGCTGGCTCATGACAGACAGACCGTTTGAGTAATGATCTGGGCTTGGCGGTGTAATGAGGTCCTGTGCGTGGTACCCACAATGCAGCATGTTACGTCCTCCACGTGGGTCATTATTCCGCGGAGGAACAGTAGACTTTGATTAGGCAACGCTGTATCTTCTTCCTATTGATCCCCTTCGTGGTGAGCTGAAGAGTTTGTCCATAGCTTGTTAAACAGCCCGCTGGCAATATTATTCATTGTTCTAACCTTGTCTGTGGGTCAGCAATAATGAGTCACACCCCTGTACTACTTGAAAACATTGTTCAGTCAATGTAAATTTTCCATTGACACGACTGATTGTTTGTAAGTCATTTTTTTTGTACTCATAAAAACTTTGACTTTACCAAACCATTATCTTATCTCGAAACTAAAGCAAGCTTAATAGGTCACTTATTGCTCCGGAAAACAAGTGCAGTAATATGTTATGAGTCACAACGTTACCCTTCCCTATAACTGCTTTTATTGACTTCATCCACACGGGAGTCAGACAAACAGGAAATGAGCGAAAGTTCAGAAGTGACTGCATACATGGGACATATATTAAACTTTATTAGTTACGGTTATTTTCAGTCATGTGTCTTATTCTGAAGTGTATTTACTTATTTTAGCTCTGTACAAGAGGAGTATCATTCACTGAAGAGGTGTTTTATGATCATTTTGCTTAATCAAATGCTATCCTCGGGATTTTGATTTAAAAGCTTCTTTGTGCGCTGAGATTGACAAGATATCCCCTTCAATATCGCTACAATATTACAAAAGCCAAAGCCAATTTCCATCATTTTCCAGTGAATGAATGTCATGTTCCTGTCTATATATATTCTTTCTACAGACTGAACAGAAGTGAAACCAGAACAAAGTCACAGACCATGCATTTTTACAAACATGGCCCCTGCTCCCTACGTGCATGCAGAGGCGGGCGGGCGGGGGGGGGGCTCCGCTGCCAGACGCCGTCCCCCGGACACGCTCGGCTTCATCTTCCATTTGAGCTGTCAGGGTGCAATCAGCACACATGGAGAGCACTCTGGCTGTGCTGTGACATTACTTTGACCTCTGTAGGGTCCCTCACACTGCTAATAGGCCCCACCACTCCTCCTCTCAGGAGCTGAATAATTCAGCGTTGTGAGGTTGTGGATGGCGTTGCCAGTGAAGCACGGCCAGGGTCAATGGTTTTTTTCCCTTTGGGATTAGCCAAGCTTTAAGATGTATGCACTTGTGGTGTTAGGGACACAGGGACACTATGTATTTATAACTATTTCTATCGCTGAATTTCATCCCTCTCTCTGCGATCTGACAGGTTCAAACTAATTGTAGACAAAGGATTCTTAAATTACCATTTTATCTTCTTTTCTTCTTGTATTTTTTGAAGAAGAAACTTATCCCCTTATTCCTTTTTAAAACATACTTTAAAAAAAAAAGTAATATATTTTATTATAGAAAATCCCAGCAGACAACAAAAAATTTTTATTTACAAATTGACTGTGCAATTTCAATTTTGTCCAATCCAGTTCATTTTCAGTTAAAAAGAAATAGCCACTAAATCGTTTTGGAGTGAATAAACCAATGCATTTAATGGGTAAGAGTAACCTAGTTGAATTCCTCGTACGTTTGTTTGGCCAGTTAAACTGATTCTGATTCTTAAATCCTTTTAATTTATTTAGGTGCTGATGGTTGTCCCTGGACAAGAACATTGCAAATTTAGTTTAGCACCAACGTATTATTTATTTAAGAATTGGAAAGTAATTAAATACTACAGCGAACCACACCTTGCAATCTCGCATTTTTTCTAACTTAACTTCAATTTGTAATTGTCAAACCAAACCTATGTTGAGGGGTATAGGTTGGTCCTAAAGAAATGCGACCTAGACTCTTCTACAAGTAATAATCATCAGCCAATCTCCAATTTCCTATTCTTGCAAAATCATTGAGAAAATTATCAGTAAGCTGTTGGTGGACTACTTCCTGTCAACAATTAACAACCTATTTCAATCAGGTATTCACTCCAACCACAGTACAGAAACAGCCATTCCCTTTAGTAGTAACTGATCTAAAATGACCAGGTTACTATTCCTGGATTTGAGCGTGGTGTTCAGTAAAATTGTTCAACATAATAACTGAAAAGCTTTGAGACGTGAGTAGGCCTGTTCTCTCTTGGTTTAATGTTTAGAAACGTGGAGTCCCCCAGGGATCAGTTCTTGGTCCATTGTTGTTTAGCTTTTACATGTTGCCACTAGGTTCAGGTTTCAGGTTCTGGTTTATTTTTCAGATCCACAAATATGCTGGACCTCAGTCCGACATAGAGCTCAGACATACAAGCATCACACAGTCTTGAGGGTAAAAGCGAGCACTCTTACATTAGCGGCAACAACCTGGATGTGAAAAAGGTCCAGTGCATTTTCTCCTCTTGTAACAAACTTGGCATTTTGGTGGAATTTAGTGGAATTGGAGAATTGATATTTGGAAATTTGTATAATGTGGAATTTTGAGCTACTGTCACGGCTGAATGAACTTCCAATCTCAATTTTTATAATTGATTGCAAAGTTTTTGTCCACAGAGCACCACGTGGCGAGCCTCAATCTAGCACTGCTCCCATTTTATTGTATCTTGCTTTATTAGTCTCTTACTTTATTTTACTAGGTCATGCGCTTAAACATTAAAATCGCCTTAAAGCAGACAGAAAACATTTCTCTTCTCCTGTGCATTTGATTAACTTTGTGTTGTTGTGGTTGTGTTTTGCATTTGAATTTGCAATCAGATTTAATTGGTTTAGTTATTTGTTAGAATACAGTGTATGCATTTCAATGTTCTTTGCTTCTCTGTGTAGGACACTGTGTCTTTCTTGCTCTAAAAATAACATTTTGTTTGCTTTGCTTTCCTTGCGTTGGTAACTGAAACAAGAGCTGCTTCACCTTCTTGAGGTTTTTAATGAGAAATATATATAACAGACTCCAGGTCAGTGATAGTCGGGGGAGGCGAGTGGGGATGGTTCTTCATTTTAGTACAGATAAAACCTCTACTGTTCCAAACAGGGCTGTCAACACTTCATGTCAGCACTGGCTTCTCCCAGCATACACAAACTCCTCTTTTATCAGCGTCTTTCTTGTACTGTCTCTTCTCATTTTCTTCAACCTTACTCTTTCCCATTCTTGCTCCCTCCATCACTCCTTCCCTGTTTTCTCCGCTTTTGCTTCTTACTCACTTTCTCTCTCTGAATCTGCTGTGGGCAGGGTTCCTGTTGTGATTAGGTTTCATGCCGCTTTCTAGCTCTCCTGTGTGCGTTTCTGTACGCATATGTCAATGTGTGTTAATGAAATCCCCCTCCCTTGGGCTCGGATGTCACTGCAGCTCTCCCTCTCCCTCCTCTCCTTTGAACGGAGAGCTCAGTGCTGAGGATCAACATAAGGGCAGAGGTTTTAGACAGTTTCCCATGTACTGAATAAATTAAGTGAGACTGAGAGAAAAAGACCGCTCAGCACACACATAAAAAGGCAGTGCTTATGTGTTTTGAGCCTGGTACACATTGGCTCAGCCCCCTTAAAGCCTGTGTTCATATTACTGAGGTCGAAGGTCAAAGCCAATGAGCCACCAGATACAGAAGTAGCTCTGTTCTCGTTGAGCCGCCACTCAGCTTTCTTCGATGTACAACATCGGCCTCTTGGTGTTGACAGCCGTGTTTCTGGATCAACACATGGTAGATGACTGCACGTGCACAGTGGCGAAATATGTGTCACTCTCTAAGCTTATTGCCCCAAATTTATTTGGAGGAGGTTTGATTTAGAAGTTTTTATTTTAGTCTCGCGACCCAGATTTTATGCCACATCACAGTCATCTGCTATCTCCTGTGGTTTATCTGTGCTGTCAAAAAGATGCCAGGGGGTATGTATGACAGGGACGTATAGACACACACACACACACACACACACACACACACACACACACACACACACACACACACACACACACACACACAGAAACACAGAAACACACACAGACCCACACACACACGCACACACAGGTCTCCTCTGAGCCTCTAAAAACCTGGGAAGCAGCTTAGTGGTGGTCTCCCAATACGAAACGCAGAGCTTTAATCTGCAGATCAACTTTGTAACAGTAATCTTTAAACATTATGAAATTGAATAGGAGGCCATCACATACTGCAGGAAGCAATCATCATTACTGCTGGCAACCTTCATGGCCATTTAGTTTTATCCATACGCTACAATCTTCTGCGTCCAGATAACCCCCCCTCCCCGAGTCTGACCCTAACAAAAACCATTAAAGGTGATTATTGTATTTTTTCTATGTGCATGTGCACCTACGGTGTTTCTGTGGTAGGCTTTGCATGATTTGGCCCATTTCTATGCTTTCTTTACATCACTGATGAGCCAAGGCAACTGGGGGGGGGGGGCACCGATCTCGGTATCGAAACACCAATCCACAGCAGCCAAACTGCTATGTGGCCAACTGGCCCCGACTGGTCTCCCTCTCTCCCCCGCTATACACCTGTGGATGAGTGATGGGAGTCAGCTGTGGGTGATTAACCTGCTCAGGAGGAGGGGGAGGTACTTGAGGCACAGGAGGGAGGAGAGCAACACAAAAACAAACAATCCACGGCACTAGGGCCGTAACAGTTAACATCAGAGACTTTGTCATACCGGGGACAAATATCTTATGGTTATATTGTGGGTAATGTTGGATATCAATGAGTAGCACTGCTTTGTGGCAAAATTTGATTTTTGCGTCGAGACCATGAGGTGCCATGATTTTTCAGATATTTCATCTGCTGAATTGGCGACAAAATACCTTCTTGTCTGGTTATTTGAACTATTTCCTGGCTTTCAATGTAACAGAGGATCTTACCAATATTGCCCACCCTTAAACTATCACAATAAACATCACTGGTATATCTGCTAATGTTGTCAAAGGTAAGGCGGATTGATCTGAAAAGTCTGGACTGCTATACTCTCTTTAAAAAAAAAAAAAAAAAAGTGTGTAAACACATTACACTGTCCATCACCTGATGAAAAGCATGCAGCTGTTTTGGTTTCAGGTTTTCAGATAAGTAAAAGGTTTACATGATGCACCTTAATAGGTTTATCAAATTCTCATTTTCAAAACCTTTTAAAACCCGTGGGATTCTTAATCGGAAATGTTCTGTCACTACACTTAAAACAATTCTGTTTTTCTTAGTTGCTGAATCTCAACTGACGTCTTGTACTTGGTTTTCCCCAGATCACAACAGATCAGTATACCAGCGCTGTATTAGTATCATTATTAAAAATCATTTCACCTACAAGGTGCGGCGTAAAGTAACCAAGTATATTTTTGAGCTGAACTTAAAGTTATAGTCCTTAAGATTTCAGACCTGTTGGTTTCACACCTGTGGCTACTTGTGGTGTCTACAGGTGTACAGGTCCAAGAATTATGGAGGCAGCAAACACTGCTGGAGCAGCCACTTCGTCAGAAATACAACACAACAGCAACTGGTGTAACTGTACGGTGCAACCAAGTAAACTCACCTTGGTAGGTAAGCGTCGGTAGGCAATTTGAGTCCAGGGTGGAAATAGCGGACTCCGCCACTAACTATGAACAGCACTACATAGAAACGTACTTAGTACCAAAAATAGTAACAGCATCAAAAACAGGGTCTGATTTAATGAACATCACTTTAAACCTCTACTACATTTCAGAGGTACGAACTGTACTTCTTCACTGCACTGCATTCAGTCATCAGCCATATGTAGAAGTTGGTTTAAGATTTTACGAGTACTCTAAAACATATGATCATCCAAAAAAATATTTAAAAAAAACTACCCAACGGTGAAAAGTCAGTAAAATTAGCTCCACGCTGAAAAACTACATCATTAAAGTGCAGCAATTAATATACAGTGTAATATAATCACACGGACAGGGTCATTTTGCAGCATGAGGGCCCTTATTAAGTTGAATATTTATTTATTTATTTATTTATTTGTTTGCGTCCCGCATCCGTATTTCCTTTTCTGAGGATTTAAAAAAAAAAGAAAAATCAGTGTTTGGAAGTAAATGAGAAGTATTTTACCTAGGTACAGTTTTGAGGCGCTCCTACTTTACTTGAGTTTTTCCATTTTCTGCTGCTTTATACTTACAATTCACAGGCTCTATTTTATAACTTCAGTTACTACTTACTTTGCAGATTCAGACTGACAACACAAACAGACCTCAATCATCTGCCGGCCGTCCTGCATGATGAGCACTTCTGTTATCGGTGCTTCAAGCACATTTTGATGCTGATACTGTACCTTTACTGCAAGTGCAGTTTTTGAACACGCGACTTGTAACAGCGTATTTCTACTTCAAGTAAAAGATCCGAGCACTTCTTCCACCCACTGAGAGAAAATACATTATTCCTTATTCAAATTAACTCACAAAGCCAGGGAGAAACACCATCCGTCCAAACCGTCCTGACTCTGCAGTTACAGGTAATCGACACCTGGTGGCGGTAACGTGCGGCAACGTGCGGCAACGTCACTGTGACCTCACAGACATGGCTGCGGCCGGTAGCAGTTGAAGCGGGATCGCTTCCGTTTCCAGAAAAGTGGGAAGTTAACTGTTTAACTCGGTTTTTCATCGCCCCGGCGGGGGACGAGCGGCTGCGAAATGGAGTCGGAGAGGCCAACCAAGGTTTGGCGGTCGTTTATGTCCCGGTTTAGGGCTCATCTTTTGCTGTGTCGTGACACAAAAACTCCCCCGTAGAAAATACTGTCGAAGCAAGATGTTATGGGAGAAAATACAGTCGAAACAAGATGCTATGGTAGAAAATACAGTCGAAGCAAGATGTTATGGGAGAAAATACAGTCGAAACAAGATGTTATGGGAGAAATTACTGCCAAAACAAGATGTTATGGGAGAAAATACAGTCGAAACAAGATGTTATGGGAGAAATTACTGCCAAAACAAGATGTTATGGGAGAAAATACAGTCGAAACAAGATGCTATGGTAGAAAATACAGTCGAAACAAGATGTTATGGGAGAAAATACAGTCGAAACAAGATGTTATGGGAGAAATTACTGCCAAAACAAGATGTTATGGGAGAAAATACTGTCGAAACAAGATGCTATGGTAGAAAATACAGTCGAAACAAGATGCTATGGGAGAAAATACAGTCGAAACAAGATGCTATGGGAGAAAATACAGTCGAAACAAGATGTTATGGGAGAAATTACTGTCGAAACAAGATGTTATGGGAGAAATTACTGCCAAAACAAGATGTTATGGTAGCTGGCTGAAATGACTAGCTGCGCAGTTAGAGCGCACATGACGCAGTTACGGATACACTGTTAACCCGGGAGTGTAGTAGTTTTTTGTTGTTGTTTTTTTTCCCTTCAGGCGTCTGTGTTTTTCTCCCCCACAGCTGGAGTTTTCAGTTCAGATGACATGCGACACCTGTGCGGATAAAGTCAGAGCTGCCCTCGAGGGTCGAACAGGTGAGACGGCAGTCACGTGTTTATGGGTACGGACCTGTTCGCACGCATAACATCTGTCCGAGTCCGGTTTATTTTATGGGTCCATAAATTCCAATTTACATCCAATGATCTCCTAAAAAGTTTCCAGGAAAGGGCCATATAACTTGGTGCACATTATAGGTAAAACGGAGAGTGATGCGCTGGCACATCTCAAATTATTTAAAGTTGAAGAGGGTTGCACAACCTTGAGACTTTTATCCAGAGGACAGCGTGTGACCTGTACGTGCGAAATGTGTCTACAAACAAACGTACAATTCATCATGAATGAAGCATGAATCAAGACTCCAATAATGAATGAATGAGTCATAAATATTCACTGGGATTTAAATGGAGCAATTTCTTTATCAGAAATTAATCTGGAAGCTGAAACAAACTCAACAACCCAGCTGAACGATTTAAAAACAACGGGCACAGAACTTTATCTCTATTTTATAATCTCTGTCATTATTATTATCTTTGTATTGGTTCTTTCCAGGAAACTTTCAAGAAATTATTAGGAAATACTGCACCTGTTTTTTTTGTTTTTTTTTTTATTAAAAAGGGATAAAATAAAGTGATTTATTGGTTCACTTCCAAATGATACATTTCAATTAAATGCCAAACTGGTGTAACCCAGACTCTTTAAGTTAGCGCACACCTTGTCAGCTGAACCTGCAAAATGTACGCTAAAATTTGCCCAATAGAGCCGCGTGCAGTTCAACATCTTTCCAATAATAAAGAAATGATGAATGAATATTTACGTTGGTTTAAATGGAAGAGAGAAATTTCCTCTGGAAACTTTCACCTTTACTTAAACAAACAAACTAAAATAAAATAATAGAATAACTCTGTTTTTTTCTATAATAATAATTAGTATCAAGCAAAGTTCAGGTTGCACAGGAAACTCAAGATTTTTGGGAAAAAACATACATGTAAAAAAAAAAAAAAAAGTATCATCAAAACCCCCACCCACCAAAAGACAGTAATGAACCCACATCTACCCTACGGATTTAAACTACAGAGGCACATTCAGTACAGTAACTAATCGTGAGCCTGACAAAACGGTCAGGCTCATGAACAAAATATATTATATATAAATATATATTCTGACATAAATCAGAAGATGAAAGCAGAAAAAAATCGTAACTTTCCTTAACAAATGTTTTAAACCATTAATTTTACTTTAATTAATGACTTAAATGATCGATCGATTTTCAAAATGTACGCATCACTGTATAGGTTTCATTCTCTTTATTTACCTGTGCGCGTGTCATTTCTCTGTCTGTCTGTGTATCCGATGACCAATGTCCGTTTGCAGGGGTGAAGTCTGTCACCATTGATGTCAGTAGGGAGGAGGTGCTGGTGGAGTCTGGCCTGAACAGTGCCGAGGTGCAGGCTCTGATAGAAAGTACCGGACGCAGGGCGGTACTGAAAGGCATCGGAGGATCGGCGCAAGGTGAGACACAACGGGAGTCAGGATGAGTATCGAACCTCATCACCTTTTCAGTACTGACATTTTCGGTGCTGAATATCGAAAACTGCCAAAAGTCTGGTCCGATTAGTAGTGTTGGTTACTTACTTTTCTAATAAAAGTTTTTAAAAAGTTTTTGTATACCTGTTTGTTTTAGATTAAATTTAGCATTTGAGAACTTTGGCTTACTTGTTAAATTGAATTTCTAGAAAATGTTTATTTTTCATTATTATTATTATTATTATTATTACTACTACAAATAGACAGACAAAAGTCTAGAGAAGTACAGGTTATTAAAACTGTTAGTGGTGCTGCCATTGAGCTCCCTGTAGAGCAAAGATGCTTGATAACTGAAACTAAACGGCAGCTTCAGTTGTTGAGACGCTGGCCCTGTCAGACACATCAATAAAATACATCCTGGATGAACAAATCCCAAGTACACCGTGTGATTGCGCATATTAAGGGTGCACTGGGATTTGGTTGTGGTCAAGGACATGCCTCGTGATCTGATACGTAATGTGAATGTAAATATGTCCCTGACCACATTGGCGGAGGGCCAGGTCTACTTTGAAGTAAATATTTTTATCACATTCACACTACATTTGGTTATGGTTGATTTGCCCCCGCCCATCAGACGAGGCTCTGAGGTCTGTACTTTAATGGATATGAAAATAGCTATAAAGAGTCTGACTCTGTAGCTGTATGTCTGTGCCTTTTTTTATGTTCAGCTCACAGTTTCCCACAGATAAAATCTAATGTGAGCTAGGAAACACGGTCTGATCACAGGCAGTCACTCAAGACGCAGTTGCTGTGCATTTTTACTCTGTATGTGAACTTCAGTCTGTCTCAGTAAGATCTAAACACAATCTGGATGTATCTAAATGTGAGGATGCGAACGTCTGAACAACATTTCAGCCATTTTATATACAAATTGTTTAGAACCTGTGTGTTATTATTATTTTATTTTTTTATGACAGATCTGGGTGCAGCGGTGGCCATGCTGGCCGGTGTCGGAAAGATCCAGGGGGTGGTGCGTTTCCTGCAGTTATCTGAGGAGCGTTGCTTGATTGATGGGACCGTTGATGGGTTGAAGCCTGGACTCCACGGCCTCCATGTTCACGCTCTGGGGGACCTCACACAGGACTGCAGCAGGTAGGACCACTTCATAGTAAGAGCTTTATTAGACAGAAACTTGCCATTCAGTATGAAAGAGAAGGACGAAAAGGGCGTTTTCCCCCTTCTCAGGGACCAGGACAATTTTTTGGAAGCTCAGGAGCTGAACCTGTGTTTTCGACCGGAGGAACCAGGGACTAAATTTAGTATCGCCAAGGCAGTTCAGGCAAAGGTTAAGGCATTTAGAGGGCAGAGTTTGCAGCAAGGCAAATACTCTGTTATCGATATTACGACGAGGGTTGGTCACTCTTTTTGTTTATCCATGTTCGAAACAAAGTTTGAAATTGTTGTTGGCTTCACGACTCCAAAAAAAAAAAAAAAAAAAAAAAGAGGGACAGAGAGTACAAATGAGCTGCGAACACAAGCAAGATGGTGAGTGAATGAGGTGGAAATGACGGCTGCAGCGAGGCTCGCTCTGGCACACGCTCTACTCCTGTGTCACGCTCTGAGACTGTGGACTGAGCTTTTTTTTTTTTTTTTTTTTTCCCCCCCCGGTGCTGTACCAAAAACAAATTCCTCTGCCTCTGAAAACATCGGGGGGCCTCTTGGCTACTTTAAAAGTACTAAAGGTTTATTTTATGACCATCAGTTAAAATTATTTCCACTTAGTTGGGTCGGTTTGGTATGGCAGATGGCTATAAATACTGTGATAACCGGGGCTTTGTTGTTGCATTTGGGAACAGAACAAGTTGCCAAGTTCATCCAAAATTGACCCAGAAATTGAAAGTGAACTGTTTCGAGCTGCTGAATGGTTTTTATCACGTCTCCATAAAGCATCTTTAGCTTCCATGTGCCATTAGTAGCACGTGTAACAGAATTTTGATGATGTTTCTGTTTTCGTCATTGTCCCTGGTGTTTTCTATATTCCACCAACCAATGAAGAAACAATTGATCATTTTTTCAGGAAGCCGACAAGGTAAAAAGGTATCACAGACACGCCAAAAAAAATCCCATTGCATTACACATCTTCCACCATTACACATGTCCAGTCTGCCTCTTGACTATATATACACTCAATTAATGACAAAAATGCCCAAAAATAATCTTTAAAAAAGGGACATTTTCTAAAACAGTTGCCAATCTTTTGTGAATTAAATTACACTGCAAATATTTTATCTTAAATTTTATTAAATTTCTGCTGATGATTCAACCAGGAGAATTTTATGCCTAGCCGAGCCTAGGATGTACTCAGACTGTCAGTCATTGTCTGTGTAGAAAATTAACTTTTTTTTTGGTACCCTATAAACCTCAAATAACCCGCACTCCTCACTTCACTTCTATTAACAGTGGACAGTAAATGAAACACTGAAAGCAACAGCACACATAATTAAATTTACACTACTGACTGGTGCTTGAAATTGCTACGCAAATATTATGTCTTATATCTGATTCAATTTCTCTTTTTCGGCAGTTGCGGAGAGCACTATAACCCCTTTGGAAGCCAACATGGCGGTCCAGGGGACTCAGAAAGGGTACGGTCATATTCATTCTTCAGAGCGCCAATAAAAATAAAAAAAACTTTTCATATAATTCTTCGATTTTATTAAGTTTGGACCCTACTTGCTCTGTGCTGAAAATCAGCAGTACCAGAACATTTAGAGGATCAAAGAGCAAAACATAAAGTGAATAGATATTCTTGAATCATAAATTTTGACAAAGTCACTCCTGAGAAATATAATAAAACTTCAGCACAAGCCAAATGGAGGATGTTAACTCCCTCTCAGATTGACAAATTTGTCCCTCAAGAGCCATTTCCAGCTGTTCAGCTCCAGGAGCCAAATTTTCAATAAAGTGTGTGAAAGAGCCGCTGCAACTCCGGGGCAGTTTGACCTGGGTTTCGTGCTCCTGGTGTGTTTTTTCTTTCAGTGTTATTCATTCAATGTGTCAATCGTGTGGTTATGTATAATTCTCACATGCAGTATTGTTGTGCAGCATGTAGGTGATCTGGGCAACATTGTTGCCGGAGCAGATGGCAGAGCCTCATTTAGACTAGAAGACAGTCAGCTAAAGGTAACACACACACACACACACACACACACACACACAAACACAAACACACCAACATGCAGAGTCATATTTGGAACTAGTTGTATGCTATGTAACTACAGTATATTGAGCGTAATGAAGATTTAGGAGGCAAAGATGTCACACAGTGTATCAACATCTAATTTCCAAAACGACGCCAGACGGCAGCTGTCAGATTCCTTGTTTATTGATACACTGGTGCCCTCGCTGCAGGTGTGGGATGTGATTGGCCGATCGCTGGTAGTGGATGCTGGGGAGGACGACCTGGGACGAGGCAGTCACCCTCTCTCCAAGCAGACTGGAAACTCTGGGGAAAGGTGGGCCAATAGCAGTGGCTTAAGTTAGCGGATACAGAATTGATAAAAGATATATTACACACAGCCAGTACCTAAGCCCTAGCTGCTGAGGGGTTGTGATCCAACTGCTTATTTTTGAGACAGGGGTTTGTGCCGATGTTGTTTTGGATTGCATTGTATTGTAAGGTGTTGGTGTTGTTTTCTTTACTCCTTGTTCATACAGAGAGTGTGGTTTGACACTGTGTAAATTCTGTGATTTAATACTGTGATAGACCTTTCTGTTGTCTTGAATCTGCACAAACACAAACTGAGGAATGAAAAAAAATTTTTAGAAAATATAATTTACTAATTGTTTTGGTTGTCATACTTAACATTGCCCTCCAGTTTGGTGCAAATTAATATTAATAGCCATGTTGTAAATATATCAATATTTAAATGTCATTTTTATGATCATTATGATTATGATTAGAGTTGAGTTGGGATTGTTTTGTCAAAGTACTTCCAATGTAGTATTTTTCCAAGAATATTTCCAATGTCATGAGTGAACATTTAGTATTACATATAATTAAAATAATGCATAATAAGTAACAGCGCAGTCAAAAATAAATATGTGACCACTGTAAAAAGTCATTTGTAAAATAACAAGACTGGTCATCTGTAGCCGTTTGTTTGTTTGTTTGTTTTTTTGTTAAATAGTTGCAAAAGGTCATTATGATTTTTCTATCCCTTCTCTCTTCTATAGGCTGGCCTGTGGGATCATCGCCCGATCTGCAGGCCTTTTCCAAAATCCCAAACAGATATGTGCCTGTGACGGGGTCACGCTGTGGGAGGAGAGAGACAGGCCGATAGCTGGGAAAGGTCGAAGCAAGGCCAACACGGAGACACTGGCAGCACACCTGTGAACCTCGGACACAAGCACTAATGCCAGTGTGAACAGAGGGAGCATCTCAAAGAGAAATGGAGGGGACATTTGTCGACAGAGGGTCAGAGCTGAAGCGAGGAAGACAGAGCACTTAGCAGTATGTTTCAAGACAGCTGGGAGGACAACCAAAGAAAAATGGCCTTATTTTTCTTGAAATTTTTCTCCGTGATAAAATCAAATGCTCCCGCTGTCGCACTTAGTGTCCTCTGTGGGTCTAAATGCACTAAAGCAAATTAAAACAGGCTGGGACTTCGTAAAAGTCACCTCTGATTAGCTGGATGTGTGCTAATGTTGTTATATGTTTGCATAACCATTGGCCTCTGACAACTGTCTCATCACCGTCTGAATTGATGTGCCTGTAAGATCTGAGGTATCCATGTACTGTGTACTAATGGGGGGGGAAAAAAGCCCTTCAATTTGCCATGACAGTTTCTAAATTAACTATGGAAGCCTCCTAAAATCAGTAGTAGTCAAAAAAAAAACCAAAAAACAATTACACTGCTAACGTCCTGCTACTCTCACATCAGCTAACTCTCCCAACAAGGGGTACTCGTACACCTGTGGATACGTGGAAACATTATGGAGCAGCTCAGCTAATTGGGGGAAAAAAATAAGTTATGATTTGGTATAAAATATATCCGCATACTTCAGTTTAGGAGAGAAAAAAATCAACACACAGATAGGATTACAAAACGGTATGATGCTGAAATTTATTATATTTACTGTCACAATAACTAGGACAACTGTACAGCGCGCCTCCACCTTAGGTCAGTTGTAACACCAAGTGTTGTGATTGAAAATGTGTAAAAAGTAGTTAGAATGCAAAGAGAAAAGGTTGAAATAAACAGCTAAAAGTAATAGATAAATGACCGAAACATCGGCCCCTGTAAGAGGTAGTAATATGAATACAAGCTTGACCAAACTTTGTGGAAAAAAAAAGGAAGAGACTGGACCTAAACGCGGACAGTTCAGGATCACGGACTCACAGGAGCAGCCGTGCATGTTATCTTGAACAATTAAATCTATTACAGGGTGACAGTGACAGGGCCACGGACAAAATCCGGTGGGGCCCATTTAGCTAAGGCAAAACACGGAGGGGGAAATCGCCAGACGCGCGGGCCGTTGCTGCATTAGTGTGTTCATTTTAAATCCATAAGGTGGTGCGAGTGTCTTGGGTGAAGAGAGATTAGACCGAGCTCGGGAGAGAGAGTCAAATTCCATCCAGAGTGAAAGGGCAAGAGGGGGTAAAAGTTTTGGGGGGGGGGGTGCGCTTTTAAGGAATGTGTACTCAGCTGTTTTTTCATCAGAGTCTTAGTGTACAGTTGCTTCATGGTTGCTACAGACAACTCCAGACCCATAAAATGGAGGAAACCCGCAATTTTTTAGACATTCTCTGTTGTCTTCTCTAGTCAGAAATTGTACGTGATGATTGAAATGTATTACGATAACGTTCAGGACTTCCACCTGCTGACACTTGTTGATTTCTGTTAAGACACAGAATTTTTTTTTTTTTCCTTGATGAAGACGTCAATACCGGGACACTGGGTGCACCCCATTGGCTATATGAGTGTGTAGCAAGTTTTGCATTGATTTTTCAGATTGAGCATCTGTCTTCTCCCGGTAATGCCTGAATAAGCTTATTGAACACCCCCCCCCCCCACGCACACACAAATGTTCAGTTGGTGTCCTTTTTCCTCTCTTTCTGAATGTAACTTGAATATAGGGCTGCAGCTAAGGATTGTCTATATTATCATTTAATATGTTGCTTTTCTAAAAAATAATTTAGTCTTTGAAATGTTAGAAAATGGTGAAAATGCCCTTAACAATTTCCCAGAGCCCAATATAGTCTTCAAATAGCTTTTCTTTTTTTTTTTTTTTTTTTTTTGGTCTGACCATTACTACAAAACCCAAATATATTCAGTTGGTAAAGATATAAAACAGAAGAAGATAAAGAAATCCTTACATTTGAGAGGCTGGAACCAGAGGATGTTTGGTGTTTGTGGTTAATAAATGACTATTAAAAAAACTTTTCTGGTTGATTTTTTTTTTTTGATAATGTTTTATCTAACTAATCTTTCCAGCCCCCCTTCATGTATAAATCTGTGTGAATCTCGGGTATAAAAAGCCAACATAAGCAGTTATCGTGCACTGGTCAAGCAAATGTGTCGTTTTTTCTTTTTTTCTTTTTCCATAGCACATAATGAGTTCTTTGATTGAACTCCCTCACTTGTTGCCCCCCCCCCCCGTGGCTCTGATGTAGCCTTTATTCTTGTGGTGGCTCTAAGTGAATTAGCCAGCGGTACTGCGTGTGTGCTTGAGTCTTTTCATAAGACTTTTTTTGTTGTTGTTTGTTGTTGTTGTTGTGAGGATTCAGCATCCTCCGGCTGCTGCAGCCGCCGCCACCGCCGCTGCAGCAGCCGCAGCAGCAGCAGCAGCCCTCCCCCTCTGCAGCCTTTCCAGCAGTATGCCCGACATTCAAACGGAAGCAGGCGCTACCATTTTGAAATACAGCACCGCCTAGGTAAGATGGTAGATCCTTTTATTTAATCGCCCTTTTTTCCCCCTCTCCTGCAGTATTATTGGCATCCGAGCTGCATGGGAGGTAATTAAATCCGAATGGTTTTAAAGCTCTGGGGTTTTCTACGGGTACGTTTTAGCGACGGGGGCAGTTTGACCGTGTTGTCGCGCAGGAATCGCTCGGTGTTAACGCTGTGTTCGTTCCAGTGCGGAAAGGGAAAAAAGAAAAGAAAAAAAAATGTGATTGTCTGTTGATACACTGTATCGATCTCCCGTGGGGGAGGCCGGTTGTTGTATCAGGCACCGGCCGATTACCGTCCCCGCCGCGTGTCTCGGAGCGAAGCGAGTGGCTTTTTATTCCTCGCTCGGTGGTGGTTTCTCGTTTGGCTTCGGACACCCGGGCGAAAACCAAGAAGCATCCCGTCTCGCCGTTCACAGTTTTTTTGTTTTTTTTTTTTGTAACAGCAAACGTGGGACAACGTGCCTGAGCAGTGCCAACGGGTTTAACCGACCTTACTTGCGTGTTTTCGACGTGTTGTGGTTGTTTGGTTTGGTTTGGTTTTTTTTTTTTTTTCGCTTGTAAATGACTCCAGCAGTGAAAATGTGTTGACTCAGCGTCGTGCTGCGTCATCAGAAAACCAGTCCCCCCCCCCGCCACCGCCGCCGCACACAGTTATATGACTGAGATGAACCCAGAGTTTATGCAGCAGCCATATGTAACAAGGGGTTTGCTCACACACGTACAGTATACACACACACACACACACACACACACTCAAGCAGGTAACATCTCTTTGAACATGTTCCGTAAGAGGAGCAGCAGCGGGGGGGGGGTAGTTCAGACGGTAGCGGCTGACCGGAGTCTTAAACCGAAAAATAGAAATGTCGTTTTCTGGTGTCGTGTTCCACACTGCCCTTTGATTTACAGCCAGCCATAAAGGTTGTTCACAGGAGGGAGAAAAAAATTTGCTGGCCAAACCTGTGCGGCGCGTGTGACACAACACACACACTCTCTCGTGGATTTAGAGGACACCGGGAAACTTGAGGCAGCTATTTCAACACAAAAGCCTCATTCTGTATCATGGAAGTTCTTCTCATCGTCACTACAAATGCTATGTGAACTGACAAACGGTGTCTCCTATGCATGAGTGTGACTCGTAGCTGTGCAGGTAATCACAGCCTCCTCTCAAGTGAGAATGAGATCTTTAATGAGCTCCTTCAAACTGCCTCTGATCCAGGATCTATATTGAAAATGTTGAGCTGCTCAAAGGCATGATTTCTCTCCTTTGGTCTCCCTGCTCTGTTTTCACCTAATCTGAGTTGGTTGCCAGCTCTTAGGCAAACGTGTGGTCTGTGTAGAATTTGATTTGTGAAATTTGGATGTTAATCCAGCATTTGAGTCATGCATTCACATCCTTTATCAAGACTGCATTTACCACTTTAACTTCTAAACCGTGAGCTGCTACATTTTTCTATCTGAGAGAAAGCTGGATAGTTAATCACACGTCATTTGTGTGTTTGCTTAATCTTCGGATCTGTTGTTCTCTTGTCGACTTTCATCTCTGACTATTTGATGCTGAAGAAATTGAGCAAATGTTTTTATTTTTTAAAATCGAAAGTACAACTTTAACCTCAAAAGTTTCGTACATGCTCTATCTCTGTGCTCAGTCTTCTTTTGTCTGGTTAACCTCTGGAGAATGAACAAAAGTTTGATGCTGGAGAAACTGAGCAAGACTTGTAAATCTTTTTTTTTTTAATCCAAAGTTGGCAGCACACCTCCCCCACAGACATTTTTAAGCTCTACAAAAAGAAACTAAATAGCTGGGTCAGCTGCGTCTCTGTGTACTGCAGTCCACCCCTGTGTTCAAACAATTGCACTCCAGTACCACCTCCTCCTTGTCAGAATACTATTAGGGCCAAAGGTGTGGCCTTGTGCTCGTGTAGTTAATCCGCTCACTTATCTCTAACGACAGTCGAGCACATCACGCCTCTGTATCTCTGCAGCGCCATGGACAAGAGCCACACAGTGAAGCTCTTCGTGGGCAACCTGGCGCTGGACACCACCCAGGAGGAGCTCTCAGCCATCTTCGAACCCTACGGCCAGGTGGTCAGCTGCAGCGTGCTGCGACAGTTCGCCTTCGTCCACCTGCAGGGCGAGGGTGCTGCCGAGCGTGCCATCCGGGAGCTCAATGGGCGGGAGTTTCGCGGTCGGAATTTGGTGGTCGAGGAGTCGAGGGGAAGGCCATTGCACTCCACCAAGGTGTTTGTGGGTAATCTGAGCGGGATGTGCACCACCGAAGATCTACAGCAGTTGTTCCAGACGTTTGGAAAAGTTCTTGAGTGTGACAAAGTCAAAGGTGAGTGGAGAGCCTAGTAACATCTGAGTTGTTTTAAAAATGCTCCAAGTCACCACCCCCCCCCCAAGTTGTGCTTGAAGATAGTAAAGTTGTGGAACTAGTTTAAGGCGAATTATGCTGTACTGCAGGCAAGAGACTGTATCTCACTGTCTCATTCCAGTTAAGTTACCGAGAGGTTTTGAGTGCCTGCAAATTATATACGTAAGTTAAAAGTGATATGTTGTGATACAGCGGTGCAAAGTTTCTCAGTTTGCAAAACAAGAGGAACTCCCACATCCATGTTGCAAAGGTAGACAAGGTGGTTTCCTTTAGTGCAGTTAATAGTAGTAAGTAATAACTGAGTAAGTGCTTGTGGCAATGCCACTTGGTCCTAATTGTTGTCCCTGCGCTCAATGACAGCCAGGCATTCCTCTTCCGCAGGCTACGCCTTTGTTCACATGGAAAACAAGGAAGATGCACTCCAGGCCATCGAGGCCCTGCACGGCACCTCATTTAAGGGCCGCCCCCTGTCTGTAGAGCTGTCCAAGGTCCAGCCCAGTAAGCAGGCACCCACAGGGAAAATCCCCTGTGTTAACTGCGGAAAGCAGGGCCACTATGCTGGAGAATGCCCTGTGGGGAAGCCTTCTCTAGAGCAGTATCAGAGTCAGGCGGCGGTCCTGGCCGCCGCTGCTGCTGCGGCCGCCGGACTGCCCCTACAGGTCCAGCAAAGTGTGCACAATTCAGTCTACAACACCTCCACTTTTGATCCCACATACGCTGCTCTCACTGGGATCACCACAGGCACACGCACTGATGGAAATCCAGTGAACCCAGCTGTTTATGGTGCCCTCGCCAGTCAGGTGTATGGTGCCAATGTTGCCAATCAGCTTTATGGTACGGTGGCCAATCAGGCAGCTCTTACATCCGGCGCCACCCAAGTGTACAGCTCGATGACCCCCAACATCTACGGCCAGGTGGCTGCGAATCCAGCGGCTGCTGCTGCCGCTGCTGCCGCTGCTGCCTACACCACTCCAGTTTACACCCCAACTGTGGCCAACCCTCCTGTCTATCTGGCCGCTGCTCCTGGAATAGAAATGCCAACGGCAGCGGCTGCGGTAAACCCCGCCTACAGTGTAGCTCCAGCAATTTACGGTGCCGCCACACCAGCCTACGCTCATATAAGCGCCATGGGAGCAGCGGACCCTACTACAGCCCTCTTTGAGGCAGCCAGACAGGCACATTACTTTGCCCAAGGCCAGCAGGTCGTGGCCGAGCAGCAGACGGTGGCCGCTGCAGCGGCGGCGGCTGCGGCAAAGTCGGGTGAGAGGGACCGTAGTCCCTTACGGAGGTCGGCACCCCTGCTACCAGACCCTGTGATGAAGCCGTTCATGTACCAGAGGGCCAAGCCGCGCCGACCCCTGCTCCCCACGCCAGCTGGGCGAGCAGCGGAAGAGGCTGTCGAGGCCGCAGAGGACCCCATGGCCAGGTAGGTAGACGATCTTCGATTGTCTTACCATCAGCTATTCGGCACCACTGAAGCATTACCAGAGAGTGTTGTTTCATTTTGTCTACTACTGTACTTTTCAACCCCTAGGAAATCCTTTTTGATGATTTTTAGTCAAGCTTTTATAATCTTGTAGGCACATTTCTCTGGGCTGATTAATGCTTTTTTTTGCATTTTCCACACTTCATGTTTGCTTAATCACTCTCGTTACTCCCTTTGCGTTGCCAAGTGCTACCATAAATCCCCTTGCTGTCCTTCTACCTACTTGTGCCTCTCCACCCCTTAACCCCCCCCCCCTCCATTCCCCTCCCTCCCCCCGTCTCTTAGATACTATGCGGAGTACTACCAGCAGCTGCAGCAGTACCCCCAGTTCCAGTATGCCTACCCACCACCGAGCACAGTGACAGCCATCCCCGGCATGCCGGGAGTGCCGGCCGTGCCGGCAGTCCCTACTGTACCCGCGATGTCAGCCCAGCCAGTCGCTACGCTAGATGCCCTCAGGCCAGTGGTTCCCACCGCTGCGGCAGTGGCAGCCGCCATGGCCGCGCCCAGGGTGTATGAGCCGCCGTTGCCGCCGCCCACGCGCAAGGAGGCCATCCTCCGCCGCCCCGAACTCTCCCTTCACACGCCTGAGCCCCCCTTCCGATAGTCGCACACAACTCTCTGCCCTCATCCCTCCCTCTCTGCCCTGAACCCCCCCCACCCAATCTCCTCTTCCACCCCAAACTTGACCACCTTACAGCAGCTGTATGTGTGTGTATGTGAGTGTGTGTGTGTGTGTGGTCTGGGGGCTCTAAGTGTGTGGGGTAGGGTTTGAAACTGGGGGCTTCTTGGTTTATTAACCTGCTTTATGATGTACTTGATCAGCTAACCTTGGTCCCGATTGCATACACTCGTCGCAGCCATGAAAGGGAGGCTCTCATCTGTTGTACGGGCATTCGACGTGCTTCTCAGTTTTACTTTTTTTAATCGTGCCAGTCTCACACTTGTGCCAGTATTAGACTGACGCAGTCAGTCGTTTCATATGCCTTTATTTCCGCAACCCAGTTATGATTTTCTAAGGCCAAATCTACGATAAAAGAGACATTGGTTTTAAACCTATCAGCCATTCTCCTTAGGCCTAGATGATCAGTTAGGGCAGCTAATTTGAAACCTTTTTTGCCTTATGTTGAAGAGTTTAGATATGTGATGTAATCAGATGGGAAATCAGATAAACACACATTGTGTCCTGGCTGCATTGCATTGTATCCAACAGAACCAAGGTTGATGTGTTTCTTTTTTTTTGGGGGGGGGGTTGTCTTGAATGGGATGTGGACGCAGTATGTCTGAATGAGTGAAAGAGAGAGAGATGTGGGGGCTCCTGACCTTGCAGCGCACAAACGCAGCAGCTAAGACTGCGCCATGCAGAAAAAAAACAAAACGTAAAGCACACATAATACGTACTGTAATGTATGTTTGGATCTCTCCTCGACCCTTTTTCTGAAGCCCTTCCTCACCTTTACTCTAACTGCAACGCTGAAAGACACTGCTTCACCTCTCTTTCTCTTTCTAACTACAGCTGCCTACCTCTGACAGAAAAATTTCAGTGAAGGGTCTGTTCTATTCTATTCCACACTTCTCACCCGGTCAGCAGTTTATCTCCTGCTCCTCGAAAAGGTCCAGGGTCAGCAGTTTAGGGAGGAGTGGGAATTCAGTGACAATGACCTTTGCAGTTAGTCCTCTTTCATGTTCAGAGGCCTTTCTTTTTAAAATAGCATATGTGTGTTTTGTTTGTTTTTAGTGTAGTTTACATGTAATATGAGTCAAAACTGGGATGTAATGAATTGTCAATGGGGGGAAAAACCATGTGTGACTACTGAATGAGCTGTTTACAAAGGATCTTCACATTGCATCCTAATAGGAATCATGGTAATATGTGAAAAGCTCAGTTATGTGCCTATAAGCTTTGAGTGAAGTGCATTAAGTGGAGGGATCTCCCATTTTAAGTGCTTTTGACATTACTTTTGAATCATTTCAAGGGAGGGCAACAGGAGCCCTGCGGAGCTTAGTATCCAGAAGTCTGCAAGTTTTCCCTTGGACTTGTACTCGTGTATTACTTTGTTTCATATCATAGGGTTTTGAAAAAGCCACAAACTGAGCCTCACAGGTTCATAATTAGCCGCCGGTTTTAAGCAGAAACAATAGCACCACTGAAGTGAGAGATGGGGCAGTGTCTTCCAGTTGCCCCAACTATCCTCCTTTTTCCAAATACCAGACCTGCTTCAGATTGTAACTGCCAAAAAATTTTAGTGGCTGTTTGAATCCGGTTGTTGTATCTGATAGGTGGGCTTTGCTACGTCTGGATAACAAAAGATTGACTTGCAAGTACGGGTACTTTTTCACCTTCATGAGCTTGTCCTTAGTGGCAAATTCCACCCATCTGGTTCTACAGTCACTTTAAACAATCACTTGGAGTTTTTTTGCAACTACTATTTGACAGCGGTTTGATGCACACACAGACATACCCTCTGAAAATCACCTTACTGCCTCGCTCCTTTCCCTCTCCCCTCTCCCCTTGTGGTTTTTAGTGGTTCAGTGACTTTTGCATTTCACAGTGTAATCTTTCTGTGTCGTATATACAAACACATACCAGTTGCATCCTTTGTAGAATTATGTGGTTTGCGAAATGTCTTGTTTGCCATGTTTGAGACCGTATTTTTTAGAGAAGTATTTTAATTTTGCCTTTTTTTTTTTTTTTTTTTTTTTTTTTAGGAAAAGACGAAAGAAATTTTAAAAAATCGGCATGCTTTTTATTGAGAATATGTATACTATAAACCTTATAATAATAAAGAATGTTTGGCTGACTATTGTGGTAAACGAAAGCAAAGGGTTTGGACATTTCCCCTTCTTTTTGTTTATGTTGTTCTTCTCCACTATCTGTTTCTCTTGTGTAAAATGACCACCAGACCCATTTGACTGGGGACCCAGGGGGAGACAGGTGTAGATGCTGGCCCAGCTTTGCTCTCTTTGGTCAGGGTAAGTGTGGGTTGGTGCTCCTTTCTCTCTCCAGCCTCTCAACGTTGTGCCAACAGACATTTAAAGGAGAGGACTTGCTCGAGCAAATGCATTTCAGTATTGAATTCTGGCAAGAAAGGCTTGTTATGGTCCTTTTAAATTGATTTTAATGCAGAAAGGCCATTCCGCACACTGTGAAATCATGTTGAAAGCTGGGGAGAGGCACACAGATAGAATGGCCTGGGTGCATTTTGATCTGTGGAGCAGTCCTGTTCCTGGGGTTGATGGGTGTGCGTCTGGTCTGGTCTGGTCTCTCCCTGCTGCACCAAATTCTCCCCCTCCGTGTGTCTTTGTGTCCACTCTACTCTCAGATCTGCATGTGTGATAATCTGTAACTCTGCCGCAAAAAAAAAAAAAAAAAAGAAGCCCCACGACAGTCCAGCTCTGAACTAACTATCTCAACTGAATTAGGTCACCGTGCCACCTGGAACGGCCAGCGTGCAGCTGTGCGTGAGCGTGGTGGCGTGAGCCATGGGGACGACTTTTAAACGCGACGCCAACGCAGTGGGAACTTGTTCTCTCTCTCTTCACCACCAAGGTAAATGAAAAAAACAAACCAAAATAAAAACAAACGCACTGACCTCTCTACCCACCTGCCGCCCCTCCTTTGACTGTGCCTTGACCAAACACCCCCCCCCCCCCCCTCCATCACCACCTCCCCCTCTCCCCCTCTCCCCACTCCGTAACTCCTCCTCTGCTGCAATGGCAGTGCCACACCTACAGCCTTGGGCTTCTCCTCGGTGGGGGTGGCGGGCGGGGTGGGGTTGGGCTAGGAGCCCCTCCACAAGACTGCCTCCTATCTCGCATAAGCATACAAGGGGACTGTGTCCCCTCTCTGTCCTGCTGGTGTCTGAGCTAGTGAGTAAAAGGAAGTGTGTGTGTGTGTGTGTGTGTGTGTGTTTGTGTGTGTGTGTGTGTGTGTGTAGAGAGAAACAGAAAAAGCATGGATGTCTGAAGAACTTTTTGGGTGGTGTTTCATTGATTGGTGAGGCTTGGCACATGCGGACACATCCCCACCCTCCCCGTGCCCGCCAGCCAACTCCTCTCCACCGCCGTATTCGCCGCCCTCACCCACCTCCCTCCCCCTCCCCCCCTCCCCTCCCTCTTCCACCTCCTTCCTCCTCCTCAACCCCACCCTACTGTCCCCATGCGCCTCTCCTCTCCGCCGTTCACACACACACACACACACACAGCGCTTTTTCCGCCGCCACCGCCGTCGCTACTGTGGATCAGGGCTTGTGGCTCTGGCTCGGACTCAACTTCCCAGAACAACCCACCTGACCCAACCTCCCCACCCTCCTTTGTTACCATAGAGGCCTGGGCGTGCCAATGGACAGTGTATGTATGGTGGGCCGCTGCCGGACTCAGTAACATGACACAGAGAGACTTCAGTGTTGGACGAGTCGCTTTGCTAAAACTGTCGAATGCTGGGTTAGCTCCACGTGGCTGTGGAAGAGATCTTAACCCCTGTTTCCCAAGAGAACTTAGCCTCAATGCATCTAAAACAATAAACCGACCTCCTACTGCAGAGGTTAATTTTCTTACCTTTGGGTCCCTCACAGCCTGTGTGCCAATCAGAAACATCCTATAAGATAGGCCTAGGTATGAGGCCATTCTTACCTGTAGATTCTCATCAATCTCAGGGTTCCTATAGGACTTTTCTGGGATGGCAGCTCTATTTCTCTTAATACTGGGATCAGCTGGACTGGCTGGATATGTGCTCCGAGTGACTTGTATGTGTTCTTACCTGTTAAGATTGTCCGTGGGCTGAAATAGAAAGCTTAACCCTCACACACGATCCCATACTCACTGGCTCTCAGTATGTCCAAGGAGTTGTGCAACAGCTGTGAGATGGAGTCAAGACAAAGAGGATTTTGTCTTCCGTCTGCCTAAAAAACAAAGGGAAGGGTAGAAGAAGGAAACAGGGGAATGAATAGATGAGTTGATTACGAAGGGAGTTAGTAGTGGAAGATGCTCCCTAACCTCACCTTCCTGATCTTGGAGGACCCTGCTGTTGATGCAATGATAGATTTACCGGCCAGAATCCTATTCTAAAAAGGCCCTTTTTATAGTGAACATCTTATTGTCCATAGTGTGTCGTTATAATGCTACCTTGTCCCCTAGGTCTTAGTTTCTTGGATACACTTCATCTTTGTTTACTAAAATGTGGAATTCCATCACAGCTGACAGACAGACATTGTATGCTCCCCGGGATAAAAGAAATGTTAATCTTTTTAATTAGTAAGTCATTCGACATTTTTCACAGTGTCAAATGACTGTACATGTTGGCAGGGGAAAAAATGCAGGCCAGTTTTATTAGAACGCCTCTTTAAACAGTGCAGCTGCAGAATGAGTAGATAAAGCGCTGACTGCCTTCCTGGCCTCCATGATCAGGGTGCGCGGTGGACCGATATTTATCTTACAGCCGCCTCATCCTCCCCATTCTCCCGACTCCTCACTAAAGGCTTCTTAAGGTGCTTGTGAGTCTGGGCTTCCTGTGTTTGGGTGAATGCAGCCATGCATCTCTTAAACCCCCCTGCCCCCCCTGCTCTGAATTCACATTCACACTGTATTGACAGCCAAAGCTCGCTGCAGCCTCCTCCCTACTTCCACTTCCTCACCCACTCTCCCGCTGCCTTCTGTGGTTTGGACAGCTGAAGAACTGTAATCCAGATGCTCTATTTGCACGCATCTCTGTATTGTGTGTTTTTTTTTTTTTTTGTTGGATGGGATCCCGCAGGTTACATCTGTTCTCCTGCAGCAGGTATCAGCTGAGATGTGCAAGTTTGTGCCTCTGGAACACTACCAACTCCAGTTAGGTTTGAGCACAACCCATACAGACCATATTGCCTTTGATTTTTTTTGCAAGTCGAGATTCAGTGGGTTTCATTAATGTCATCACGAGTACTCTAGCTCTTCAAGCACAGATGAGGATTACAGATATCAGACTCTACTGCTGCTCGTCCTTCTTCAGGTAAAGACGCTAGCGGTCGCGTCATACCTCAGTCAATACCTCAGCTACAGGGGACCGACACAACATGAACCCCTGCGGAATGCAATACAATTCAATACAATATCACTGCATGAAGTCAATTCATTTCTGTTGAAAGTTTGTATAAAAATCGGTAATTCTTGATGCTGCAGGGTGCGGTGGTGCTGTATTGCTCGCATTATATTCTGAGGTGTTACTGTTATTTTGTCCGACCCCCTGACAGTATATGTTCAATAGCCACCAAAGGCCAAGTCAAATTTTTTTTTTTGTTTGTTTTTTTCCCCCCGTGGTCTGTTTTACTATCAAAACTTAAATACGTGCATCATGTTTACAGTGATCAACTTATTCAATTCCCTCAGCTCAGTAGCAGCACAGTAATGTACCTAATGGTAACCACAAATAGTCACGCAGTATCTAACCGTCTTCAAGTAGGTTAATGGACCAAGCTGAGTGTAGTTACATTTATAATGACGACTGATTAATTATAATATGAATCTTTCCAGTTTCCAAAGACACGTCAAGGGTGACGGAATAATGGGTCACCCCGAGAGAATAGCAATCTGGATCTGCTCATTTCGACCAAATTTGTTCCAGCACAAAGTTGAATGGGATGGGGGGATTTTAGAACATGAATGTTAGATGAAATGTTTGCGTCAACATGTTTACTGTGAATGACAAATCCTGATTAAAAATACAAATTATACTGTACGGTGGTGTTTGCGCATATATATATATATGTCTATGTATATATGTGTATATATATATATGCGCCTTTTAACCTGTATTTCTTAAAATGTTGAGGCATTTTTAAATCTGCATGCAAATCAAGAATAAATTCATTTTTATCTCATGTAAGTGCCTGAATCTCTTTGATTGTGACTGAATTTCTTTACTGTGACAAACGTAGAACCCCCAATGAATATCTCTTGATAGGTTTTTGGATTCACCTGCAGCCATATCTTCAGCAGTGTGGAATAAGATGGTTTGAGTTTGCTGTCAGTCTTTGCGGCACTTAAGCAGGTCCAGGGCTAGTTTGCCTGGAGTGAGATGATAATAAGAATAATAATCTCTTAAATAATCTCCTAAACTGTCATTAAATTTTTGTAGACTCGGTAACTTTGAGACTTTGAGATTCAGTTCTTTCCTCCCCTTTTTTTTGGGAGAGGTAGGCTGAAACTACTGAGGGCTGGGTTTTGCCATTGCGGGTCACTAACAGCAACAGGTGCGTTGCACAGTCCATAAAAACCTCGCTAGTGCGCCGGGGCGTAATTGACATCCCTCCCCACCATTTAGAATCCCGCTAACCCTGCTCGCGGGAGATTACCCCGCCTTCCACACCTTTTTAGGGTCAGAACCTGATACCCAAGCTGTCGGTTCCCATACTTATTGGGGTGCGGTCACGTGTGCCACTTTTGACCAGGAAAGGAGCACCGGCCAGCAGGGTCTTCTGGTAGTGGGAGCACCACCTCCGCACAGGCACCTCGCACCAGTGGAGTCTGGTCTCTGCAGCCCCTAACTCTCTCTACCCCTGAAAGCGAGACCCCTCGTCTCAAGGAGGTTCTTGCCCTCACAGCGTCGCCGTCGTTTCTATTGCAGATTTTTTTTTTTTCTTACTATAAACTGAGGGGGACGTGAGAAGTCCTGACAGAGGCGGCACGATGACAGCTGTCGAAACCCAAATAACATACAGCAACTCCTATACGATCCACCATGAAGAAGCGTACATGACCCAAGAGGAGGACTGGGACAGGGACCTGCTGCTGGACCCTGCCTGGGAGAAGCAGCAGAGGAAGGTAGGTTTGGATCTGGAGGCTTGGAGCAGCGGGCTACGTTTGTGCCGCCGTGCGTAATTACGCACAGATTTACCCATGCCCTCACACTGTTAACGACTAATTTTTTAAAATGCATTTTAGCATGTTAACATGACAAGTTGGATTTGTTTTGTTTTTTTAAATCCAACCCCCAACCAATTGTTTAAAGTCTAAAACAACCCAACATGAAACTGGGCATCTGCGCTTTAGCTGTCCTCGCACCTGGCACTTGAGTCCTGCTGGAAGCTGTGTGGGCAGATATTTTAGGCCGTGGAACTTTCTCAGTGTTGTCTTTCAGTCACCCCCGATTGCCTTGCGAAGACGGTCTAAATATAATACCCCCCTCCCCAGTCTTCGGCCTTTATTTGAATCATAACTTCTGAATTACACGTTTATCCGGTTTTACCAACATCAAACCAACCTGGAGCAGGTTTAAAACACAACACTGAATCCGGAAGCGGGGTCGAAGAGTATATATATATATATATATATAGAGAGAGAGAGAGAATTTAACCTACAGTAATTTAGATTTAAGTCAGTTCACTAGCTATTTTAGTCCACATAAGTAGGTCTGTGGGCATGCCTGGATTACCAACTGGACAAAATGCGTAACTGCATAGAAGCCCCAAAAGGCCGAGGTTTACTCTATATCAGTTGGTCCTACATAATTCGATTAATCACAAATTTGTTGTAAATTTGCACCACTGAAATACAACCTCAACTGCAACAGGTCCTTCATCCTCCATCCCGTGACCAGCGGTCAGACAGACCTGAACTGTTTTAATTTACATGGAGCCCATGTGTTGTGTCATCATATTTTTCTCGAATTACTTAGTTTTTTTTTCAAGATTCAGGAAAAAAGGTTATTCCAGCAGAGGACTGTATGACTACTAAAAAAAAACAATTTATTTTTATTTTCAGTATGTTTGGCAGTGTTTTTTTTTTCTCTTTAATAAACGATCGACCATTAATGTATGAAATGTCAGAAAACAGAAAAATAAATAAATAATGCCGACCGTTATTCCCTGAAACCCAAGTTAACATAATTCCCCCATGTCTGTGTGTAATTAAAATTAATTTCAAAAGAAATCAGCCTTTTTCACGTTACTAACGATACTGAATTAAAATCTTTAAATACAAGTAATGTGAAAATATATATATATATATATATTAGTGAAAAGATTTTTTTTTTAGTCGCCAGCCGTTGCCTAGGCGACCAACCGGCCTAGCGTGGAGGACGAGCGCGACAGGTGCGTTTGATGAGCGGAGCTGGGAGACGACTGGCTCAGGTAAACTGGGGACAGAAACAACACCGGCAGAGGTTAACGGCGTCTCCTCGCTCGTCTTGAGCGCTCACCTGACACGGGCGGTCCTGTTTCGAGATAAGCCGAGAAGACGTTCGTCGCCCTTCGTCGGCGCCGGCTAACGTCGGCCGTAAGCGGGTCGCCACGCCGCGGTCGACGCGTCCGTTGACCACTTTCCAAAAAAAAAAAAAAAAAAAAATAAGACGTTACCGGATTCGCCGTCCTCCACCACCACGGACTCCCTGGAGCTCGGGCTGAAAAGAGGCTTCAGTTTAGAAGCACCAATAAGTTCTCACTTTTTTTTTACCCTACTCAGATTTTACGACATTAAGTTTAGTCTAGGGAGCATCTTGGGCGTGTTTTCCATTTCACCGTTGGATAGATCTGAAGTTATCCCAGCCCGAGTCGACACGTTATGTAATTACTTTCTCTCGCTTTTCGAAATCCCCCACATTGATGATTAAGATAGACAGCGAACGAACCCCACACCCGAATCCCGGGACAAACCGGTCGTTTGCCAGAACCAACCGCTGTATTGAACACATTTTTCCATATCATTTAAATGGCCCTTCTATGTAGCTGGCAGGAAAAAAAACAAACGATTTTAACCCTGTGACACAAAGTAAAGTAACCTAAAGCCAAATACCGATCGCAGCCTGAAGTGACTTAAGTACTTTTTCACATTGCATGATTTAACAATATGAAAATTTGAATAATATAATAAATCTAAAAACATTAGTTTTATATGAACGTATACAGTAATAGCAAATAATGTTTAATGCACCTAGTTAAAAGATCAAGTTGTGGAAGCTCTCAGCAGACAATTGGTCACAGCATGGAAAACAGGTGAAAAATCTTTGGTATTTGTGAAATATTTCTGGCTCCAGTCGAATAGAGGAGTCTTCCAGAAATGTGGAAAGGTTTTCGATACAACTGTAAGTGTTGTCAAAAGAGGCGCAAAACATGTGCTTTTCATGTCTCAAGCGTAGTTATTAGAAAAAAAGCCCCAAATGGAAAAGCAACGATTAAGCTTACTGGACGCAACAGGCACAAACTGAGGAAAAGCCAATTCACACTTTTTTTTTTGTTGTGTATTTCTGCTCACTACAATTTAACTGTTGGGTTTTAGGTATCCTGCCATTTCCTCTGCTCTTAAATGTGTGCACCAATGTGTTTTGTAAATGTTGTGTACCAGTTGGGAAACACGCATCAATACATCAATATGTATTTTGTGTACGTTTTGAACAAGTAAATGAGCAAAATTTTAAGCTGCTTGGCTTTCTGTGCTTTAAAAATGCTGTTATTCTTCGTTATTTTGCTAATTTACCATAACTTAACTACTTGGTGGCTATTTCACAATTGGTCAGATGTCAGGAATAAAAATAATCAGACTGATATATTTAAATTTGATATCCTTCTGTGCCAAAAATATGCTGATATATTAATACAACTATATCAATTTATGTCCTTTTTATTAGCAGTATCCGATTCTTGTGCTCCAGTCACAAGCCCACAGTGATAGTTTAAAAATGTAATCTAATCTAATCTACTCTAGTAACACCTAATCCGCACTTTTGTGGAAGCATTTTTAACAGGCATGTTCAGATGGCACTTTCTTTGCAGTGAATCTGCAGAATTGTTCTGTCAATGCAAAATGCCCCCCCCCCCCACCCCCCACCCACCACCTGTAGAGCTAAAGCACTTTGACAGGCTGAGAGACCTCGACAGATGGAAACAGAGAGAGAGATGGCGAGGCTGGTAGATGTACACCCCGGGTTGGTTTCACAGACCTGCAAATAAACATCTTCCTAAAAATACTTTTTAACTTGCTCGGCTCCGACTTGACTCCCTCCCTCCCCGCCTTCATCTCTTGCTTTCTCCGCTCTCTTATTTTTCCAGTCATGTTGAACACTTCCTCTTACCACCAGTCTTGAAATATCCCTTTTCTCACCTTCCCTTTTTTTTTCTTCCGTGGCACAACCTGTCTTGGTTTTCTGTCTATTGCGTATTAGAAGAGTCACTCTTTTTTTTTCATCTCATGCGCCTGTCAATCTTTTAAATGTAAGATGATATAATAGGCCTTGAAAAACCTCCCACAGCCAAGCAAGCCCTTCTCTTAAGTCTTCACCTCTCATCGTCCCGGGGGAGTAGGTCATCGTACCCCATTGCTCTTCTCGGCATGTAAAATCTAGCTTAAGGAGCTGATATCAGTCCACAAATATAGCCAGTGCATCATTTTGCAGTGTAATGAATATGAAAGGAAATCCTCGCTCCACCTGTTCTCTCGTCTAGCCTTGAAGTTTCAGTGGAAAAAGCTGCTCACCACTTGACACAGTAGTAAAGTGTTTGTCAACACACAGTGATGCTGAATCTGATACTGGACATTAGAAATAGTGTGTGCTTGGTGTGTGTGCTGTGCCCATGCGCGTGTTTGAATTCTACATCTTGACATTGGTTTATATATATCATGAAGCACCTCTTGTAGATTGCTGGCTAAGTGATTCATGGCTTGGTTCGGACCAGGAATTTAATTTAAGAGGAGCTGGCAGAAATTGTTAGATATTTCATCTAGTGAAGGGTGTCGGATGGCATGAGGTATGAAAGGACAGAGTGAGGAGATCTGGCTACATCTTGTCTTGGCGATATAATTTTATCAAAGTAACAGTAATCCTAGAAATAAAAAAGTCCGGGTTGTCAGGCCGGCTGAAGAGATGAGTGAAACAGACCAGTGGAAGACAGAAGCGGATATTACCATGAGCTCTCAAAGCGTATTGATGTCTGCTTCACCCAGATGCTGGGCCGACAGCCTAGAAAACTAAAAAAAAAAAAAAAAAAAATCTAAAAAACTAGTGATCGTTCTAAGCAGGATCAATAGCTGTTTAAAGATTAACTCACTTCAGAGGACTCACAGGACCCTCTGTAATGCTGGAAATGTGGCTATTCATTCGAGAAAGGAGTATTATGTTTTGTCATAGTGTATGGATATATGCTGGTACACTGCTAACAGTATGCAGTGACACTTTATAAAATAACTTGCATCCGTTTTGTAGTTTGGCTACTTTTTGTGTGTGTATAATGTATTGAAATATTAAAAATCCCAACACACCTAAAAAAGTTCACCACTGTGACTAAAGTGTTCTTCTGTTTCACATAGTTTAAGAGTTCAGCTGCTAACTGACTAAGTGAATGGTTGGCTAGCGAAGCTTACGCTAGCAATAACCTATAAATACCCATTATATAAGGTTATCAACAAGCTTACTGGCCACGTGAGGAAAGCTTAGTATATACATAAACACATGTACAAACACATTAGAACCTCCCTCATGTTCAAGTTGGCAGTTTTTTATGTAGGTGTAAAAATAGTTATCCAGTATCTTTGTTATACATTCTTGGTTTTACACTTAATATTCTAAGTTCAAAAAACAAATTAATTTGATCATTCCTACACAATCGTCTTGATTTTGTTATATGATTACATTTACAAAAGTAATCAATCGTCAACCATTCAGTTAAAATTCATTTTTTTTATGGTTTGAAGAAAGCGAAATTCCTCCTCTATTCCACAGGGTGTAAAGTGAATGAAGTAGCCAAAAGAGTGATCATCATCAGATTTAGGTGTTATAAAGTTATATTAAGTAATGTGATACTTATCCACTCAACCTAATGCAATGTCCCTCTGTGTGGGCGAGGAGAGATCCTTGGGTGCTGAGTAATCAAATCTATTCTCGTCTAATCTCATTTTGCACTTTTAACAACTCAGCCAGTAGTGCAGCAGCAAGACGGGGTCATTGATTTCACCTCCCACCTGATGTTTTGTGAGACAGTACTAAAGCAGTGGCTCTCTTTAGGTGAGATTGAGGAATGGATTTGCATCGAATTTAGCTGTTCAAACATTGGTTGCTTCACTTATTATGAATAATATTTCAGATCCCTCCGAATGCTGGCCAATTTTGCCTTCAGGCCCAATGTATGGGTAGTACTGTTTGGTTTTTTTTTGCAAATGTTGAGAAAAAGTGCATATCGGCAAAATGGTTTAGCCACGGTAACATGGAAGCCTTTGCCATTTCCATCTTCCTACCATCCTTAACTAAACTCTGGGGCGTGTTTTTAAAATGTGTCTGAGCTACACATCAAGGCAATTGACAGTCTAACTGAAAATCCTGAAATCACATTTTCACTGATAATGAATTTGACGTGTTCCCTTCACAGTCAAGACATGTGGTTGCATCATAAGTTGCTCTCTCTTATCTGAGATGGGATGTATTCATTCAGGTCTCAGATCTCATCCTCTTTTGGAGGATGAAATTACATAATTTTAATGTAAGTTAATAGAAGGAAATTTATCACTGAGTGAAAGGGAAAGTTCAGAGGCATTTTCCCTTCCCCTTGGCCCTAATTGGGACCATTAATGGGGAAATTGCAGAACTGATTTGTATTTCACTGCATTAGACCTGCTCCACTGAACTGTGCTCAAAGTACCTAATCCCAAAATGCAACTGGGAGAGGGGGGGCATCGTAGATTCCCTCCCATGATTCACTCTGTCAGGGTCATGTGATCCCAGTGCAGGAACAGTTACCCTATTGAGCTGATCTCTGGTCCTCTCAGCTTATTTACACTCACCAGACCAGTGGAGCGCACAGAGGGTTCTTTGAGGGACTAAAATGAGACCACCAAGCAAGAAATATTTGAATTTCTGATTTTAGCATTTAACATGTTTTGTAAACAATAAAAAATTACGAGTGACAATAAACGCTGGGCTGAAAGGACACAAACAAAATAAGTATCACAAAATAGTTAAGGAATCTCTTTGTACAGATGTTTGAATGAGGCAAAAAGGTGAGGAAAAGATGGACAAAAATTTTTTTTTTCCATTTGACAAGGCCACTTTTACACCCTAAACAAAAAGAGCAGAGTTGGAGTCCTTATTGTCCCTTCCTGTGAACAACACACCTCGTAAGAATGTTATTTATCATACACTCCATTAGAAAATATTAATTTAAGACTAAGTTAGAATATTCTTTTTATGAATCACTTTCATCAAGTATCACTACAGAATTATGTCACTGTCCAAAGAGTAGGACATAACTGAAACAAAATAGTCCTTCAAACTTTGCCAAATTTTAAGGTTTATTTCAAGTGAATCACGTCAAAAAATAATGGGATTAATTGTTGCAGTACGCTCTATCTCTTTTGTATGATTTATGTAGAGTATGTTTTTGAGGGTTAAACGTAAGTAGAGAGGTGAGAGAGCTTGCAGTCAGATCAAATAGCAGTTGCTATTCCAGAAGCTGTGTCCATTTAGGGAAGGTTCTATAAACTGCCTTAGTGCAGTCACAGGGGCCCTGGGAGGCCGGAGGAAGGGCTGAGGAGTATGTGTGCGTGCATGCATACGTGTGTGCCATATTCTTCCTACGCTGTACTTTATTAGCATGACAGTGTGGTTCCGGTGATGTTTGCGATTGAGTTCTTGTGCGAATCGGGACGCAGTTTGAAGACAGAAAAATTCTTGCAGTGTTTTAATGGCAGAAGCCGACACGATACATCGACGGTGTCAGAATCCTCTGAGCTAAAGTAGAAATGATGATTGATAGGCTGTGAGAGCATCCATCTTGATCTGATCAGAGAAATCCTATGGCTCTGTAAATAGAATAAAAAGTTGGATTAGTTGGAGAAAATTACCTCGTTGACAGCTGTGTTTACCTCCATTACTGTTAGGTCTGCAGTTTTGTGTCTGTGCCGGCAAACTGAACTGAACTGGATGAAAGCTAGAAATTGAAGCGTTCTGTGTTGTCAACAAATTAATTTATGTTTGAGTTGATGCAGTACAAAGCTGCAATCATCTCAGTTTTAGTTGTTGTTATTATTATTACTCAGGCTCAGCACTGGGGTTGTAAATGTAGAGTTGTGTTTATCAGGAAGCAAAAAAACCACAAGCTGCAATGTCTGTGGCCTCAGTAGCAAATGACACACAGAGGATACTTGGCTGAACACTTACAAAATGTCGCCTTAGGTCCTAATGGTGTGGGACTCAAATGCTGCGTTTATGTTGATTATTCAGCTTCCTGTAGTAATGAGACATACTGAATACTGAACCTGTCTTTAAAAAAAGTGAACTAAGCTCGTAATGTTAGGGCTGGATGGTGGCTGCATGCAATAGATATTTTTAGGTTCGTAAGTTACAGTTGACAGTTGGAAGTCTGCTGAGATGATAGGTCTCTTATAATAGGTCTGAGGTCATGAAGATATCATTATTTACTTCATAATGGCTTAAGAAGCTGAAGTTGCAAAGTATACTGCCAGAGCATTGCTAGCTCCAGATAAAATATCAAAAGAAGAGCAGAAAATTATAATCTTTGACTTAATCTATCTCTGAGATGTAATTTTATGTATTTTCCTTCATAGATGATAAGAGTGATTGAGCCATGGTTATAGTCTGCGCTGTTTCATGTCTATTAGCTGTTACATCAGAAATGCTGTAGGTGTTTGTGCTAGCAGCTCTCATCAGATGCTAACTGAGGACTTCCTGAATGATGAGGCATACAGCCTCAGTCACTTGGTCAATCTGGAGTCACTTCAGATTCACAACCTACAAATAAAAAAAAATTAAATCAGAGTTCTAAGATCTTCTGACTAAATGATTAAATGACCTTTTTGTGGTTCTCAAATGAAGGGAGAAGTAGAATCACAAGGTCAACAGTGACTTGCTCTTTTGGCTAAATTACTTCTGGGAAATGTAGCTGGGTTGCATGTTAATATAGACAGCCTTAGATCAGTTTCACACATCGGTCCTCATGGTCAAGGTTCCTGTAAAGATGGAATTAGCTGACCCTAGATCTGCATGGACAGTTTTGCCTCTTATTTCAGAGAAAGAACTCGCCTACTGAAATTAGACACAACCCTCCCCCTCCTCCTACCCACAACCCGTTCTCCCTCTGAGGCCAGCCACACTGTCATAAATCTTCCACCACTTACACCAATTTATCTCCCTCATCGTCAGTCTCCGACTCCAGAACTCATTAAACGACAAAAGACTCAGCATGCTATTGCTGCCAACCATGAACCTTTACACTCGCCTTTATTATCGACCATCGATCACGCGGTCAGTCAATTCATCTGTTCACTTGAGGGACAAGAAAGAGGGTGAAAGCTCAGAGCGAACGATGAAAGATATGGATGCTGTGTGTGATTGTCTACGAGCAGCACAAGCAGAAAAACGTGGGTTATCGCATACGACCTTGATGACAATTTAAAGTCACAGTGGCATGAAAAATGACCTATGAAGTTGTTGGCTTGTTTTCCAAGTCACTGTACATAGCAGTATACAAAAAACGCAAAAATAGTATGTTCTTGTATTTTTACATCAAAACCACATCGGCTTTTTCTTTCATGAGGATGGCATGTTTTTAGGCATGTTAGCAGCCTGGTTATAGGGATGGCAATAGCTGTCTAATGGTTGGTCCACCATTTCGCTGCAGGCTGAAATATCTCCGCAACTATTTGAGGGATTATAATGAAATGTACAGATATTCGTGGTGCACAGAGGATAAATCCTAATGACTTTGGTGATCCGCTGACTTTTCCTCTAGTACCACCTAGAGTTTATGGTTTTGAGGCAAATGTCTAAACAACTATTGAATGGACTGAAATTAAATTAGGTACAGACAGTCTTGCCCCCATCAGGATGAATTTTTCTAATTTTGGTAATCTCAGACTTTTCATCTGGTTCCACCATCGGGTCAAAATTTAAGTTTGTCCAGTACTTTGGTTCACGACTAAATACTTGTAAAACCAATGATATTCTCGTCAGCCTCGGTTGTATTTTGAGTTTAGTGCTAATTAGTAAATTTTACCATGCTAAACTAAGATAGTATGGTAGTAATGGTAAACATTACATCTGCTTAATGTCAGCATGTTAGCATTTTCTTTGTGAGTACGATAGCAAGCTTTTGTTAGCATGTAGCTAAAAGCAGTGCTGGGACTATGTACAGCCTAAAACAGCTGCTAGCATAGCTTTAGACACTTAGTCTTGTTAGCTATTAGTTCATAGTGTACCAGTAAGCTTGCATAAAAACTTGAAACACAAAAATTTGTAGAATCTCTCCACTCATGTGCAACTGCAATCTCGTGCATACAATCCATCATCACTACCGGGCAATTTTAAATCATCTGCTCGCAAATTAGGCTCCACGTCACCTCTTTAAGCTGAAATGACATCAAATAAAAGAAATGTTTTTATTTTTATTATCGAAAAAATCCAAAAATTTGAAAGATGTGTCATTTTGTTCTTGGTCTTTGATTCCAGTCAGCACATCTGGTGCTTCTGAAAAGTGAACACACTTGCACACGCGCACACACATAGAGACATTGCTGGAGGGGCACATTGTTAAGTTTTGGCTTGTGTTTTCATGCAGCCATCATCATTCTGGTAGCACATCAACCTGCAACCATGTGGCAGTGGAACACAATGTAAGTCAGCATAATAGAGCAAAGCAGGACACAATGTTTCCCCACACTGAGCCCAAGCAATTAATATGACCACGCAGACAGATGGCTGTGTCAAAACAAGTGATTGACTGAACCAGGTTAGCCATCCATTCCCTTGAGTTGTTCAGGGAACAGAGCCGCGGATAGAAAATAAATGCAGTACCTGGCTTGCAGATGATGTGGTGCAGGACAGTATTTCCAAGTGGCACTAGTCATTTTGTTATTTCTTAGAGCACAGTGACACTCCTTTTTGTGTTTGTGTAACTTTTTCTGCTTGCTTGTGTGCAGTGAATGAAAATCAGATGGCTTCATAGCATTTCCACATTAAAACACTGCAGGTGAGGTTTCAGCACAGGGAGATCTGATGTGTAAACACAGCTTGGAACTGCGGATATAAATTTCAGAACTGAGCCTCGTATTATGCTCTGTTTGTTTAAAACTCATCTTTAAATCTTTAAAACATTAGCATTGTTCTCACTGTGTTTGTGAGTGGAAGAATGGAATCTTTCATCACCTCCTCCACCTGTTCTCTCACTATCTAAAATCCCCTGTGCCTACAGTATATCTCACTGGCATCTGGCACAGGGGTGATACACACACACACACACACACACACACACACACACACACACACACACACACACACACACACACACACACACACACACACACACACACACACTTTGAATAGGAGAGGTGTCCTAGGCTGTTTATCCTCTAAACACAGACATAAATCCATTGGTTTGGACTCAGGCTTTGCACTGGAGGCCAGTGGTGGCTCTGTTGTCAGCAGGGTCTCTGGAGTATTAGCCTGTTAATCCTTCACAGAAAAAAGGAGGAAAGGAAGGCTGATAAATTGATGTTGGGGAATGAATCACTTACAGTTCAACCTGCTGAAAATGTAACTTGAAACTACTGTTCCCATAATATTCACCCAGATTTTGATTTGATAAACAAAAAAGGGGAAATTGCCATGTATTTTCACTTTGCTAAATTTCCTCCTATCAAACACAAAATTACATATGCCTGAAAATGAATGCAGCAGGTCTCTGCCTTTTTATAAACCCAAAACTGACCCACATAGAAACATCAGTATGACTCAGTCAAGTTTCATGCTATGCTATGCTTGTACAGTGCTTTATTTTTTAATTAATCTGATGATCTTTGCATGTGTTTCCTCCTCCGTTTCTCAATTAATCATTCTGTTCCTAAAAATGATCTCTTTACTATCATATATGACAAAGAAAAGTGTCAAAAATCCTCACAGAAGCTAGAACCATTAAATGTGCGGAATTTTTGTTTGAAAAATGACTCAAACAATTGATCAATTATGAAAATAACTGATTAATTTTTTGCCGATCGTCTAATCGATGAATCAAATAATCATTACGGTTCTACACAAAATGTGAATCACTTTTATAGCCCCTCTTTGCAAAATGGTGAGATAAATCTATATGCCAGTTTATCAAAAATACAAATTAATCTAAGCAACTAATCTGTCAGGAGATACAAATGGATAAAACCCAGTGGTTTTATCTTGTGACCCTTTTAAAGACAAAACTTCTGTATATGTATTAGCTGCAAGTATCCCAACCAAAAAGGGATTTTACTCATAACTGTAATAGAAAACCACAATGCACTTCACTTTTATGTCTACACTCATTTTGTATGATGTTTCAGTTTTCACAGAGCATTATTTTGGGGAATATTTCATTGTAATCATTATTCAACTTTAGTGATATATTCTACTGTTCATATTGAAAATAATGAACCACAATAATAAAGGTCACAGTAGGTTATCTGCGGCTACAGAGGTGATATCACCATTTGTAGAGTATAAGAGGAAATTGGTCGAATGTGACTCGCAACAGCTCCTTACGGTAGGCGTAAAAGTTGTTTTGGAGTAATGTGAGGATAAGAGGTGAGACTATAGAGCAGGAGAGTTCAGGTTATTGTTCAGGCCTATTAGAGGTGTGTGTAGGTGTGGGTGGGGGGGATCAACTCTGGGCTCCTATGTCATTTTCCCAGATCGTCCCTGTGGCACCCAAGTTCAGGGCTCCAGGTCTGTTTGAGTGGGAGATTTAAAGCCCACAAGGGGGAGAGAGATGGTCGGGGAGTGGGGGCGGGGGTGCAGTTGATGGCTCCTAGAAGCCAGCCACACCTGTCTTGCGTTGTAACTCACCTCTCACCTCTCTTTCTACAATGTCCTGTCACTTCATCAGCTGTTGAAACTCGGTGGAGGAAGTCAGGGAGATTGTTGTTTACAGTAATGTCAGAAATAAAGTCAGTAGAAAAACAAACAGTGATTTGAGAGCGATGCAAATAATGTTTCCGCCTCACCGAGTCGGTTTTGCCATGGGAAACAGTCAGTTGCTCTACTTTGTATCGGCCTGGGTATTGAACCTCAGGGCTTTTTTTTGATGTCGATTGAAATGTGTCCACCAAGTATCAAGAACTGTGAGGTACTGAAAGCCGGCATTGAATGCGTGGTCAAGTAATCCTGTGTACATGTATTTTGTTGAGATGGTTCCTGATTTGAATATAAAAAAATTTCATCTGCACTTGTACCAAAATAGTTTAAATGACAGCTAAACAGCCTAAGTTGTGTGCGTGTATTTTATTTATTTTTTTTTGTGTCGTTGTGCTTCACGTTTATAGATTTTATATAAATTAGGTACATAGAGAAATTAGCAGTTTAGATCCAATAGTATAAACTTCCACACTACTTGCTCAGTGTAATTAATTTAAAGAGTACGGTCTAGACCTGCTCTATAAGAAAAGTGCCCTGAGATTACCTCTGTTATGATTTGGCGCTATATAAATAAAATTGAATTGAATCGAACTGAAAGTTTTCTTATTTATAGATTGAATTAATCGTGGATTTAGTTTGCGAACATCATTCTTCGTGACAAGAAGAGGCTGTAATAGTCCAAAAAGTCACGTACAAAGCAAACACTCCTGTTTTCAGTGCTTTGTTCTTTTTAATCACACGTCCTCTGAAATGACAAGTGTTGCTGGTATGTTGTTTGTCCATTGTTTGTAAGTGCTGTCACAGTTTTGATTGTGCAAGTGTATAAAAATGTCATCATGTCAGCAGTTTTTGAAAGTGTTTTTTTTTCTAATGTGAACAGTTCTTTGGTTTCTGTTGCATTATTATTGACACACCCCTTTTTATGGAAGGCTCAGATGGATTGATTTTTCAATATTTTTTTTTTTTCATGTTTGAGTTCGATCTGTGTGAGTTCTTACGTATGTGAGGAGTACTGTACAAGAGTAGGGCTCAACAGTGGAGCAGTTTTACGTTCTTAACAAATGAGCAAATTATGCTCTTTTCCTCCACTCAGTTACAATATATGCTGACAGCTTGTTACACTGCCAGACAGCTGCGTTCAGTTTATAGTGTCCTACTAAGACTTTGAGTGGCCGGTGACAGCGGGAAGTTGTAGGTCAGCCAACAATGTAAGTAATACGAAGACTGAGGGAATTTGCAGCATTATATGTGCATTTTGAAAAGAAAAAACATACTTGAAGTTTATCTTTCAGTGTCTGAGTCTTATATTATTTAAAGTAAAACCTACTGTGTGTCTTGCTAACTTTTAAAGGTAAAGCATTTCTCTAAGCACAAGTTCAGAGTTGCTTTATTGAGTCTCTACTATTCAAGCCATGCTTAATAAGACAAAAAAAAAAAAAAAAAAGGAATTTAAGACATCAAAGATGACTAGGCATAATAGCACAGGTGAACCCTTTGTGTTTTTTGCCGTTGATTTGAATAAGAATTGACCCGGGATGTCAGCTTCCTTGTTGACATTGGAAGCTGCAGGTTTTTAATTGCGGGGGAAGGGTGCACATTCCCCTCCCTGTGCAAACACTTATTACTGTCAGACAGTTGGACTGAAGTGGTGGTGGATCAAAATCATTGGACTGCTTTTATGTTTGTGGCTTCGGGTTTTTTCTAAGGGCTATAACTTAGATGGTTTAGGTTTGGGAGATCAGGGTTTATAGTATGTGATGAAAGTAGGTTTATAATTTCATATGTATTATTTATACTCACTGCAGTATCTAAAATGAAACATCTTTGTGTATAGATTTACCTTTTCGAAAACATTTTTCTGTGTGTATGTATTTGATGTCCCAGTTTGAATGTGCCTGTCCCTGTGCATCACAAACAGAATGACCTTATAAACAAAAGAGAACTGAGTTTTTATGTGCTGGCTATCATTGTGTACACTGTGAGTGCATGTGAGTGGGCTGTGATTTGTTTATGTGGCATGCATGGTGAGCGTCCAGGAAATGACTGCTGAACAGGTGTGTGACAAAGGTAGCTGTAATGGACAGGTGTGAATAGATTCATCCAAGTCAGCCCTGTCGGGAGACTATTTTTGCATTGGCAGTGAGACATAAATACTGTGTTATATTAAGGTAAGACACACATACTGTATATATACATACAGATGTATGTTTATATACAGTATGTGTGTGTAGATATACTCTATAGAAGTTAATTCATAGTGAAATATTACAAATGATCTAAATGAAATGAGGAAAATGGCAGAGAACAGACAAAACAATGCAGATTTTTATCAGATTTTCTACTGTTTACGATCTGTAAATTCAAATTTTTTCTTCTTAGTTTTGGAAATAGGAAATAGCTATACATATACAACATGCTATTGTTACCTGTTACCAATATTTTGATTTTTAAATGAAATAGCATTAAAAGAACAGTATTACATCAGGACTTTGTTTCAAACTAACTGGACTTGAGAGAAAGTTCAGTGTCTTAGTCCAAGATGATTCTCTAAAATACTTCTGCACGATATAATAAACTTCATAAAGTGGATTACAGTGGATTTTTAACTGCATTTTTGCCCCATGCACTGTAGAATTAGCCCTTTTTAAAAGCTCTGTCTTCTGATTGTTTCCTGCATCATAGTCCTCATGTACTTTCACTCTAGTGTAGTTTTGTGTCAATGGGTAAAAAATGCACCACATTTTAAAAGCTTGAGCATAAACCTATACAGAGATTACAGGATTCAGTTCACGCAGTGTTCCCCATAAACCAGATCAGTATACACTTTTTCCTTCCACACACACACACACACACACTCAAGTGTATTCCATTGCAAATGAGTGAAATCAGCTAATGTAGACTTCTGTAATTAAATACACACACTTCTCTATGGACAAAGACTGGAGACCTGTGAGGAAACAGTGTAAAGGTGTAAATTCAATTCTAATTATCCATCTCATTAACAGAAGTGTAAGGTCTGATGTTTTATTTCTGTGGATGATCTGAGACAGAGAAATAGAGCACATACCTGTAACATACTGTTGGAGCAAGACGGAAAGATGGTCACCTGTGGGAGACCATTTTGTTTTTACACACTCTGAGGGGAGAGTTATGTCACAGGTAAACACAAAATAAACCTGGTTTATGGCACCTATGTCAGGTAGCCTGGACTTTTATAATGAAGGATTTATTTTAAATTTTGGTCCCAGTTCGAGTTCAGGAAACCTTTCCCCATCCAACAAGGACAAGACAAAACCAAAAATTACAAAAACAAATATTTTAATAAGATAGAACAGAATGACATTTTATTTTTATTTTTGGGAATGCCATATTATGCTTCAAAATGACTACAGTTCAGTCATGTCAGCTATCATTTTTTTATAGACAGAGATAGATTTAAAAGAAACATCCGTCTTCTGTATAGAGACACAGAAAATTGTTGACTCACGACTTCCCAAAGACGACTACGATGTATTTAACTTTTTACTAAATCTTTTTGTAAGAAAATGTTCAATATTTTATAGATGTGAGTATTACTTTGGGACATACCCAGTAGTGATCTGGGTATTTAAGAGCACAGATTTATTCTACTCTTCACTCATTTGAGAGAAGAGTAGTATAAATGTGTGCATCCTTAGATCTCAAGTAAATAATCACCAAAACCAGTTTTTTAAAACTCATCATCGGAATCATTAAATGGTTTACATTTCCATGTTACCAAACTGAAGTTTTATTTTTGGACATATAATATTATGCTTCAAATGGCCACGATTCATTTATGTCAATCATCATCACCTATATTTTATATTATTTGCTCAGAACATTGAACTTTCCCAATTTCTTCTTCTCCTAATTGTGCAAAGTATTGACCCAGTGGTTTACAAAAATGTGTTCTGCAATCTTGGCAGTAATTTCAATGCAGTTATTGTTGGATGTTTATCTTTTTTTATTTAACATTTTTTGATGCAGTGTCCCAGAAATGACGAAACCCTGATTAGTGCAAGCTACAGATGAATATGTTTCATTTCTTTCTGTAAAACAAGTTTAACAAAGGATATCGTTTAAAACATGATTTTCCTCCACTGACTGTGATGAGCTATATTTTACTTGCTGACCTGAGCTAATTGAGCTAAGTAAAACATCTAGGTCTTCCAAGTACAGTATGTTCCTGTCAATAGTGAAGGACAGAGATTCTGTCAAAATCTGAGCATGTGGAAAAACTTGTCCTTCGGAAAAACTCCTTTGTGCATAACAGTACTTTATTCCCCCTTAAGATATGAGTGTCTAAACTACATTAGGGCTTCGCCGAGGTAAAATAATGAAGTGCAGATATTGACCAGGTCTGTTCAGAAAATGTATCTTGCTCGTGGCTTCCCCTCTGAGGCCGGCCGCAGTAACTCCAGCCAGCGCTGTGGTTGCATCAGCTCTTTGACGGACAGCCGGGCTAGCTGACATTATTAAGAGCTCTGAGCCTGTTCAAATGGGAAAACTGTGTGTGTGTGTGTGTGTGTGTGTGTTCAGTAACGTGTGTATGTGCATGGCAGTCGTATTGAGGGTCAGCAGTCCTGATTCCCCTTGGGGGGGCATAGTTATGACAGGCATTCGGCTGGGCTGCCGTGACCTCATTTGACAAGAAGGACCTGTAAAAAGGCCCAGGCCGAGCTGAGCCACGCCAAGACCGACAGGTGCGGACGGACAGAGGAGCGAGAAAAGGAGGGGGGGGTTGATGCCAGGATGGAGGATGACTTCATGCCAGTGGACTCTATAGACCACCACAGGCATTAAAACAAACCCAGAGGTTTAGATAATAGAGCATTACAGATGCAGTGGAATATAAATAATATGTTTTGACTATCACGGGTATGGCAGATGATGATTTTTTCTTTTTCTTTTTTTTATCCTACTGTGCTCTGTTAAGCATTTTGGATTTAATGAATTTGGGATTATGTTTGTATCTGCAGCTTTATTAGGTTGAGTGAATCCTTGAATACACTTACCGCCAGTTTAGTTTCCAACAGCTCTCCTTTGATGTAGGTGAGGTGTCACTCCTAATGTTTCCCACACTTTCTTGAGTTTATTATTATTTATATCATCATTTTCTTCAATTCCATTCCCTCCTCCTCCTCCTCCTCTCTCTCCATCTTGGACGCTTACAGTTCACCTCAGGAATCCTGCCTTCTCAGCTGTCCGGCGGTGTCCCATAGCAACCCAATTTAGCCTACACTGCCCTACGCCTTCTTCTTACCGTCCTCCACCCTCCCTCTACTTTTCAGTCTTTTCCTCTCCTCCTCTCCTACCCAATTTAGCCCCCACCCCTACCCTCCTCCTCTCTGCCCCTTTGGCCCTCTACGTCCCCCATTCACACACCTTCTCGTCTCCTGTCCGGCGTGGCCTGGTGGCCTGTGTGTGCTGGATTAGGAGTCTGTCTAAATTTGGTCATGCATGGCAAAGGAGACAAGCACCTGCTGGGACCGCGGCTGGTTGGACAGGCAGCCTCCTCTTCTCTCCAGCCCCTTACATCAAATTACACTGGGGCCTGGGCATTCCTGTCACTCCTCTCACTTCTCCACTTCACTTCACTGCCGCTCTCTACATGTGTCTGTTTTTGGACTTTAAATTCTGAAATTCAGTTCGAATTCGTAATGCAGTTACATGAATGACGAGCTGTTTCTCTGTCCAAGTGTTTTGCAACTTCAAGCAAATGTACAGAAGCTCCACAGAAAACACAAGTCAGGATGTTTCCATTAGCCACTGCCAGTGGAGAAACATTTGGGTCCTTTACTTACATGGAGGAAGCAATACTATAGTATAAAAATACTCTTATTATAAATAAGAGTCCCGCATTCAAAATTTGACTCAAGTACAGAAATGTCAAATAAAATTTCACCTAAGTATCAAAAGTAAAAGCAGTCTTTGTACAGAATTGTCAGTGCTACGTTATTTTAAATAGAATTTATTGTTGGATTGTTATTACTGATGCATTCACGTGTAAGAATCATTTTAAATGTAGCTGGCAGAAGTGGAGTTAATTGTAACTAGTTTATATACATTGGTTGAATTTAATCTGTCATAAGTCATATTTTATAAAATGATCATTATCAAAATCCTTGTCTGTAAAGTATCCAGTTATTATAGTTGTCAAATGATGTTTGTGGAGTAAAAAGTACAATATTTGCCTAAAATGTGGTAAAGTGGAAGTGTAAAGTAACATAAAAGGGAAATACTCAAAGTACAAAATTGAAAATTTTGTACTAAAGCACAGTGCTTCCACTTCCAGCTGCTCTTCAGATGGGCGAGACGAGACCTGCTGTGATTCTAGACACAGTACTGTGTAAAAGTTAGGACCTAAAAGTAAAGTGAGGATGCGTTCAAAATTAAGGGCGTGAATAGCTCTTATCTATCAATTGTGCAGTAAACATAAAAAAAACAAAACAAGATCGTAGCAATATTAGGTGCGATCACTCTTTGCCTTTAAATCAGCAGCAGTTCTCCTTGGTACACACGTGCACAGTTTTTCAAGGTACTTGGCAGGTACGTTGTTCCAAGCATCTTGGAGAATTTAGCACAGTTCCTCTGTGGATTTAGACTGTCTGCGTCTCTTCATGTAATCCCAGACCGACTCCATGTTGTTGAGATCAGGGATCTGTGGGGGCCAGACCACCTGCTGCAGGACTCCTTGTTCTTCTGGCCTCTGAAGATTGGCTTTTATCACTCTGGATGTTTGTGGCTTTTGTCGTGCTGCAGAATGAATTTGAGACCAATCAGACCTCTCCCTCCGACTCCATGGTTATTGCGTGATGGATAAGGAATCTCACCATCTAAAGTACCTAAAACTTTTGCACTGAACTGTACAGCACATTTCTTTGCACCTTCCCACCAAACATTTCTTGTAATTTTGAACTGATTTATGTTTCTTGTGTTCAGCTATACCATGTGGTGATCTTGTACCTCAGCCCAGCATAAATCTTTTTTTGAAAATGAGATTATATACTGCAAATCTCAGAATAAAAAAAAAATAGTGAAGCACAATTTTGTGACTATGAAATACAAAATACTCGTTTTGTTCTTTTCTCTTTTCTCTCTTTACTTTTTCTCGCTTACGTTGTCAGCTAGATAATGAATTATTTTCCATTATAAATCTGATGAAATACAGCTCAAGGTCATATCTTCACGTTTGCTTGATTTGTCCACCAGTCCAAAACTCACAGTCCTTCAGTTTATTATCACGGAAGACAGAGAAGCAGAAGATCAGCAGAATTGAGAAACTGGAACTAGGTAATGTTGGGCTTTTTTTGCTCGAAAAATGCCTTTTAATTGATTCATTGATTATCAGTTTAGTTGCTGATTAATCTTCTGTCAAACAACAAATGGATTAATTGAATAACTGTTTACCTCCAGAGTCAAGTGCAAAATACCTCTTCCCCCTTTCTCTCTTCTTTAACTAAGTCACGATTGTGTTTCCACTCTTGTCCTCTCCCTGTCAAAAGCACCAGTTTCTTTTTCTCCCCCCTCTCTCTCTCTCTCACTGTCTGTCCGTCTCTGGTGCCTTGCTTCTCTGTGCAGCCATGTAGAGCTACAGTCACACTCTGGTGCAGGCGTCGCACAGAGAGGTACACACAGAAATAAACCTACACCCACATACTGTTCATAGACACCGTTCCAGTGTACTCCGCTGTAACGTAAAATTTTTGCTCTCACCTGCAGATGACAAACTCTGTTTCATTGCTAACTTATACATCTCTCTCTCTTTCCGTGTCTGTTTGCTCAGTCTCTCTCCTCACTCTGCCCACACTATCATCTGCAGTCAGTTATTCAGCTCTTGTACTTATTCTGCTTCTACACCCACACATCCTCCAGACCCTGTCAAAGTTTTGGCCCTACATTAGCAGCCCCAACATACACACACACACACACACACACACACACACTATTGAGTTTAAACACACACATCCTATATCCACATTTGAAGCTAAACACCATGAAAGCCTCTCAAAATTCCATTCGGTGATTGATTGAATGCCCTGATGGAACAAATTGAATTGTTCCCGACGTGCACAACTGAAGGCCATTAGGCAATTTCCCAGACAGACCAAAATCAAGCACTCGGCGGCTGAGAGCCATTTGCATCACTGTCTGCATTCAGCCGGTTACGCACAGCACCACCTAATGAACTGTTCGGTTCCTAAAATGACAGCTCTGGCTTTTAAAAGATGCAGCACCTACTCTTTCAACATGCTCGACGCCACACTGAGGGGCCAAACATGGGACTTTACAGCAGCTATCTTCCTGGAATCGTAACACAAATAGACTCATTCTGATATACTTGAATAACCACCTCAAGGCAGTAAATTATTTTTTTTAAAGTGATCAAATTAGGCCTGCAACAAATGCTAATTTTCATTATTGTCAAGTCTGTTTATTTTTTTTAAAATTTTTTATTAAATAGTTGATAAGACTTTCCCAGGGCCAGAAAATAATGAAAGATGTCAATCAGAAATTCCCAGATCCCAAGGTGACAGCTTCAGATACCATGTGTTGCCCAACCAACAGTTCAAAAACCCAAACATATTCAATTTACAGTGATATAAAACAGGGAAAAGCACCAAATCCTTAAATTTGAAGGGCTAGAAACAAAATATTTTGTGTTTTTGCTTGATAAATGGCTTACACGATTATGACTATCAAGATTTATATTTTGCTAATCTACTATGGGCAGACTGTATCAAATTTATCATTCATTTATGTTAATTTTCCCAGATTTTTTTCTTTATTTACAAATTCAATTCATTTTTCTTGAGTAAAACCCATTGGTGTGCAAATTTGCAGAAGTGCCAAGGTGTGCATTTGAATACGTATAGATGTGTACATGGGTTTCTCTTTTTATATCTTACTGGTGAAGACGGTTAGACGATATGATTGGTCATTAAGTTGCATTTCATAAGAGTCTTTATTGTGGTCTTTTAAAAGAAATGTGTTTATCTTTATTGTCTTTAATATTATTCTTATGTGACATTTTCCTTTTAAGTTGGTCTTTTACTTTGTTACCGAAATGTAAAATTTGCTGTCAACTGTTCAACGCTATATACTACCTATACTTTGTAAATATGACAGTCCGGACTATAACTGATAAGGAGGATACCTGTTATAATCTTGTAAATGAAAAGACATGTTATAGTGTTTATGTATTCATCTGGTAATTACCGCAGGCGTGCAATGATTTTCCAGAAGGACAATGAATAAACTAAACTAAACTCAACCAACTATCCAAACCAGAAGTCAGTTTGAGCTTGTTCGGGACTGTTGAATCAACAGTGGCAGTCAGACTGACATAAACGTCATACTGTGTATGTGCGCGCTCGCCACCAGCAGCCACAGTCAGAAATTCAAGTGGACAGTTCAGGCCTTGCTAAGCAGTTCTGACCCTGCTCACAGAAGAAAACATTGAGCTGTCTATACGTACGTGTGTGTGTGTGTGTGTGTGTGTGTGTGTGTGTGTGTGTGTGTGTGTGTGTGTGTGTGTGTGTGTGTGTGTGTGTGTGCTGTCAGTGTCTGTGAATGTATTTGCTGCACAGCCAGATAGGTGACAGCGTAACCCACTTTTATCTTCTCTCTCTCTCTCTCTCAGACCTTCACAGCTTGGTGCAACTCCCACTTGAGGAAGGCTGGGACACAGATCGAGAACATTGAAGAGGATTTCAGAAATGGCCTCAAACTCATGCTGCTGCTGGAGGTCATATCAGGTAGATCTCATCAACGTGCATACATGTTTGTTTGTTTACTGAATTATTGTGGACGATATACTGTGGTCATCCAATACATAATGCAGTCTGGAAAGAGAAGACACATTTTGATCAGTTGATAGTCTTAGATATCCATCTTGTATCCATCATCATTTTAGCAATAATTCTTCATAGTAATGATAAATTTACTCACTAGCATAATTTCAGAGGTACGGGGAGGTATTTTCAGCAAACTGCTGATTATTTTCATTATGGATTAATCTGCAGCTTACTTTCTCGGTTAATCAGTTTGTGTCGGTCTATAAGGTGACATCTTGAGATATTTTTGCCCAAACAATGGTCCAAAAACCAAAGAGATTCAGTTTAGAGTGAGACAAACAAAATCAGCAAATCATCACATTTGAGAAGCTAGAACCAGAGAATGTTTGACATTTTTATGTGAAGACTAACTCAAATACTTAATCGATTATTAAAATAGTCAGAAAATTAATTTTTCTGTTGATCAACTAGATGAATAATCATATCAGCTCTAATAAATATTTTCCTTTGTCTTTTAGGCGAGAGGCTGCCCAAACCCGACAAAGGCAAGATGCGTTTCCACAAGATTGCCAACGTGAATAAAGCCCTGGACTTCATCTGCAGCAAGGGGGTCAAGCTGGTGTCTATTGGTGCTGAGGGTGAGAGTCCTTTCTTGACTCTGCTACGTATTTGCTTCTCTCTCTTCAAAGCATTTTCGAGCACCAAATGGCTGGTGAAGTTTACAGCGACAGGAGAATTCAGATAAGCTGGCAGTGATGGGGAAAGTAAAGTACAGTTCATCGAAGAGGGAACAAAGATGAGGAATCAGCTGCTGTGTGTTTCTAATTTACCCCAAGTGACTATATATATTGGAAGCCAGCCTTTGTCAGATATATAAAATCTGTTATTTTGTTGACTTGAAATTTTGTTTTTGTTAATATTTTATTGAAATGATTATATTAGGCAGTAGGCAAATTACGTCCTTGATAGAAAGACAAAAATAAGCTCTAAAGATATTGATAATGTAAAACATTTATTATTGAATAAAATTAGACGGTTTTACAGGAAAATTGCAGCAAATTGGACACACTAAAGTTAGAAGGTATATACTTTAGCTTATGAGCACTGCAGAGATAAAAACAAATAGTTATTGTAAAAAAACCATCACTGATAGTGTCCTATGCTGTCATATAAATCATATTTTCATGCTCAGATTTTATGTGATAACCCTACTGGATCTGTTTGACTCAGGTTAAACTGACTAAAAGCTAAGCGAGGAAAAAAAACATTCAGACTGAGAACCCCGAAGCATGAAAACATGCTTAGAGGTTTTTTGTTCATGCAACATTCACGACGCAGCACTTCAGAAGCAGTTAGGGAATTTTGGGAGACTTCAGTTATACTCACTCTAATTGCAGTCAGGATTTCTGTTGAGCCTTCAGGTCGCATGAATTGGTCTTAAAAGCAATACCTTCAAACGGCGTAGAGTTAAAGGTTTAACCTTGTAGAGAGTCATGAGCGAAAAGGCCTGACTTCAGTCTGTATATATTTTGTCTATTGCGACAGTTACTAATATGTGTGTGTGTTTGTGTGTGTGTTTGCAGAAATTGTTGACGGTAATGTGAAGATGACCCTTGGTATGATCTGGACCATCATCCTGCGCTTTGCCATCCAGGATATCTCTGTGGAAGGTGTGTGTTTACATAAACTAAAGTTGACTTTTATAAGTACATAAATTCAACATTCAAAAGCAACTTAAACATGTAACACGTAACATGTTTTTTACGTTAAAGGAATAGTCAAGAAATAGTCCAACATGTAACCCCAGGTTTCAGGGTATCTGCAGGGTATTAGCAGGTATTAAAAAAGTCTTACATTCAATTTATAAGTTTTGCCTGCTATAGGCATTAATGTTAGTTATAAAATGTTTTTGTGTCCGATTGCGGTCTGTGGGAGAAGTTCCCCACTTGTAAACTTAGATAAGGATTGTTTTCACAGTGGATTGTGCTGCAGCAGGCCATTCGATCCTTTTGTGGAGTTTCAGTCACCATCTGAACTGTAGAAAACACTGTTCCTGCTGCTAGCTACAGTAGGAACACTACGTCTCAAAATGGGCAAATGTCGATTTTCGCAAAAACTTAAATGAACTTAAATTTATTCATCTTTTTCAACTGGTTAATTCATCCATACCTTTTATGACGCTTATCAGAGTCCCTGTCGCATTAATTAAATGAATTATAATATATGTGCAATAAATCACATTGTCATTTCTTCCATCCAACGAATTTCCCTGGAATTTATCTGCACCTCATGTCATTTTATTCAGCCTTCATGTTGCCAGGCAGGTCCAGTCACAATCAATTCTTGCTTATAAACACTCAGACCTTGTTCATCCTGTCCTTCATCACACCACCAACCCTCACCTTCAAGTCATCGTCTTTAACTCTTCTTATTGCGCCCGCTCTTCAATATCTTCTGCTGTGATATACTTTGACTACTTTGACCTCCTTCTGACCTCTCGTAATGCGTCAGTCCTCTGCTAGTGCAGAAAGGCATCTGTAACCCACCAGCTGGACGAGCTTGACGATAAGAATTAAGGTTGCTTATTGTAAGCGAAAACACATATCCTACTATAACCATTTTTCATCTCTTTTAGGATTTCTCTACATGATATATCCACTTTTCACCATTTAACTCCTCCTCCTTCCTCTGATGCTTCATCCTTCATTAGTCAAACCTCTTGTCACAATCTCCTTTTCTGCTCTCTCTCTTTCATCCTGCTTCTCCCACTCCTAGTCTTATTCTCCCTGCCAATATTTTAAAAAATTCTACTTCCCTTTTTAAAAAGAATAACATTTGAAAAAAATGTCTTTCTAAAATGCTCACCATCCCCCCCCCTTACTTTTTGCAGAGACCTCTGCTAAGGAGGGTCTGCTGCTGTGGTGCCAGAGGAAGACTGCCCCCTACAGGAACGTCAATGTGCAGAACTTCCACATCAGGTGGGTGTACAACACCGAACTGTGGCATTAACAGGGAACTGCAACCATTCATCTTTTTCTTTAACCATGTTTTTTCCCCTCTCTTTTTCAAATCTGTTGGTGTCTTTGTGTTAACATTTGGACAACCCCCCCCCTTCCCTTCCTTTAAACCCTTACACCTTTTCTCATTGTTTTATTACCTACTGCTTTTGCTGTTCCTTGCGTTTTTATTTTATTCCTTAATTCTTCTCTGAAACTTCCTCTGATCTTTCCTTACCTTCCTCCCGGGTGTTTCTCCCCCTTTTTATTTATGTCTGCTGCTTTTTTCCTCCTCCTCCTTCTCCTCTCGTGGCTCAGTTGGAAGGACGGCCTGGCTCTGTGTGCCCTCATCCACAGACACAGACCTGACCTCATTGACTACTCCAAACTGAGAAAGGTGCCCTGTCCTCCCTTCTTTTTTTTCCTGTGCTGATCTAGTCTATTTTCTGTCTTTGTACTGAAATATGATTAATAGTCTTTTAGCATCTTTTCATTGCTCTTTTGTCTTTAATTTCTGTACCGTGTTTCTCTGCCCTTTCTGTGACAATATGTTGTGTTATTAACTGTGACTCTGCAAGATATGCAGTCTGGTATTTTGCAGCACTTAATGCTGCAAAATCAAATCTTTTGTAATTATGATACATAAGATTAAATATCCTGCCTGCCCTGCCTTAGAGACCAGGTATGTTCATATCTTGAATATTAATAGTGTAAGTGTATGGTTGAACCCATACTGGTTTTTTAAAATTAGATGTCAATACCAGGCGGCTACAAATATCGGGTATTGGATTTTTAAATTTTAATTTGACAGCTTACAAAAACATTACAAAAAGAAAAGTGTTTGTTTTGTCCAGGTTTGTTTTCCTTTTTCTGTGTGCATGAATAGCTAGAGAAGAAATTGCCCATCTAAATTTTTTTTTTGACGTGTTGGGAGAAGAACAACATAGGAAGGAAACAGAAATGGGATCAGCAGACTTATTGTTTGCCAAAAATCTCAGAGATTGAAATGTTGCTTTGCTACATCTATCTGGAGCAACAGTTCGGTTTGTGAATCTCCTTCCTCTCGGTGAGGGTCATGACATTAGCTGTTATTATGACTCTCGCGTGGTTGATATCATAAGGTAAATCTGTGGTTTCATGACAAATCCCATGAAGTCCTTGTGCCTGTTTGACAGTACTTCTGTGTGTCTGTAGGATGACCCCATTGGCAACCTGAACACCGCCTTCGAGGTGGCTGAGAAGTTCCTGGACATCCCCAAGATGCTTGACGCTGAAGGTGAGGCTGTAAAACTGTGAAAAAAATCCTGAATCGACAATCAGACCGAGAAGCCTCTGTAGGAACTTGTCTGTGTGGTGTTAGCACTGATACACACTGATAACCTCCACTGCAGCACAGTTAATGATGGTTTTTACTTGAAATTCAACCATTTGCATTTAAAAAAAAAAGCATTTTAAATCACTTTAAAGGCATCTATTGAAGCAGTGATGGTTCTGACCTCAGAAATATGACTATTTTTTTCTTTATTTTATGCTAGCACTCATTTTGTGTCATTTTTTTATTAAAAAATAACATTTAAATCATTTCATTTTTTTACTAATACATTTTAAAAGCTAAACTAACAAAGGTATATAATAAGGTATAATCAGATATAATAATAATAATTTGACTTCAAAAGCTGATCATAATATTTTAATATTATCTTTGTTTCTTTGTTTGCCCTCAGATATTGTGAACACACCCAAACCTGATGAGAAGGCCATCATGACCTATGTGTCCTGCTTCTACCACGCCTTCGCCGGTGCTGAGCAGGTCAGATTGTATTTCCTTTTTTTATTTAGTACACTAATATTTTTATCGTCTAATATTCTGATCCCACTGTGGGGTATTTTGACCTTGTTTCTATGGGTGTAACAGTTTATGTTAATATGTTATCACGTTCTAATTGAATAAGGCAGATGACGCATAAAACACTGTTAACATGATACAACAGCAGTCCTAGTGAATAAATGTGAGAAATGTCTGAATTTAGTTTTTTTTCTTTTTCATTCTGCACTGTAAATGTATATTAAATGTTGTTACTCTCTCCCTCGCAGGCAGAGACAGCCGCCAACCGTATCTGCAAGGTGCTGGCCGTCAACCAGGAGAATGAGAAACTGATGGAGGAGTACGAGAAGCTGGCCAGCGAGGTGAGAAACAGCTGCAACCAGATACTCCCACTCTCGGTCTGTCCTGCACACCCTCCTCTGCGGCAACACTTTCGTGTTGCCTCAGTTTAAACTCCCCGCTTTTCTATAAACTTTGAGATCCTCCTACTAACTTTACATGACACAGCTCTAAATCCACTGCAGGCAAATCAATTGTACGATGATGGGTGAAAGACCAGCGTGTCACAGCAACAGAAACTTTAAACGAACAGCCGAGAACATTAAACATTTACAATATACAGAAATGAAGACAATAGTATAAGGTCTTTCAACTTCAAATTTAGTCTTACGTGTAGCCAAAGCGTTCATTTTATAATGGTATGATATTAAGAAAAAACAACACGTTCTGTTTGTGAAGCATTTTTTCAAAATTTTTGGAGCTATAAATAACTAAAACTGATTTTGATAACTGATCATTGAAACGGTTTATACTCTTTTCCATGAGTGACTGATTAACTAGATAATCATTTACGTACCTCAAGGACGACCAGTAGAGTTCAAAGGGATTAAGAGAAGGTCAACAGCAAACTGAGATATAAAAAATAGAAAAACAACAATGTCTTTTTGTAATTTTTGTTTTTGAAACATAGACACTGGAATAGTGTAGATTTTTTTTTTTTTAAACTAAAATCCAAAGTCAGTCAACCACAACCCCCTTTATAGTGGCCATATAGACAAAATGAAGCCAATGAGACATGAATTAACCCAACATGAACCCAAATCAAGACATTTAGTACCAAAGATATACACACAACACAGCTCTGAAATATTCTCTCAGTGGGATAACAAAGTGATAGTTACAGGACAGTATGGTTTAAGAACCAAACTTCCATACAGGATACAAAACTTGATATAAATAATACAGACAAGAACAAACCAAACCCTTTTAATAATCGTTTGGATAATCTTCACATCTCCCTTCCCTCTCCAGCTGCTCGAGTGGATCCGCCGCACCATCCCCTGGCTGGAGAACCGCGTGACGGAGCAGACCATGCGCGCCATGCAGCAGAAGCTGGAGGATTTCCGCGACTACCGCCGCATCCACAAGCCGCCTCGTGTACAGGAGAAGTGCCAGCTGGAGATCAACTTCAACACCCTCCAGACCAAGCTAAGGCTCAGCAACAGGCCCGCCTTCATGCCCTCCGAGGGCAAGATGGTGTCGGTGAGCAGGACCGATTTTTAGCTTAGTATGTTATTGTTGCTGCACAGCGTCGTCGCGGATTTTCAGGCTTTCACATCAGTTGAAGGATTACTTCTTCCTTTGTTGTTTCCCATCCCTTAAAGCTTGTAAAATCCTTTCAAAACCCCATCCTTTGTGATCCAGCAAAAATAAAGCCGATTTCTTAGTTCCTGAAAAGTTGACATCGTAGAGATACAAAGTCATCACCCAACAACAGAAGTTTAAAGTCATCAAATCGAAAAAAAGTCAGGCTGGAAAAAGGGCACCATCAGCTGAAAAAAGTATCAGGTGAAAGAAAGAAAGGGGTTAGATAGTTCACTTTTAATTAAGCTGAAATGCAAATAGATGCTTGATTTCATTTGGCTCATGATAGAGTAATCTTTTAAAATTTCTCAGTCAATTACATAGATATGAAAATGATCTCAGGGCTTAGATTTTTATTAATCACATGTTGAAAAGATACCACTACAAGTCAGTGAATCAGCCTCCAAATAATCAATTCTCTGAAACGGGTGCCAATAACAGGTTAAAAAGTCTTTTTCTCAGCAAATCACAGTAATGATAAAACCTGCCCTTCTCCTCCAGGATATTGCCAATGCCTGGAAGGGTCTGGAGCAGGTGGAGAAGGGCTATGAGGAGTGGCTGCTGACCGAGATCCGTCGCCTGGAGAGACTCGACCACCTGGCTGAGAAGTTCAAGCAGAAGTGCTCCATGCATGAGGCCTGGACTGCAGGTAAGGGAAACATAAAGCCATCATTTACTGGATATTAGGCCTTTTCTGCCAGGAGGTGTCATGTTTATCATTTCTCTCATTGCCGCCAGTAAATGTTAATCAGATGGACTAGAAACTTTAATTACAATTAGGTTAAAAAAAAACATGAGACGACAGGTAGTTGCTTGTCTGCTCTTGTCTGCCCGCTGTCACCCTAGAGAGTAACAAGGGAAGGAACGGTGTTCTGGTGGCTCGTTCGATTAACGATTCTTGTATTATTGTCAGTTCAAATTTGAACTTTGACTTTTGGTAACTTCTTACTCATTCGTCTCACCTCCATTTCTTGCGAGTCATCACTCTATACTATCTAATGAGGCAAATATGTCATAGAATAATCAATTCAAACAGATAGAATCATGATAATTACAAAAATGCCTTTGAGAGTCGGAGATAGAGGGCTAGCTGTAGTGAGGGAGGACTAAAGGTCAGAAGATGGCCCAAAATGAGAGCTGCATAAATTTAAAAGCTTGTAGTTGTGACTTTCCCTATGAAGAGGAGCAATACAAAAGGTTTCCACTGAAGATCAAACATCTGTGCCTTTCAGGTAAGGAGGACCTGCTGTCCCAAAAGGACTATGAGTCAGCTTCTCTGATGGAGATCAGAGCCCTCATGAGGAAGCATGAGGCCTTCGAGAGTGACCTCGCTGCTCACCAGGACAGGGTGGAGCAGATCGCTGCCATCGCCCAGGAGCTGAAGTAAGACGCGGGGATGAGGAGAGGGAGGCTGGGAATTATGCAAGTGTTGTGTGCTAGGAAAAATGGAAGCAACTAGACCTAGTATTTTATTTGGGGTTTTTTTGTTTGTTTGTTTTGTTTTATTTTGTATCTTATCGGTGGAAACATGCAGTAGACGTGAATGTGTTGGGGGGGGGCTTTCATAACGTTCGGTCATGGGGAGAAACAAGAAACAGCCGTGATGGAAAGCAGCAGAAATGGGAGGGAGTGAGGAATAAGAAGAGAAATGATTTTGGATCGAAGGCAAGAGGGCTGTTTGGGAAACCGTAAGAGGTACAGGAGAGGAGGAAGCGAGTGCCTGATGGTCAGGATGGGAAAGTAGAGTGAAGAACAAAAGATGCAACAGATGAGTGGAAAGCATATTAATGAGAGGGATAAACAGATGAAAGGGTTCATGAAAGAGCAGAAACCTCTGATCTCACTATTTCCTTATTCCTCACCACTCCTCAGGGTTTTGTTTTTTTTCCACAGATAGTTTTGAGATTATCTCTTTGATGCTATACATGGTATAATATGAGCTGTTCAGCGCCATAATGCGGAATATTTATTCATGCCACCCTTTATTTATCACCACTTCAACAGATATTATGTCCTCAAAAGTGAAATGTTCTCAGATGGCCCCTCAACTGCAGGAAAGGGTCAAGGTCCAGTGAGTGTAATGGAATTAAAATCTTAAATGTAGTATTATTAAAGAGATTTGGGAAAAATTTGAGTATAACCTCAGGGAACAGATTGTCAGAGGGCTTTGGTTTGTAAACCAGCAGTAAATTTCCAAAATTGAGATTTTAACATTTTTTAAATCTGTCCTTAATGTTTTCGCAATGCGTTTACCTTACGCTGTTTATCATTTATTACAATTACAATGAGCTAGCGAGTAACTATAATGGATTGCATTTTAAAGTTACAATAACAGTCATGCGTATGTGTCAAATTGAAATTATTCATACAGTTTCAACCAATTTGGAAAGGCAACTGAACTATTTTGAATATACATTAGATGGAAATCGGATAATATTTGTCTGACATTTTTTATGAGTATAGATGACTAATGGTGGTGGTTTTTACTCTGTCCTCTCCTCCAGTGAGCTGGACTACCATGATGCTGCCACAGTCAACGCCCGCTGCCAGGGCATCTGTGACCAGTGGGACAACCTGGGCACCCTCACCCAGAAGAGGAGGGACGCACTGGAGGTAAAGCGAAGACGCTCAGTTTCGTATGTTCAGACAAACGCGTTACGGAGACATGCACTGAGTCTGCTTCTAAGTCAGATGTCAAAAGAAATGCTCAGTGATCACTAACTACAGTGTAAATAACACATTTTGGTGATTGTCCACACCTTTGCTCTGGTATTACGAGTGTGTTTGTGTTGCTGTGTCTGTAGCGTGTGGAGAAGCTGTGGGAGACTATTGACCAGTTGTATCTGGAGTTTGCCAAGAGGGCAGCGCCCTTCAACAACTGGATGGATGGAGCCATGGAGGACCTGCAGGACATGTTCATTGTCCACAGCATTGAGGAGATCCAGGTACACCCGGCACCATGCACGAATGAGAACACAAACACTGGATTTTCTGATGCTGTTTGAACGTCCCTGTGCCAAACAGTTATTACTTTATGTGTCTAATAAATCACGTTAGGGACCAGATTGGCGATTATTTGCCAGAAATGATAAATAACAAGGTACCATAATCACAATCCACGTCAAACACAATGATTCTATGCTGTCAATTTTGTTTAGTTTTAGATGTGCTGACAGGCTCTTGTCGTATTCAGTTTTTAACCTTTGCACAGTTTCACTCACAGTTGTTCTATTGGTAAATTACACTTCGCTGCATCACACACTCCATCGAAAATTATTGGTGGTGCACACTGGTGCACAAGGTTCTCGGCTTGAACATAAACATCTGCACTCTCAGGAATCTATTGAATAATAGTAATACTGCTAATTCCGCGCTGGTAGATCAATAATTTGACGTGTGACTGACCCGCAACGGATGCGGGTCGGAAAGTTCAGGCATTTGATCCGCGATAGTCGGCTGCAATACAAGATTAAATTCATGAGCTAACTTCTGACTCAGGAAATCTGTTTCCATTCTGTGCAGTTGCACATAAATTGACTTTTTCTGTTTATTTGAAAGGAAAAAAAATTATATATATAATACAAAAACTATATGTTGCATGAGGGAAGGTCACACAAATCCTGTATATGGAAACACTGATAATTCAAATACTGCATCTTCCATTGTCTGAGTGATGATTTTCCCAATCTCCACCTCTTCTGATCTCCCGCACAGAGTCTGATCACTGCTCACGACCAGTTCAAGGCCACTCTGCCTGAGGCCGACAAGGAGCGCATGGCCACCATGGGCATCCACAGTGAGATCCTGAAGATCGCCCAGACCTACGGCATCAAGCTGTCCGGAATCAACCCTTACACCAACCTCAGCCCCCAGGATATCAGCAATAAGTGGGACACTGTGAGTCAAATCGAACGCACCCAAGAATCACCGGGTGGGATTCACAGTCAAGGAAAAACAATGGGAAATAACAAATGAATAATTACTGTAGGTAATTTATCGAAAACTAAGCCATTTGAATCAGCTTTTTTTCCCCTGGTATGTGTACACTGATATTATGTGAACAGGAAATGTCAACCTAACTTACTCTGTGCATTGCATTTTGTCATCCGGCTAATAATAAGTACAGCAAGTACATAGCGACAGGTCAGAAATAGTAGAGTGCATTTAGGTTAGAGTTACACTGCCGGCTGCGAGCTCGGGAAATCTAAATAACTGCGGAGCCCAGTCTGTCAGTGCAGTTAAAGTTCGACACACATCAGGCCCATCTGTGTTGGAAAAATAGATTTGTTTCTGTGGCAATCATGAAATGACTACTCGCTTCTCTGCTTATCAAGCTTGACTGGAAAAAATTACACATAATTTGCGAACATCACTAAATTTCTATGGCCTCTGTTTTAACTACATTTCATTGAAAGAAACTATTTACTTGATTTAGGCAGAATTTGGGCAGTATGGTGATAATATTAAGCTATCAATTGAAGAACTGTAATTTACATCTACATATATTAAAAAGTCAAATTTTAATTAAGTCAGATTTTTCTCTAGTTTCCCTAACTGTGCTGAGGAAGCTCTTATGACTGTATCTGATTTATTTGTCTGCAGGTTAAGCACCTTGTACCCCTCAGAGACCAAATGCTCCAGGAGGAGGTGGCAAGACAGCAGGCCAACGAGAGACTGAGGCGCCAGTTTGCTGCCCAGGCCAACATCATCGGACCCTGGATACAAACCAAGATGGAGGTATGGTGTAACTATAACGCCAGAGAGGAAGCTCCAGTTTCAGCTCGTGAGGTGATAAAGTCAGATTTGACCTTGCTGTAGTTGCCAAAATACTATGAAGGCACTTGAATTTTTAGTTGGGACATTGCTACAATATAGAACACTGAAAGGTTTTATAATAAGATTTTATTGATTCCTGTGGTGAAACACAGCTGAGCATGGAAGATGAAAATAAGAAGCTCAGCAACAGAATATAAAGAGGCAATAAAACAGTAGACAAATAATAGAACAAAACAGCAAAGTAAGATATGAAAATATTTAAATATGAAATATTTACGTGATCCGAATATGTAGAACACAATGGAAAGGTAAAGAGCTGCTTATAATTGTAAATATAACTCTACAGATATGAAAAAACTTAATTAAATAACTTCATCTCAGGGCTTCATTTCATTCAAATATTCTCATTCTGTTTCCTGTCTCTGCACACCTGCAGGAGATCAGCCACGTGTCAGTGGACATCGCCGGCTCCCTGGAGGAACAGATGAACAGCCTGAAGCAGTACGAGCAGAACATCATCAACTACAAATCCAACATCGACAAGCTGGAGGGAGACCACCAGCTCAGCCAGGAGTCCCTCATCTTCGACAACAAGCACACCAACTACACCATGGAGGTGCGGTACACTTCAGTGCAGCCAATCCGATCGGGCTTTATATTTTCCAGCTGCTCCTTTTTTTTTTGGTTTCACGAGGATGTGTAATGTATGTTCCCTCCACCACTGCAGCACATCCGTGTGGGCTGGGAGCAGCTGCTCACCACTATCGCCAGGACCATCAACGAGGTGGAGAACCAGATCCTAACGCGCGACGCCAAGGGCATCAGCCAGGAACAGCTCAACGAGTTCAGAGCCTCCTTTAACCACTTCGACAGGGTGAGGCATTCGCTGACCACAGTCACAAAAAAGGAATTTCACACTATACATGGCCAAGATCTTGATGTTAATGTGTTTAATTTAACGTTAGCATTGGTGTCAGTAGAAAGATATGCATAAGAAACAACAATTAAACCACAGGATAGAGCTCATGTCTTTATTTTTTAAACATCTAAATCAGTTTGGCAGATATGCATGTGTCTGTATTTCCTCTTTTCAGGATCACTACACTGTTCATTGGCACCAGTAAGAAACTGAGATAAGAGTCACCTGCACCAGAGATCTTGACGTATTATATCAGGACCGTTTGTTCCAGTAATTAATCCACACATGTATTTTTCCTCCGCAGAAGAGAAATGGCATGATGGACCCAGACGACTTCCGCGCCTGCCTCATCTCCATGGGTTACGATCTGGTTAGTGCAATTCTGCATTTTCAGGACGAAATGACTCTAATATCGATTTAAATTTGACTTGTTTAACTTGATAAGTGTAATTTTGTTTAAGAGAATTAAAAAATCTTGGTTGCCTCCCCCTGTATACAATGAATGGATGTAAAATAGCAAGAGGTCAGAGTTTTACCCAGATTCACTGATTTAAAAATCATCAAATTTAAAGGCCAAGTCATTCGACTTGTGTAATAACTTGTTTAAATTATAGAGGAAAGATGCAAAAGTAATACATCCTTGTTTCTCTGACAGGGTGAGGTGGAGTTTGCTCGTATCATGACCTTGGTGGACGCCAACAACACGGGCGTGGTGACCTTCCAGGCCTTCATTGACTTCATGACCCGCGAGACCGCTGAGACGGACACTGCAGAACAGGTCATGGCCTCCTTCAAGATTCTGGCCTCAGACAAGGTAAGTAGCCATAAACAGGATCCCGTTTGCTTTTACACCTAGTAACCTCTAAACTAATAGGCCCAACAACATTAATACAGCTGACATAAACAGTGATTTCATTTTTACAAATTAGATAAGTGTGAGAGCAGAATTCAAACACAATCATCAGATTTAGTCGTAACACATCACAACGTTCAAAGAAAAGTTCTGGTTTATTACAACTTGTCTGTCTTTTGCAGTTTTGGTCATCATCTCTATCAGTTAGAATAACATTGTGCTATTGTGACATTAATACAACAAGTCTAATGGGAGAAGAAGGCTTTAAATAAGCAGTGTTACAGCCACTTGTCCGTTGACTTGCTTTATTTATTTATTTTAAATATTAATTAATTAATTACAACTTGTGTCTGTCTTTTGAAGACAGACAGACTTTTTTAAAAAAAAACTGTTGGCCAATATATTGCTATCAGTATTGGCCGTAAGGTACAAAAGTTTAACATAAGTGAGCCAGTCTTCCAAAAATAACGTCAGGGTTTGAGGAGAAATCAGATTCTAACCTGCTGGATGTTAATGAACATGTACAATAATCAGGCTACTGCAGTGGATGTAAACATCCTGATTGTCACTGTTCCCAGATCTCAGCAAGTGGCTAGATGGGTGAAGTGTTATGACCAGTAACAGTAATGGTGAAAACTGCAGAAAGAAGAATAAACTTTTCCTTTAAATCTGGAATAGTGATAATGCTTTCTCAATTACCGTTTCGGCAGGAGAGTTAAACACTTAACTTATTGTTGAGCGGTTGAAATTTCAAGCATGTTGGTTGCAAAATTTGGAGTGTGTGGAAATGCCGGTTCAAAGAGACCCTCAGCTCCTGCCAATGTCAACATTAATCCCTGGTCTTATCATATCAGTGAGGATTTGTGCTATGAGACATTACAAATCTTTAACTTTATGCCTCTATAAATCACACATCGCCTCCCTCTCCTGTCTCCAGAATTACATTACAGTGGAGGAGCTGCGCAGGGAGCTGCCGCCCGAGCAGGCCGAGTACTGCATCAGCCGCATGACCAGGTACATCGGACCCGACAGCCCCTCCGGCGCCCTGGACTACATCTCCTTCTCCAGCGCCCTCTACGGAGAGAGCGACTTATAAACACAGCCGCTTCTCTTCACGTGCTCCTTTCATCCCTTCTTCCCAGCTGCCCCTATTTCTCCTGTTTGGAGAGAGCAATTTAAACCCTTCCACTGTCCTTCATTATGCTTTGTTCTTATCATCTTTTCCTCTTTCAATTCTTAACATCCTTCGCCTTTATTCATCCCTCTCCCGGCCCTTTCCATCTCCCATAAACACTGCCTAGAGAGGGTGAGAGTAGAAGACTCTGCTCAAATCTTAGAAACCGTCTTTGGACCGTCCCTCATTTCTTTTCAAGTGCCTTTAAAAACCAGAAGTGTGCTGGGTGGTGCACTGATCTTATGTAAGCAGCATACATATAACGTACCTGCCTTTAGGAGATGTTAAACAGAAGGTGGTAATGAGGGAGAAAGAAGTTTTTAAAGAATCTTACATTGAGTGAAGCCTCCTGCTCTCCACCCTCTCTCTCAGATGACGTATTTTTTTGTAGAAGGGTAATTAAAGAAGAAAATGTGATAAAAAAAAAAGCTGGTTGGTCAGTTGGCTTTGCTGGTTGTGTATTTGTGCAGATGCATGCAATGTTGAAGTTTAGAAATGCTGTCTTTGTGAGTCTCCGACTCTTCAATCATACAAAAACCCAAACCATATCATTAGGAGCCTGTTAGCATTTCAGTCAGCAGAGGAGCGAAGCAAGTCAGGTGCTACTATGTTACAAAGCAGGTCTAACATCGAAAAATCTCACTTTGTTAAAAAAAAAAAACACCACACAAAAAGAAAAACCACAGCACTGTGAAACCTGAATTTTTTTGCAAATTTCAAATTTAACCTGGTGATCTTAAAACATTAAGAAGTTCAGGAACAAACGGAGGATGAATATGAGCATCTAAACTTTTGAAGCGCTGAATATTAAAATGAAGACTGCAACCAGAGAGAGCAGCTCAAAGCAAAGCACTGTGGGTAAACGTAGACAAAGAGGGCCGTGGCTGGATGGGGACTCAAGAAGGAAGACAGAAAGACAAACGGTTATGGCCAGAGGGAACAATCCCACACACCTCTTTCCTCTCTTTCCTAACTCCTTGGATCCGTTCCGGCAACATTTATACTTGCACGGAGGAGGGACACGGACAGAGAGAGGTGTCTAGCACTGAGAGACAACAGGGCATCAGGAAAGTTGTGGACAAAAGAAGAAGAACCGATACTGTACGTGGGACCATGGCAGGCCTGTGTCAGTGAGGAAGCGTATAGGATTTTGGTCCCATTTTAAATGACAAGTCAGCCATGATAACCAGTGCGAGTTGACTCATGATTTTTTTTTCCCTCTTCATCTGTGCTCCATTCTCCTCCTCCTCCTCGTCCTCAACTCATTCTGTCCATCACTGACGCCACAAAAACTCACTTAAACACAGTTACATTTTAAAAACTACAACTTGGAATAAAAAAGGAAAATTATATTACTAAACAAAAGTTGTTTGTGTTGTTATTTATTATCTTTAGTACTTGTCAAACACTGATCTGTGAATTTTTTTTTTTTTTCCTCTTGCATACAAGTAGAAGTAATTGTGCTATGGGTAAATGGGCAAGTTACTTGTGCATATTACATATCCCCGAATTTTTCTTCTTGTCTGTTCCTACTACAAAACACCTTAATTCTAACATTTGTTGACCATAGAAAACTGTGTATAATAGCTGACATGCGTAACAACGTACAAATACAAAAATCTATAAATCGGTTCAGCACTGACCGACAAATTGAGGATATTGAGTGTGAAACGTCTCATTACTGGTTTCATTTAAGCTGTGCAGACTAAAAACCGTCCGACCTTTAACCCCCGGCCATGCTGAGGTCACGTGCCGGGGTCGATGTCGGGGCCCCAGTGGAGGCGGGAGGGGAAGTCCAGGCCTCTCTCCTGGGCGTAGCGTATCCAGCGCTCCTCGTCCCCTTGGTGCGTCAGATACCTGCAGCCCATCCTCTGCTCGTGCTCCCGGAGGTCGCGCCACAGCTGGAACTCCTGCCGGAGAGAGACAGAAGATGAAGAGGAGCGGACATGACGGAAATGCACTCGAGCCATACATCACACACATCCAGACACTGACCACGGATATTACTACAAAATATCTCTGCTAACATCCGTGCATCGATTAAACATGACTGGGCAGTCAAAGTAATAAAGCTGACCTGCAGCCAGGGGTGCCCCAGAGCTTTGCCCACACTGAACCTCCGCCTCACAGACACCTGCAGCAGGTTAGTGATGAGACTCACAGCTGGAGAGGGAGAGAGAGCCAGAGAGATTTATTCAGCTCGTTTTAAAAGCGATCCACGTCAGCCACTCAGTGGCCAACAGGAGAGGACTGGGAATCTGTAGGGGGGGTGAGAAATACCAAATATGTCAGGGAAATGTTTGTATAAAAAGAGACATAAAACTTTCAAAATATTTAAACTTGTTTGAATGATGCAGCCAAACCTCTTAATTATTCAGTGAAGAGCTGGAACAAGCTGATAACGCATATAAATGCAATGCTGTCAAGACAGTGTGGAATATGATGGTTTTTCCACCATTAAAGGTAATAAAAGGGAACATTAAAGCAAAGTGAATGTTTAGGGGATACGAAATATGAGTGTGAAAGGTGGAGTGCTGGGAAAAAAAACAAACAAAAAAAAAAAACCTGGTGCTTTCAAATGTTTTATTGAATACAACATTTCGGAGGGGCCTCGGCAGCCAAACACACCAGGAGATTGTTACAGCGACTGCGTTCATGAGAAATAAAACAAAAGCTTTACACTTACGTGAGTATGGCAGAAGTCCATCACGGTGACATGCAGTTGCCTTTATAGTTGCATTTCTATTACATGTTGATACAGTTGCCAGCTGGTAACATCTTACACTCTTGCTGGTGATGCATTCAAGGACACTTACATCTGGGTTCTGAGTGGCAGTTGCAGTAAAGCCTTGCATGCATGAGCAATGTGGTCAGAGGACATCAAACACGAACCATGTCAAAAGGATTATATATATCAATTTTTAAGACGTTTTTCTTGCATTAAATGGGTTTAGTCATTGAAAATAAAATTTCAGATATATCAGTGTCACTGAATGCACCACCAGGGAAACTTTTCCATAAAAAAGAAAGCACAACAGAAAAAACAGCTCTTACCCTCCAGAGAGATGGAGGCCCAGGGTTGTCGCGGGTACATGAAGGCAGCGTTGGTGATCTGCTGCCTGATGTCCTCGTCCTCGTTGAAGGGGAACGTCCCGCTCAGGCTCACGTACATGATGACGCCCACGGACCACATGTCCAGGGAGCGGTTGTAGCCGCTGCTGCTGATCACCTCGGGCGCCAGGTAGGCCGGCGTCCCCACGACCGAGCGACGGAACGACTTCTCGCCGATGATGCGGGCGAAGCCGAAGTCGCACAGCTTCACCTGCAGCGCGGACACAGGTGCGGATCCATTAAAGATGCGGGGACGACTCGCTTCCGCCGCGAACTGAGCAAGAGTCATAAAACCGCACCTGAGGGAAGGGGTCCGCAGAGGCCAGGAGCACGTTCTCAGGTTTAAGGTCACAGTGAGCGACATGTTTACAGTGCAGATACCGCAAAGCCTCAAGGATCTGCAGCGGGCACAAGGGGGAGAAAGTCTTGCCATGGTGCAGCATTGTTCGGCGTTTAAAAACAAACAAACAAAAAGAAAATAAAAACAGAATAAAAACATTGACTGATCGGTAGTGGATCCTGTACCTGCATGATCAGGAAGCGAGTGTTGCGTTCAGGGAGTCGTCCTTTCTCACTGGACAGGATCATCTCCAGCATGTCCCCATGGAGCTTCTCCATGACGACGAAGACGTGCTCGACGGTCTCGAACATCCCCTCCAGCAGGACCACGCCGAGGTGCGACAGAGTCTGGGCGACGCACGAACACACCGGCGACATATTAGACGCCGGGACGAAAGCGAATCTAGAGGCAAACGCATCCCCGAAACCCGCACCTGTACCTGCAGTATGGACACCTCGTTCCTCAGCTGCCTCTCCTGTTTGGCGGGGAAGCGCGTCTTGTCGATGACTTTGATGGCGACGGGCCGACCGGACTTCCTGTGAGTACCTGAGGAGGGAGAGATGCGTGACTTTATTGCACCGGAAAATGCCTCACTGGCGTTGGGACACTCGGCGACCACTTCTCTTCAGGCCCGCCACTGGAAAACAGAGGCCCGGGTTTCAATATCTGCTTCCTCTAAGCCACTGATCCGCTTTTCTGCACGGGCACAGTTACGGTCAAGTCGGACGTTTGCAGTCCACGGACGCTTTGGCCACACTTTTCATTTCCCGGGAAGTTTCCTAGAGAGAATTTGGTACTAATTATAGGGGAAATATGGCCGGAATTCAACTACCACACTTCAGATGGATTCATTCCTTCATTGAATGTTACCTACAGAGTTATTTGGGTCTGGGGGTCAGCTGGTGTATAAAGACTGAAGTTTTAAATAATAAATTAAGTGAATTCATGTTTATATGGGTTTAAAATTAGTCTTTCAAGGAAAATCTTCTGGAAAACAACAAATAAGAAAAACCTTTTCTTTATTTTCCTTTTATTTGTGCCATTTTAAATACTTTCTTAAAATAAAGCGACATTTTCAGCGTTGCCTGTCGCTGACAACTTCTCAAGAAGATTCTATAAAAAAAAAAAAGCTTCTTTGCAGATTTCCTTTTTTTGGCTAAATGATGCTGACGTTGTCATAATCCAACAGTGCGGTTAAAAACCGGATCACCTCTGTACACCACTCCGAACTGTCCCGATCCCAGCACCTCGTCTGTGAAGATCTGATACGCCGAGCTGATGTCCTGAAACACAAGTCAACAACTGTGCTGCACACGGGAAGTAAGACAAACGTCTCTGCGGGGGAAATTCAGCGGGAAACGAGCCGATCCTTACCGTGCCGTCTCGGTCTGAACGTTTATCTGGAGACAGAACAGGGACAGATACGGTCTTACAGAGAGCAGAATATTTCGTGGAAGCAAATCATTGTTCACTGAGTACTTATTGACTAACAACCAGTTTGTTTTGTTTGAAAATTATTAGCTGATTCATCTTTGTTTGCAGGTTTTTTTCTTCCATAAACCTTATTAAAAAAAATCTAAAATCCTTGGGATTATTTTGAGTTTATGTTCCTCTGTCTTCATTACATATTGTGTTTAAGTTATTCATGGAAAAACAGCTCATTAAATGCCACATTTGATTATATAACCTCTAAGAAGCTGTATTTTGTCATTAATATCTAATATGAATATCCAGAGCAATGGGGTTTGATGATATTTTCCCCTCACCGTGGTTCTCCTCGCCGTGCCCTCCGCTCCGCTCCACGGGCATCAGACCCTGGCGGATGGCGCTCTCCCAGACCGGCCCGTCCTCGCCGGCCGCCACGCAGTACACCAGCGAGGACGTCACCACCTCAAAGGAGTGGGCGCCGTCGCCTGGCAACGTGGGCCCGGAGAGCTGGGCGGGGCCTCGGACCTGCAGCACCTCGGACAGAGGGATCTCCTGCAGGAGGGAAGAGGAGAGAGGAGGGTTTAACATCGCGGCAACAGGCCTAAAAAAACTATGGTCGAAAATAAAATAAATAGCAAATATCATTATCCAGACAGTTTTTAAAAAGAGAAAACAGTTGTTATAAAAATGTATATTATATTAGGTGATTAAACTAAAGGTGGTAAAACAACAAATATTGTTATTAGTTTGAATAAGAATCTATGCTTTGTTGGTAATGAGGAGCTTTCACCTTGTAGTACTTGGTGCTTCTCTCGTTCTGGTACAGAGTGATGCTTTTCCAGTCCAAGATCCAGTAATGACGCTTCCTCTGGGAAGAGAGAAGACAGAAATAATTCAGAATCCATCGTCTGCGTGGGAAGTTAATGAATCTGAGCAAGTCAAGTCCAAAGGTGGCATCAGAACAGACCTACCGGCTGTCTTCTCAGTTAAGTCCACATACTTGGTTGACTGAACGTCTGTGGCTTGTTACGTCTGACCGGATGAGAGCACCGGGCCAGGATTAATGCGTGTGTGTCGCAGTAAGAAGGCAGTGCACATAGTAACCTGCAAAGACTAATCAAGGCTCGAAAAGCTGCGAACGATGAGTGAGACGTCTATTCAAAAAAGGAAAATCGCGGCAAAAAATTAAGCCAGGATGACAACATCGCAACGGCCATCAGCAGCTGAAAGATGTTTTCATACACACACCTGTCTTGATCAAGTCAAGCTTTTTGGTGTGGGCTCATTATATCATCCGCCAAAAACGTGACAACACTTGTAAATGCACAAAAAAATGAAGCCTGCAGCATATTTAAATAAACGTGTATTTTCGGTGTGAAATATGCCAACAAGGAAAGAAAGAGCGAAAGAAAAATCGGGATTAAAAAAAGCTAAGAGAAGGATAATGTTTAAAGACATGGGTATGTGAGTATTTTTATTTTCATCATTTTTGAATTGGTGAGAGCTTATTTTCATCCGCAGTCTTGACAGGTCACAATTAAACCTCTTAGACACACATAAGTACAAGACACATAAAACACAAGCACAATTAAAAAAAATCTTACACCGTAAATATGAACCCACAGAATTACTAACAAAACTGCAGCTCTTATGACGGGAAAGAGCCTTTTGTTGGAAATTATTTGCACCGAGTTTTAGTTTTAACAGAAAAAGTCGACTGTCAAAAAGTAAAGAACAAGGTCTCCCTTGTAACAGAGAATTTGTATCTGCGGAGATGTCCTGGTTAAATGAAAAAAATTCATAAACAAACAAAATGATGAAACCTGTGTATTTGTGTGTGTGTGTTTCTCACCAGTGTGTCAGTGTTGGTGTGATGCAGCAGCCATCCCTCTCTCAGGACTCCACCGGCTCTCCTCTTACTGTGATGCACCGACTGGACGAGCCTCATCAGAGGGATGTAGCTGCTGAAACACGGACTGGCGGAGGGACAAGAGGACAAGAGGGTGAGCGGAAGTGAATTAAAAGGGCGCATTTTGCGATTTAACTTGTCACCTCTCTTTCTCACTGACAGAGCAGCTGTGTCTTGTCGAAGTACTTCCTTAATGCCTCCAGATGGCAGTGTGTCCCAAAAGCTCACTCACCACAACCGGGTTTTTTGTCATGCAGATGCGTGTGATGATGAATGACCGCAGAGATGAGTGTGTGTGTGTGTGTGTGTGTGTGTAGGTGGCACACGACAACGCCTGAGTGAGATCGAAACTTCACGACAGGATCGGCACCAGACGCCACAGTCCACCTTTCAGATGGGATGACATCATCAGAGTAAATTGAAAGCCCTCTGACCTGATTGGCTCTCGCAGTTGCTCCACTTCCTTGATCTCGGCCAGTGAGGCATCGTCACTGGAGGTCTCATCGTCAGAGATATATGGTATTGTCATGCTGGTGAGCTCTGACTCATTGTCCTCTGGGTCCGCCTCTGGGCAGCTGTGACCAGCTGCTGTGGATTTATGATATCACAAGCAAAGAAGAAGAAGGAAAAAAAAAAAAAAAGCAGCTTGTGACTGATCATTGTCTACACAATGTTTTCAAATTAGTCGAGTGATTGTTAGGTCCATACAATGTGAAAAAATATAGTGAAATTGCCAAGATGACATTGTTCAATTGCTTGTTTTGTTCAACCAACAGTCTTAAGTCAGAAAATGTTCATTTTAGAAAAACAAATTGAACAAATGTTTTGAATTTTTTCTTGATATCTGGCTTAAATTACTCAAATAATCTAAAGTGTTGTTTATTGACTTTAAAAATGTTAAATAATGGTGGTTTTAATCGGTGAGAGGCACATTTTTCTCACTCACCTGGTGCCAAACATCGACATACAATTAACAACGGGAAGAGATTAGAATATCACATTTCTTAGCTGACATTACTTGCTTTTCCTGACATTATTATTTAAAGAGCAGACAGATTTTTACCCTGAAGAGATTTTTTTCCGTTATCATAAATATACAAATATAGTAATACAGTATATAATAGGACCTTAAATTAAAATCCTGGATCAAAACATGATGTCTGGTTAAATCTGATCTCATCAGGCTTTGATCTCATTTTCACGCCACGAATCATCACCACTGCATGGACAAATGTGATGTTTCTGGGAATTTAAAATCAGGCCGAGTCCTGAATCTATCAGATATCCTTAAGGAGGGTGAATCAGCTTTGACTCATCGCAGCGTTATGAGAACATCAGAGCGGGGGCCTTTTCAAAGAACCATGATCTAACAGGGTGACAGGCCCAGAATACTAGATGGAAACCAGACCTCCGGGGATCGCTGCTCACCTTCCCCGTTGACGCCTCTCCTCTCTCCTGCACAGTCTTTGGGGACTAAAGGCTCACAGCGCCGGTGGCAGTTGAACCTGCAGTCTGAGAGGATGAAGAGAGGAGAGGCGGCGGGTTCAAACGCTGACAGAAAAAGAAGGATGCTGGGGTGTGAGTGAAGTCCCTCAGTCACATCACGAGGGTGAACTGAACTTTTAAATGTGATATAAAGTTTCGTTTCCTCCATTAAAATTCAAACTATTCATTTTAGACCAACTCTCTGAGGCATCTAAGAAAATTCGATGAAAGTCCTTCTGCTTATACAAGTGTGTGGGCTACACAAGCTCCCTGCTTTAAAAACAAATGTACATTCGGCTCTTTGGCTCATCAAAGTCAAGGTTCTGTTGAGATGGGTCGTCTAAAAATGGCCTCAGTGGAGGAATATGTTTTAATATAAATTAGTATATACCCATCAAACTACTTCCTCATGGGTTGTTGCTAACTTAGCTATATTTTTCATCAAAACGTGATAATGCGACGAATGTCAGCACTGCATAGAACACCACTGGGTTTTTATAGAGGCAGCCGACTTGGGACTCTCTAAACCGACCCGAAGGCACTCCTCCAGCTGTCTCACCTGCGCACTGCAGCCCCTGTCTGAAGAGCCCCTTGAGCAGTCGGTGGCAGTACTGGCAGATGGTGGGCTTGGTGTAGCTGTGGATGTGGAAGGTGTGCGGGACCTGAGCCCTGCCCCTGTCACCGTACCCGACTCCCAGCCAGACCGGAGGCTCTGCCCAGGACGGAGGCCTGGATGAGGGCTTGGACATGCTGATCTGGCCAAGGACAGATGATGGAAGTCGTCAGTGGTGAAGATAGTCAAAAACTTACTGAAAGGGTTTATGTCAAGACTGTGTGAACCGTTAAAAAACAGGAGAAAATGTGGGCAAATGTCCCTTTCGTTGGACAGTTGACTGTAAACAAGACAAAGAAAATGTCACCCTTCTCTTACGATGCTGTCACTTGCTCACCTCTTCCAGACTGCCTCCTGCCTGGTTAGTGAGGGAGTGTGTACGGGGTCGTCGGGGGGGAAACAGAGAGAGGCTGGTGCCAACCTGACGCCGCGCTCGACTGCAGTCGTTGGGCAACTGGAAAGCGCAACGTTTATGGAAGTCTAATCCACAACCTGAAGAAAGGCAGAGGTGGAGTTTTGTTAAAACGTGTGATAGCACTTTGGCATGAGCGAGTAAAATGTCTCACCCATACGCTGCATTATGACACTACTGAGTTATATCATGAGGTACGTGAGTAGCTTTACCGTCACATTTTAACCCCTGTCGAACGAGGCCCCACAGCATTTCTCCACAGTGGTGGCAGAAAGTGGGAGTCCGGTACGACTGGACCACCAGGGAGTGTGGACGGATCCTCATCTCAGTCACGGAGGCTGAGCCTGGGTCAGATCAAAAAGGAGCGACACAATTCATTATAGCGCCAGGCTCCAGTCACAAACAATCAGTGTTGCGTTTCCTGCGGTCTTCATGGGACATTTTTGCAGCAGATTTTGATTTTCATGGCCCGGAGCGCGGCCAGAGGCCTGAGAAACGAAGGTCTACCTGCCAAAAATAAGCTTCACGGTAAGATCCGGTAGCTTTGTAATGCGTGTTGGCGTAAAGAAATACTGACACGGTAGCTCACAGATAACTTGACAACCTGTGTCTCTGAGGAGGATGAAATGGTAACAAGGTGTGCTGAAAAAAACGAAGGGGGACAAGCTAATTCCAGCAAAACTTGAAATACTTTCAAATACTTCAAACCTTTGATTTGTAAAATTATGTCTTTGTACAGTATTTATGAAAAGTTTCCCTCCAAAATAAGACTCCCATTGCTCTTAAATAATGCTGATATGTCATGACGAAAGTCCAGACCTGATAGCTTTACTTTTTTTCTCTGACCTGCGATGACGACCTCGATGAGGTCTCCATCCTGCAGCGCGTCGTGTTCTGTCAGGCGCTGCAGCAGCTGCTCAGAAACGGGCTGATGTCTGAACAGCAGAATCTTCTCCCCGACGCCCACCACGCTGCATTCTGGAGCCTGAACAAACGCAGAGACGGTCCCGGGCTGAAATACGCTGAATGTAAAACACCTTGAAGGTCTGCAGTAATGTCAATTAACACATAACAAACTCATGATCTAATTATAGAATTTACCTACGTGGAAAAACCCTTCAACAAAAGAGCCACTATTACTTAACACTGCCTTTTTATTACTTTATCACACGTCATAATTTCTCCTTTTGTCAATAACTTTCTACCTCAATCACGAAAAGAAATCAAGCATCAATACATGAAAAAGTTATAGTTAAAGTTCTGAGGCTGCTGGTTCGTATCCTGGCTGGAAAACAAGGGGACACAGGGAAGGTACATGAGGAAATGCACAAGTCTTTAAACCCCCATCGGATGTGTTACAATGGATTAAAAGCCAATTATTTCAATAAATGTAACTGTTCAATGTGGAAAAAATGATTCTGCAAACAATCTGCTACCATCACAAAACATGACCTAATTACACCTTTGACAAAACAGAATTAAGTGCTCGGACGATAAGAGATCGAACAGGATACAATCTGAAATACTGAACACGGTGACGAGAACTGTATCTTCAGCCTCTCAGTCATGATTTGCCCCTTTCACATCTGCAGCCGTGCAATGCGGTAAAATACAAAACCGCTTGGAAATATGCAGCACTCCTGAGTAATCGTTCTGAAGCTACTGTTAAGCGATGCATCGCAGGTAAGTTGTGGTTCACCTGAATAACAGTGCTGTCATTACATAATGTCCACCTTTATTCATGGGTAAAAAGTGTAAAAACAAGTCCAATTTTGGTGATATTTTTAATGTTTTAATATGAACAGGAGGATTCTCAGTTGCTCATTGGGTAGAAGTATTTCACAAATATTACATATAAAATGATAGAAAATCTTTATAATAAAATTATACAACGTATGGAACTGGATGATTTCTCAAAGGCCATAATTTAGTTTTCAATGTGTAAACAAGGTTATTCTTCTGACAACTTAAAAGGTTAAAAAAAAAAAAGAGGTTAGGCATCAGTATTGGAGATAGAGCGTTTTCACTGAGAAGTAACATGTACACGGTATGCAACATAGTACATGCACGCACGACAGAGACACGGTCTTCAGACTGTGCTGACCTGCTGCCTGGAAACTCAATAAGAGATCAAAAGCTGCAAGGAGCGCTGGTGGGAGAGAGTCAGACTGAGTGCGTGTGTTTGAAACGGAGGGCGAGAGGCTGTGGTCGGAAAGTTTCTGTGCTCTTGTCAACCACGCAGTCCCTATAACAGAGGCAGTTGAAAGACTGCCTCTGTTATAGGGGCAGACCAGCTTATGCTGAAATAGACACCAACACCTGCAATTCATGTACATCTTTATTTAACCTCAGCTACAGTTTCAGTGCATTGTTTAACTACTGGTTGTATATTTAAATGTTGCTCTGACAGAAGAGTTGCCTTATCAATCCTGATTTTACTGCCCTATTCTCAGAAGGATTGCATTGATGCAATGATATTTTCAACATGCAGCAGATTTTATTCATAATTGACCGAATTGCCGTTGGAATCTGGTTGTGTCACACCAACAAAAAACACCCGACTGTTCCAGAGCTGGTTTATAGACTCACATCTAACCCGGTTTAACGGTATATAAAACGCTGGCTAAATCAGAAGTGTGTGTAATCAGGATACACTGCAGCCAAAACCGCTAAAACATCTAGCAAACTCTGGAGGCTTCTCAAAAGCCATATTTTGCATGGTAACCTACACGGTCCTCCTCCGTGCAGAAGGTGACCTCTTCAAAGTCCACTTCCTGAGAGGCCTGAGAGACTTGAAAATTCAAATTCAAATTTTTCATAGCCGGATTTTAACCTGCTGTTGTGGGATTTGAACCAGCCACATTCTCGTCACAAGCATAACAGAGTTCCAGTTTTAACTAGTCCTGAACGTTACTTTTAAAATTTTAAAAACTGCGTCTGATTTGTTTTAACCTACCTTCCTGCCAGATAGAGGCGGTTTACAAGATAGAGAAGGCTCCTTTTGTGCCCAGCTCCACCCATCTGTCGCAGTTCCATCCTAGCAGATTAGAATAGGCACCAACACTAATTTCAAGAGAATCCGCTAAACTCTGATTTTTTTAAAGGGCTCCTACAGCAAATATGGTGTTGATTTCCCATAAAGATGGGGGACACACAGGAGAAGGACTTTTTAAATTTTTTTTGCTCCCACAATGCAACTCAACATCATATCCTTTTAACAGTTTGTAATGAAGCATTTCTGCAAATCTTTGGTTTCAAACCCAGCCCGTGATAATTTGTCAAACTTTTTTTTTTTTTTTCCAAAACGCTCCTCCAGAGTAACAGATGACATTATACAGCTGTTCCACAGGTTAAGACGAGTAAACTAAACTTCACGTGCAAAATAATTGGAATGCTCCTTTAAGGCTCCTCTTCTAAGGATGTCGTCTAATCTCGAATACCCTCACCATGCTCCGGGCTAGGAGCACAGAAATGAAGCCACTGTGTGATGTCTGGATTACCTTGCGCTCTATGACCTCCGCAGCCAGCCTCTTGGCATGGCGGTAGCTCAGGTTGCCAGCAGGGACTCGAACCACCTCCCTGAAAAGGCCGAGCTGGAACTGGACTAGAACCGGCGCCGCGAGACTGGTGGGACTGGAGGGAGTCACTGCAAACATGGAGAGACAGCCTGTGGGAAACGTGGAAAGGTTTACAGAAACAGAGAGACAGGAGGGACAGTGATGAACAGATTTTGGTTCGAGAGTTTTGGATTAAAAACGGACAAAAAGGGCTGCTGAGGTTCAATCTGGAACCCAAATCCGTTCCTGGTGTCTCAAGACAAAGCACATTTTTTGGCCATTGAAAAATGTTTAAGATCTTCACTCAATAGCTGAATGATGATGATGTAAACATTTGTATGTTAACTGACAGATGAACTTTCAGGAGGCAAATTTCCGCCAAGATGAACACAAGATTTCGGGAGAAATTCACTCTCAGTTAGTCACTGTCATCATCTATGTAAAACAGTTGTCTACCAACTGCCGTACCAATTTCTGATTATTGTAATCAACAGCATGATTTGACACAAATGACACATTTTGAGTATCCAACCCCCTTGAAAGCCAGACTTTCAGTTTAAAATCTTTTCATTAACGATGTTACGATAATGAAACCATTATAGGACATAAATGAAAACAGTGTTATGTTCAGGATATTACTAAGCTTCATCAACAGCCAGGTTTTCTGAATTTCTTGTTATCAAAATAACTACACTTAAAAACCATGTCACTATACCTGATGTGAGTAATCTTACTTTCTAATCCTGCTTCATCCAAGCACCGATCTTCCACCTCAGTCGCAGAACTGTCTCAACAAAGTGACAGAAGCTCAGTCCCGTCACCGTGTCGCCAGTTCTCAACGTCAGTTCTGGTGAGTCTGGTTTCCTTTGGTGGGACCCAGCCGCCTGAGTCAGGAAGTTGCATAGACACATTCACATCTGTGTAGGCTGTGGCAGTGCAGAGTACGGTTAACACCCCAAGCCCTAGCTGTGAAAACTCTCAGGCACACACATATAAATAAAATACACACTCACACACACACACACTTTGAAACGGTCAAACCCATTTCCGTTCATGCTCGAAGTCAGTTTTTTAAATCCTTTCCGACATTGGCTACGAGGATGAAAATGTAAGAGACACAGAATCAGTTTGAAAAGTGGGATTTGTATTTATTGAACCTTTGATAATATACACATTAGGTTGGCCCCTTCACAATAAGATCCATCGTGTCGTCGTCAATATAGAAGCTGAAATCACACATATACGTGACCCTCATTACTCAACATTTACCATCCGTGACTCTGGGCAGATGTATTTATCTCCATAAATATCTGGACGAGTACATCAGAGAAATAAAGATCTGATTCATCTTTGAAGCTTTGGATCAATATCCTCCTGCGCTAGAAGTTCAAGATAAATATTTACAACTGCAGCAGTTTCATTTTTTTTCTCATCTATTTTACTGAGCTACATAGTGAGCCAATGTTCATTTATTTATGGAGCTTGTGATCCCAGAAACTCCCAGAGGAGCACTAACACTGTACCAACCCAGGGTGAATAAGTGACTGATAAATACCGTGAAGGATTGATTAGTATTGGTATTACGGTGTGTGTACTGAGAAGGAGACCTTATGTTTCTAGAGCTTTTTCAGAGACTTTCAACTACAAATTAGTGTTCCACCAACTTTTTTTACACAACTATATGGTATTGAGATTGTGTGTGTGTATGTGTGTTTCCCATAATTCTTACGTGTGTGTGAACGTGACATACAGTAAATATACATATAAAGGTCGTACACGGATAAATCTGTACATTATTTGCTGCAAACAACACTTGAAGCACTTTTCCTCTCCCCACGTCTTTCCAGTGCACTTGTATTCATTTCTTTTTTAAACCCCTACTTCTTCCTGCTTTAACACTTACTTTACTCCTCCTTTTCCTTCATCCGTGCATTTCTTCGTTACAATCCATAACCTGCGCATTACAATCCATAACCCGCGCCATTCAGCACAATCAGAAGCTGATAGGATAATTAGCACTTTTTAGACTCAGCAACGTGACTTCAAAGGTGACTTCAAGAAGAGCGACTGCAGTGTATGTCGGCATAATGCGATGATGTGACTGCACCAACGTTGACAAAATACCTTCACAAAAAACCTGCATCTTCCCATTTTTGAAATCACACTCAGGTTGTCTAGAATTAACCTTTTTTTTTGACTTTCTTGCATTAGAAGATTTAGGAAAAGGGTCAAAGAAAGTTACACGGAGAAAGGCATTTTCTTGACAATCTGATCACATTTCAGTCTGATTTCGACTTCACATAATAAGACGTGTACATTCTGTGGACAGTTTTCTTTGTATCGGTCTCATTTTGGTGGAGTTTATCTCCTGACTTGCAAAGCAGCAAAAACACAAAATTCCAGTGTAAACGCCAGTACGCCCTACGATCGACATAAAATGTAACATTCAAATAATCATTTTTCAGTACCTTCAACGTAAAAACTCAGAATCAAAACAGGAAAACGCTTCAGCACAACAGAATTCACAGAGGATGGATAGTCACCAGTCAGATTTCTGTCAGCGGTTGATTAAGACTGATAAAATCCATCCAAGTCGGCATTAAAAACGCAACACTGAGGATTGTTTTGTACAAAATGATACATATTCAGCAACAGTAAACAAGGGGGGGAAAAAAAAAAAAAAAAAGACAGAAAAACTCACAAGAAGAACCCTATTTATGAAAGTAAACATATCGTAGCTGAAGCGTCGCATCAGCTTTGAACAAAGGTAGTTATCCATATTTTTAAATGAGGGTTGATTATGCCCTAAATATCCTGCTTTAACGATTGTAAACAAATTATTTTTAAGTATCTCTTCCACATCATTATCCTTCAATATCATTTGGACTTATGGCTGTTTTACTTTACTGGAAAAATTGATCATTAGTGGGAGAAGAGAGTTTGTTTGATTAAATCTCTTGGACCACATAGGTAGTATTTAGAAGAGCAAAAGAAAAATGATTGGTTTGTTTGTAAATTTAATTTCAAATTAACTTTCTGGCCCTTATTTCATTTTCTGTTCTTGCAAGACCTAGTTTTGAAGCACCAAGAAAGTTCTTTTGAAATAAATGAAATTTTTGCCCCAAGCATGGCTGCTGGGGGATCTGGTGAAAATTACCATCCCAGTCTGCTCTGTAGTTAGCAAAATGGCTGCTAGACATACAGTACTGCCATACACAAAGTGCTTTACAACAGTTTGGACTGAAACCTTGATGGTCCGGTAGCTCATTCTGAATGTCGGCAGATATCAGTGATCGAGGTACTAAATTTATCAGCATTTTCAACCTTGTCATTGACACAAATAATTAAGTGCCCACTTCAGTATTTCCTTTTATCTTTCCTTCTCTCCCCCTCTTCCTTTCCTTCATTTTCAGTATTCTCCCTTCAGATAAGTAGTATTTTTTCCAGCTGAGACTCTGTGTAAACCAAACCAAAAAAAAAAAAATCAATGTGCACTATATACAAAGAATGAAATATCAAATAATTTAAAACTGTATATACATAAAAAACAAGAAGGCAAAAAGTGAGGTTGAAATGATTAGTGCCGTTTTTCGAAAATCCCCAAAGACTGCTTGTATTCTCTTTTTATACCTTAGCTTTCTTGGGGTTCAAATCTAATCGAATTGTACCATTTTTTTACCGTCTGTGATATGCATTCGATGGGTGGTTAGCATCAGCAAATACTTCATGCTACTGTTGAAATATACAGAGCGCAACACCTCTCTCTGAACTATAACCGGGGTACATTTAGCCTACCTAAGGTTGAATGCCTGCACATGAGAGTGTAGATCGAGGAAACGGACTCATCACGATGCGGATACGATGCTTTGCTACGGTGCTATGAGTCGAAAACACGAGGCGTTCAGGTGCAGACATTCCACTTTCTAGTAAGCAGCATGCTGATAAATGTGTATCTAAATATTCTCTTTTCTGATCGATGGCATCGATTTGTACAGTTGAGCAGCTGCAGCGGCTGCGTGTTACAGGATGACGTTTAGCGTGGTTGTGTTTTTTTCAGTGTTCTTTAAAAATATGCTGCAGGTGCATTTGTTTGATCTCTGCTTTGAGCTTTAAGTGTGTTTGTTTGACCAAACCAAGCTGCAAACAGCCTCTCCTCGTCGGGCCACTCTGTGCTTCCTGAGTCCCACCTCCTCTCGCTGTCTAGCCAATAAGGGAGCTGCGTCTGGATAGGTCCACGTTGCTGGCGCTTAGTCCCCTGCAGTCTGACAGTCCGGAGTTGGCGTCCTGAAAACAATCCTGTACATGTTAGTACTAGGGTTGGGCAATACCGTCTATATATTCTATGTGGACTCCTCTGAGTCAGCCATCCTTTTAATATTTGGGGTCTTTTTATGTCATTATGAGCAATGCTACACATTAGTGAACTTGACTGATATATGAAAATACTGGACACTAAGGATTTTTCCCTAATGTGCTTAAGCACCTGGATTTGTCAGGTAATTAATTAAGTGGAGTACCCCAGACACCAGATAACCGATATCCCTATTTAGTTATTTATTCAGTTAAAAGTTTCTCTGTTGAATCTTTTGGGAAAAATTAAAATATTGCAATATGAACGTTTTGAGAAGATGTTATCCACATCGTCCGCATGAGTAAAATCATGTGCTGTGCTGTGGCAGGTGTGACGTCAATGTAAAGCAATCACGAACAGTCGTACCTGTGCGGCCTCCTCGTTGCTCTTGTTGAGGAAGTTGAGGGAGCTTGCTCTCTTCATTCTGAGCAGAAAAACAAAATCATACAATGAACTCAAACCATAAACTTATCAACACAGATCAGTTTGAGAGAAATAGACAAAAATGATCTTTTTACAGTTGAGTTTTAGTATTTTTAGGTAAATCCAATACTAATAATTCATCCCAAGTTTATTTAAAAATGAAAATTTGAGGGGGAGGAAAAGGCCAAAGAAAGGAAAACTATCAATTTTGATAATTGTTCTTCTTTATGGAAAAAAAAAAATGCCAAAGATTCACTGGTTTGAGCTCCGTAAACGTAAGGATTTTTGGCTTTTTGTTTTCATGGTAATGATTTTAAAAAAATCTTATCACTGAGTCCACTTGCTTGGTTTTTACAGAGCAGATCTCATGGACTTCATCAACAGACAGAGAAGATCCAGTAAGTAGACCATGTGATATCCAAGGTCAAACTACTATTTCTAAGGTCAAGCAACCTTCGAGCTTAACGGTAAATTGAATATGATGGAGTTTGGATTGTGATGTTGGTCAGACAAAAGAAGCAAGTTGAAAATGTAACTTAGGTTCTGGGGACCACATGATTCATAATTAATGGAATAACTATTAATAACACTATTAGAAAATGAAAATCGTTAGCTGCAGCCCTACACCTAACTTCTGACTATGAGGTCACATTTCCAAAGAGTAATTTTACCCTGGGTTGCGAGGTTCTTGAGGTCCGCTCCCCTGCAGCTTCTTCACCAGCATCTCGCTGCTCCTTCTCAGAGCGTCGCGAATCTTCCCGAAGGAGCCGCTGCGGCGCAGGGACCCGTTACCATCCTGAGAGAAAAAACGAAACATTTACTGGAGGTATATGTCTCTTTCATTACATATGAAAGAGATTTTTTGTTAAGGCTCGTCAGACTAGAGAGACTGAGCTTTTTTTCCAACGCTTTTGTTTTAATAACAGCTAAGAGCTGTGGAGCCTGACTGAAGGGCATTTCAATATTAATGCTTGAAATAATCCTTAGTGTCAAATAATTACATCAATCTAACTTTCACAGCTTTGTGTGTAAGGTTATGTTGTCCTTGTGTCATGTTCTGTACATCAGAGATTCATGATTAACTTACTACTTTCATTAGTATTAAAATTAATTAGTATCCGTGAACTGACCCCATTCCACTCAGCGGAGTCATCACCTTCACTCTCCCCCCGCTGTCCCCCCTGTCCGTTGATTCCTTCCCTGCTGTGTCGTCTGTCGCTCCCTCCAGCTCCCCCGTCCTTCAGCAGCTCCACCACCTTACTCTGGTTAATAGCATCAATACCCTAAGAGAGGACACACACACACACACACAAAAAGACACAAAGAAAACAAAGATTAAGAGAGTGATTAAGAGGACTGAAAAAAAGTTATAGCTCTTATACAATAGTTCACACAGCATGTCTATGATCTTAAGTTGTCTTTACTACAATGTGCACACATCAGCTTTGTGACTGCTCTTTTAATCCATTTGGCGCAGTTTATGTGCTAATAAATCACAGCTGCAATGTCTTGAACTAATCAGGCTTCCTAACTGAAAAACAAGTTGAAAAGAACCCGGACTACTAATCTAACAGCAGTAATTCAACCAGTCAAACAGTGGTCGGAGTGTTTGTGTGGTACCTGTTTACGTGACTTGCTGGCGCACTCCTCCAGTGTTTCCGCTGCCTCTAGTTTGCCCTGGCGACGGTACAAAGCTCCCAAGCTTTTGAGAGTTGTATTCACCGTGGGGCTTCATAAAATCAGGCAAGACATGTTATTTCATTTCATTTTCTTTTCATAAGTATGTAACCAAATGTTTTATGTAATCTAATGTATGTCGGCCTTTTCTTTCTTCAATGTGCATGTTATTGCACACATTTGCGACTGGAAAAGAGTCGCTTGAACCACACAGGCATGGATTTTGTGAAGGAAAAGCTGGTTTATAATTTATTCATAATAGACGTTTAAAGGTCTCTCCCAAGGGCCTTAGACGGATGTTTTATGAGTCTGGGGGGGGGGGCTACCCATGGAGCAGCCTGTAGCCTCACCATAAATGGAAATAAGCCAAGCTGTGCTGTGTCTGAGCTTCAATTTATGGCCAGTGCAAGGGGCAGAGCGTGAACATTATATATGTTTCTATCTTATTGGATGACGTGTTTGGGTTGAAAATTTTCCAAAACAATGTGTAATGATTTTTTTTAAAGATTTGTCTGTAGAAAATAATTTTTCAGGTTATTTTTTGACATATAAATGGTCGAACATTTTAGGGTTTTATTTACAAAAATATGGCAAGTAGTGGTTTTATTAATATTTTTATCCGCTGCCTGATTCCTACATGTCTTCAGTGAATTCAATTGTCTGACTCACCTGTCCACCTTGCAGGCCTTATACCAGCTCCCATACTCTACATATGGGCCAGAGTCCTTGCGCTTACCCTGAGAGAGAGAGAGCGAGAGAGAGCGAGAGAGCGAGAGAGAGAGAGCGAGAGAGAGAGCGAGAGAGAGAGAGAGAGAGAGGCCAAGAGCAGGAGGAACCAAGTATAAAACATTAGCCCTATTAAAAATGTCCCTGTTGTCATTTGTACAGTCTGCTGCTCTCCATCACTTATTTCACTGTCCAATCCATTATCCATAATGGGCTGCCTGCCAGCCAGTGGAATCAATGGAAAAGGTCAACCTGAGTAACTCACCTTGCTCTCTTCTCTCTCCTCTGCATGCATCCAGATTGGCTTGTTGTCATCTGCAAAATAAGGACAAAAGGAAAACACTATTAATGCTATTTGACATACAAGAACACTATTAAGTGTGGATGACAACAGTGAAAATAAGTTACAGCAGAAACCAACCAATTGAGGAAAAGCATCAATAAATGAATTGCCCAGAAAATAACGAGGATGCCTGGACTGACCTAAATTTCCAAGTGAAGCCTTTCTGTTCACATGATTTCATATAACCACATGGCTGCCTCTCACCAAACTCGTGCCATGCCAAATTCCGGCCGAGGCCCTGTCTCGTTCGGGGCATGTGAGCATGTAAGGGTTTGGATTGGCCAAGCGACGGCGGGAGCGAAACACTGACATTAAGCCGCTTCGCACGCTTCAATAGCACGAAATAATCCTCTGACCTGCTGGGAGAACTGAGGTCGATGGGAGGGATCAGGGTGTGGCCAAATCAAAAGCCGAATCCAAAAACACAGCAACTGTCAGAGGAGTAAGACTAACAGAGGAGCTCCTGGACTTTTTTCCATAAATGTATCAGACCGTAATTCTCTGATGTTGTTAATTTTGCTTTGTAAGCAATGTGTGTTTGGGCAGTATGATTGTTTGTCTGTATCTTGATCTATCATTTATCTAATATCTTTTTCTTTAATTTCCTGACCTGCAAACACAAGCCTGTAACTGAAATTCCCATCCATACCTGGTCCAAATCAACCAGTATCTGCTCTTCTCTGCACAGCCCAGGCTCTTAACGTGACTCTGTGACCAGGATGTTTTGATCCTGCTCACAGCTGTTTGACGGTTGGCTCTACTTACTATTGACAGATCCAAACTCTTTCTCGTGTGCCCTGGTCAGGATCTCTTTGTACAGAGCCTCGGCATCTTTGAACTTCCCCTGCTTCAGGTAGCATGTGGCCTGAGGAGAACATGAAAATGTTTATTCCATGTATCTAAAATGAACAAAATGTCCCATTCATTAAAACCTTGTAAAGTATTAACCAGGTATCCAGTAGTTGTGCTATTGTGCAGTATCTTAATAGTTTCCTCCCCACCAGATTATTTTTGGTCTTGGCCACGTTCGGGTCGTCGGCTCCCAGTTTGGATTCGTAGATGTCCAGGGCTCGTGTGTAGTAGTACTCCACCTCGTCGTACTTGCCCTGGTTCTGACACAGCAGGGCCAAGTTGTTCAGCTGCTTGGCTACATCTGGGTGGTACTTCCCTAGCACCTAGATACAGCAGGAAGACAAATTTCAGAGGAGCTGCACACACCTTCACAGGACAAATCATGTCACATTTACACATCTCAGGTCTTTTTCAGTACTCAGGCTTTGATGCATCCATACACTTTAAAACAGTTTATATTTGTCTCTTTATTCTATATATTTTGAGTTGATGGTGATGATCTTTACCTTCTCTCTGATTTCCAGCGCTCTCTTGCAGAGGGGTTCGGCCTCCTTGTACTTGCCCCTCTTGCCGTACAGCACAGCCAGGTTGTTGAGAGTTGCGGCCACAGCTGGGTGATCCTTCCCTAGTGTCTTCTCTCTGATGGCCAGGGCGTCATTTAGGAGGTGAGCTGCTTCTTTGTACTTGTTCTGGTCTCTGGAGGACAAAACAGAATCTCAATCCTTTCACCTGATAACCACTATAGGTGCATAGTTCATAACAGAATCTCCTCTCCGATTCCCACCTGTACACCAAGGCCAGGATGTTCAGCATGGTGGCCACGTCGGGGTGGTCGTGTCCAGACGTCTTCTCCAGGTCCTCCAGGGCTTGTTTGCACAGTGGCACAGCCACCTCGTACCTCCCCTGTGAGGCGTACTGGATCACCAGGTTGTGCAGCGTCCTGAGGCGGGCCGGGATCTCGTAACCTCCTCCACTGGGCTGGGCTGTAGGACAGATGGAAGGGTACAGGGTCAAAACTGTTATTATATCCTTTAAGAGAGGTTTCACTGCATAGAAAAATAACCCATCACTGAAAAGAAGTCCAAATTTGACAACGGGCACTAATGAGTTGTCTAATTTCTAATGTGCAAGTTTAGAAGTTAACGGGTTATGCTAATAATTTAACACATTTGAATCTCACGCTTGTTTTCACGAAAAACATGAACCAGATATGAAAGAGTCAATTACGAAGATGAAGAAACTGCTTGACTCAGGTGCTGTAAAATGTAATCCGACATCTGTTTGATAGCAGGAACCTGCAGTCTAAGTATAAACCTTCTGTTATGTTTTGTTGAGTTATAGTGTTCAGAATGTGTCTATAGAGAGAAAGAAATGTAGATATATCGAAATTATTATAAACCTGTCGTGATCTAAAATGTCAGAAGATTGTGAAAAAAGCAGATCAAAATTTCACAGCCCAGGGAGACACAATCAAACTTCTGCTTTTTTTCTGACCAGATATATTCAGTTTACAATAACATAACACAGAGAAAAGCAGAAAAACATTTAAGAGGCTGATATTATCAAAATTGTTACTGATTTATATTCTGTCAATCGACTGATCAATGAACAGACTAATCTTTTCAGCTCTAAAATATGTAAACTGAACAAAACCTGCAGAGCTATTACCTTGCTACAAAACAACATAACCAATCACTGAATAAAAACACCACTGGTCCTCAAAAGCAATAATCTTATTAGTATAAAACAATAGTTATCCAAATAAATTCAAAGAAATCAAAGAGTGACAATTGTTATTTGTCAAAAACACAAACACTTCTCTCAGTTAATTTTCTATGACTCAGATATAGTTTGAATTGGGGTTTGAAGGTGAGTGAATACACTCTTGCAATTTTCATTAATACTCAATCTTTTGATCAACCGTTTGGTTTGTAAAATGTCAAAAAACTGACAAATGCCCATCACAACTTCATAAAGCCAAAGATCACATACTCAAATTGCTTGTTTGTCCAAAGGGGAGAACAAAGATCTTCAGTTTAATATCACATAATGGGAGGATAAAAAAAAAGTCAAACCTGCTCCAAGGATCAACAACAAATCATCACATCAACTATTATGTCAAAAGAATGATGATTATAACAGAATAAGAGATCCTTAAGTCTGCTATTTATTTGATCATGTTATGGCTGAATGTGCAGATGACATTTAAAAGAGATCATAAAGAGGCAAAACTTGCAAAAGAAACATTTATGACAATTCCGCCATCAATAATCAAAGAGACAAAGAAGTAAGCACTGTAGCACTTACTGTCAGGCTAACGGGGAGGAAAGCTAAACAAGCTATACATTGTAATGCATTGCATAAATTAAAAACAAATCCATTTACCAACCTGAGCTTCTGTTTGGATAGTGAATTTAGCATTAACCAAACCACAGCTCCTGCTCCAAACAAGTTTTGTATCCGATCAAAACTATGTCACGTTTGAGGGGTAAGCTGTGGGTGTGCCACTTTTACAAGGGGCTACTGTATCAAAAGTGTTTAAATTACTCTTAAAGTCCAGGCTTCAAGCTCCCACCCCTTAAATCAAAAGAAAGTAAATCACTTTTCAAGCAAAAAATAAAAAAATAAAAAAAGCCAAACATTTTCAAATTGCAGCTTCTCAAATGTGAGGATTTGCTGCTTATCTTTGTCTTTTATAAATGGTAAATTGAATATTTTTGGGTTTTCTCACTGTTGGTCAGGCTAAACTAGCAAGCTGAATATTTTACATAAAGCTCTAGGGAATTGCGGTTGGTATTTTTTACCAAGTTTTGACATTTCAAATAATCTCAACAAGAATCTACAGATTAACTGATCATGAAAAAAAATGTTAGTTTCAGCTCTACTATGACTTATGTTCAGTATATTTAGCATCTTGTAATCATCTCCCTACGCACAGCAGCTGATGTCATACCTGGTCCCTGGTCATCATCGTTGGGGAACAAGTCATCCAAGCTGTCCTTTGAAGTGTCTCCACCTCCGCTTCCACCACCTCCGCTGCCACCAGAGCTCTGGTTCTTCTCCTCCGAGGGCGACACGTCGTCGTCGAACTTCTTGATCTGATTCATGAACTCCAGGTGCTTCTTCTCCTCCTCCAGCTGGGCGACGCTCTGCTCGCTGCGCTGCAGCTTGTGCTGCGTTCCCGCCAGCTCGTCCCGCAGCCACTGGTTCTCCTGGCAGAGGCGACGCACCTGAGCACGCAGCTTCTGCTTCTCCGACTCCACGGCGCTCAGGTGGCTAGACAGGGCGATGATCACCTGGGGAAAAGAGAAAGTACTAAAATTAGGCTTTTACCAACTGAAATTGTCTGACAGGACAATTTCTTTTAACTAAGGTGCTCACTTTTTTTTTAACTTATGTAAATCCCACACAACAAAAAATAAGTCTCTCACCTGTGCCTCTCCCAGGCCGAGCTCAATGGCCTCCAGACTCTTGCGGAGCAGCCCAGACTTCTCCTGGGCAACGGGGGGCTGGGTGCAGTCCAGCAGCGAGTTGAGGAGCTGGGTGTGTTCCCCGCGCAGGGTCTCCAGGCCCTGCATGACGGCCTTAGTGTTGAGGACGATCTCATCCTGGCTCAGTCGCTCCAGGGCTTCTTCACGTGGATACACCATGGCGGACATTGCCTGGTTTCATACACGCTGTGGGGATAAGAAAAGAAACCGAACACAGGGATGAGAAGAGGAAAGACCCCCCCCCATTTTTTATTTATCAGGGAGTTGATTTTGCTGACAGTTTTTCATCTTCTCCTGTCCTGTCCGGCTTGACATTCTCGCAATATATGTATAAGCTGCTCAGTGAAACCATATCCTTTATCTGTTGGCTACTGAGGTCAACTGGAGGTAGATGAGACAAAAGAAAAGAGCAGATGAAATATGAGAGAAAGAACAGAGAGGACAGGAAGGTAGAGAGAATGTGAATAGGAGACGATAAAAATGAGGGAGGGAGTAAAGAGAAACTCAGTGAGAAGGTCAGAAAGGAAGAAATTAAGGTAATGGGTATTAGAGAATCAAATAAATAAACACATAGATTTATTATGACAGGTTTCAGTGTAATTGTAAAATGACTCACAAACTTGTCAAAGCCAAGAAGGTAAAATCTTTTGTTTAAATATAAAAGCCTCCAGGGATGCATTCACATCCAATTTTTTCCTGCTTGATGTGTTTCAGAAACAGTTTAATTTACCACCTGGGGCACGGATGAGAAAAGCATCGCTCTGCACACAAAAACAGAATGAGAACATTTCCCATTTCTCCATCTTTCACTACAATTTCAAAGAAGTCAACCTCTAAATAAAGGTTTCCCATTTCATTATTGCATAATGTCCCCCTTGGGTAGTTGGACCAGTTGGAAAGTGATAAGGTGTGTGTGTGTGTGTGTGTGTGTGTGTGTGTGTGTGTGTAGTACATATATAGTTAAAACCCATTTAGATTAGTATAAGAGGATTCCTCTGAGCTTGAAACTGACACAGCAGACACCAGTGACCAGTAAAGCCTATTAAAATGAGACGTTGTCACTCAACAGATCTGCTATTCCAGGCAGAGACTGACTCAGAGTGAGGTGATAATGACAAAACCAAATATCACAGGAGCATCTGAACTAAAGCCTGACTGATACATTTGCAATGCCGATATTATCGATTGATTTTAGGCCGTCACGGATATTATCAGTACCACCTGACCTAAAAGTAAACAAGAAATTGCAGTACATGAATGCCAAAGAGATGTTTAAGCTGATTTAGAAAAGCTGACGCCATTGCATAGCTGGTCAACTAGAAAGTTTATTTTTTAACTGTTAAATGTGTCACTGTACAGATCTTAATTCAGTGCACAATTCTTTAATGACCAAATTTAAAGGATCCTAACCAAAAATAATTATGTTTCATGCTTAACATAAACAATGAATGCGGACCAATATGGCATTATCCAATTGTTTTTAAACTCTCATATATCAATATACATAACAGAATTAAAAATCAGTATTGGCTGGACTCTAATCTAAACAAAACATTCTCAGTGTTCAGACTAATACCACTCACAGACCAGTGGCCTTAGTCACCAGACATAAATAAGCCTGAATATAAACTCCAGTATCATTAGGTTTTTGTCTCAGTCCCTTTATACTGATCATGTGATTAAGGCTGCAATTATCAACTATTTTCATTATCAATTAATCTGTCAATTATTTTTTCCAATCATTTGATTAGCCTATAAAAATGTCCCACTGCCCAAAGTGATGTCTGTAAATTCAATTTTTTGACTGACCAACAGTTCAAAATCCAAAAGATTTTTAATTTCCAATTACAAAAAAAAAACAAAAACAAACACCTGGAAAAAGCAGCATTTTGAGAAGCTACAACACAAAAAAGTTCTGCGTTTTTCTGCTTGATAAACTCCTTAAACAAATATTTTAAAATGTTGCAGATACATTTCTGCCACCTTATTATATTTGGATGACCAAAACAGTCCCAAACAATATCTAGATAGTTCCGTTTTAATGAAACCAACATCCATCTCTCAAGTGCAGGCTGGTCTGAGAGGAGACGCCATGCACAGTAAGGTGTCGCTTTTATCCTGAGCATGAGACCTGGAGGTCTGAATATTGACCAGCTGTAAATTAAAACCGCTGCACTAGCAGGAGGCCTGAGGAGCCAATTGTGCATGGTCGTGACTTTCTCCCTTTTCCTGCTTTCAGGGCGGTGGAGGCGCACCTGTTCTCCTCTCCTGCCCCCACCCCACCCTTCTCCCTGTGTCTGTCTAGCTCTCTCACTCACCCATCCTCCTCACCCCCCCCCCTCCATCCGCTTCATACATTGACTGCAATGCACCAAGATTCGCGATTCTTTCAAGTCCACCGCCTCCGAACGCGGAGAGGGAAGCTGCTTAAGGTGAAAAAGTCGCACCCAGAAGTCAACGTTATCACTTATTCGTGCATCTTTACTTGGACAATTTCAAGCAGCAAATAAATATATGGAGCCCGTGGACGGCCGAGGGCCTGAGGCCGGGAGGGGAGCCAACGTTTGCCTTGGCAGCGGATCAATCAAGGTGACCGACAGCGGAGAGCACCGTTCCGAAAGCACGAAGCCATAACAGATGATTCCGAAAAATAAACGTCAGTCACTGAAAAATGAGTTGAAATGTCAGGTCCCTACGTGTAAGCGGCTTGTAAACAGAGCAGGCCCGAGCTCCGAGGTGTTACACAATACAAACACGATGCACATTCTATTAGTCGATTGTCTTCTGTCTACCGCGGGCACACATATGAAGATAACAGAGAAAATGTTAAAAAAGTGATTTACATAAGTAGCGACGCGAGCGGCTGCGCAAGACACATTTGCGGACCTCGCTGAGGGTGTAACGTTTGATTTGACAGCTTGCTAAAAATATACCGGCAAATCAACATCATACGTATTAAATCAACGACTTTCTTATCTACAACCACAGCGACCTCATGCTCATATAAACATTATTTAACCGCATTTTTTGTTATTTTTTTTTTTTACCTTCATCGAAGACAAGTGCGATGCTTTCTGCCCCCCGAACAAAGCAGGAGGACAATGTTGTGATGCTCCGAGCACACCAGCGGCAAGTCTCCTAGTGGAAAACGAACTGCTTCCGGCTGTATTTTTCAAAATAAAACCTCATTTTTAGCAAGCGCGTCGCTAGGTAGGGCAATGTAGACCACCGAACACGACAATACACGAAAATATATATATTCAAAAACACGGTCCCTTCCTTTCCAAAGCGCGGTTTAGAAACCCAATGTATGCTGTCGTCAATTGGTAATTAACGCCAACCGTTAAATTAGCCTTTGCCCTACTTTGAAGGGTGCTGAGTGCTAGGAACTAGTTACAGTTAGGCTACCTGTCTTCTTATTTTCACGCTTCTCACGTTATTTGGCTAGTGCAAGGCACACCGAAATAGCTCCCACACCACTGAGTTTAGTTCAATGCGATTACAATCCCAGCTGAAGTCTATAATTTATCTTACGGCCGCACTGGCAAGCTCCTAACGGTCACCTTAACTTACCCAGACTGTCACTGGACAGCGGAGGACAGCACGAAAGCTCTCAAAGGTGGTAATCCCCGCAAAAAACCTTTATTCAGAAAGAAAACACTAATGTTTGTCGTAAATGTGCTTCAAATGTGACAGCTGGGAGGCGAAAAATGGCTGTTCTCCCAGATACTATGATCAAAGATGAACTAAAATTATCAAGATGATTCACGTCTGCCATTTTCCAGGCGGGGCGGGATATTATCTCGCGCATGCGTATATAGCCGAAGTGCCGCTCCCAGATAGTGCTAGATACACTAGCATCTTCTGTAACATCAGTAAAGGTTTTTGAGTGTTTCATCAGTCCTTCTGAGGAGCTGAAACGTTTTTGAGGTTTCATACTTTAGTATAAGCTAAACTGACACATATTACTTTACTGGACTGTTAGCATTGAGTATTGTGTCATTTTAACAAATACAGAAAAGCTTTCCAGAAATTTCACACATCTGGTGACATGGTAAGGTATTCCACCATCACCTGGTTCTGGCTGAGATGATTTTGAAATGACGCAAAATAAATGTTAGCTGGTTGATTTGGCACTTAATGGGATGTCATGACAAATCGAAGAGGTTTTCACAAAGCAGGATGTAGGTGGAAGTGAAGTCTCCTTGCGTTTGCTCATGCTCTTTGTGTGTTTGGATATCAGCAGAGGCCCCCATCCAAAGACTGTGAGAGAAGCAAAGAGGGCAATAGGGTACTGAGTCCCGCTGTGTACCACTGACCTACTTCACAAGCATCATCTGCATTATTTATTTACAGTAACTCTTTATATCACCTTCTAAAAGCAATGTTTACCCACATACTTTAATATGATATGATTTTTAAAAATTTCCCTTTACAACCCCAATTTTTTCATGACCGCGATTCTATTGTTCATCTGTATTTGCAAAACTCTTTTAAATTAGTGTTCTATATTGCAATATTACCTGCAATATTACCACCATTATCACACACACACACACACACACACACACACACACACACACACACACACACACACACACACACACAAAAACATATATAACCTATATTTCAAAAACGGGAGACAGAGATACAAATCAGGAATATTTTTATTTTAAAAAACAAATGAAACAATGAACACTTCCACTTTTCATCCCACATCTGTTTGATTGACAAACGTAATCATGAAAAAAGCAGTACTACAAAACATGTCAAATTAAGAAAAAAAAAAAAGACAAAAAGAACTAGAATACAATATAACAAGTGCTATGTGATATGTACAAGCATTTTAATTTGTTTAATATAGTTATTGTTATAGGCAAAAGGCAAAAAAGCTGAAGACTGCTGCTGAAGAAACAATGGCATGTGCAAAATACTCCCCACAAGTCCACAAGCTTAGACGTCAGGCAGAGGTCTACTGCTTTTATAGGCAAATCCTGTTCCCATGAGGGCAGGTGGCAAATTTACAAGCTGTGAGGGAATGGGAACAGAATGGGAACATCGTTTCAGAAAGCTAAGCTTGTGGAGGCCTGTTGAAGAAGACTCTCATCATCATCAGACGGACACATTTCTGAGGACGGTGGAGAGAAAAGACACTGCTGATCACTGACAGAGATTATCGATGGACCAAACAGCTCCTAATCTCTAACCACGACTAATCAAGGACAGAGGAACCATCGTTACCGCATCACAAATACTGGTCGACACAGGTACAGAGGTACAGGAAAAACACACAGGAACAAGTTCATAGACTTACATACAGAACAACCAGCGTTTTCAAAGAGACTTTAGTGAATGGTAAGAATGAAGGGAAGAATGGTGCAAAGGTGACAAAGACAAGAAAAACTGCAAAACGTGGCTGCAATGGAAACAGCATTCGGTTCCTTCAAACACTGAAATGACGACATAAAAACAAGGATCACTTTGTTGTTAATGTGTTTTAAGTTATCAGCACCCCCCCCAAAAAAACCCACAAATCTATCTGAATATAGTCACATTTTTTTCACATCTTAGGTTTGGCAGTGATTTTGTCTTTAATGCCTCTCTTTCAGTGGCATATTTCAGATTTCAATTTCGGTTCAATCAGTGAGCGAGCGAACGCAAAAGAGGCATCAATAAACAATCACTTTATACAATTTAGGAAAAGTTTAGATTCACAACACTGCAATAATTTGACTAACAACACTACAAGGCAAAGAGCAGTTTTAATTAGCGGAGGTCGATTCTAACAGCAGATCACAAACCCTCCATGTTTAATGCATTAGTTAAAAAAAAAATTGAGGATTTCTTTCCAAAATGCTGTATAATTTTTGGAAAGATTTTTATTTTTCAAATCAATTTGGCAAATTTACAAATGTGGTACCCTTTCATAATAAAGCATACTTAAAAATGTAGTAAGTTGCTACTATGAATTATTAAAAGTTAAAATGATGTAAGACAAAAGAGTAACATTAGCATAGACTCATGTTTCTGGCCACTTGATGAATCTAAGTCGAGCATTCACTCACTGTTTTGTGATCTCTACCACCTCCAGAGGGAAATATCTGGCTCTTTAGCTGATCAATGATCCACTGTGTTCACCAAACTAATCGCAAACTTTTTCTGTAGTTTGGTGCTGGGCAGGTAGTGTACAGTGGGGTTATCAGAGAGTTTTCCAGAAAACAGGGAATGAGGCTGATGAGAGCCACGAGAGTGAACCAAAACAGTAAAACTGTGGGCCCAAAAACCAAAACAATGAGCTGAAAGAGGCTAAAATCGCCATGTAGAGCTGAGGGGAACTACAGAGTTGGGTGATAATTCTCTGTGGCTTTGTCCCTACAAGTCACCACTTTCACATTAGACGGAGTCATTTGACCCATTGTTAATATAAAATTATTCATTAGTGCAGCTTTAAAAACAAGATGAGGATATATTATACACTAGCCAAAGGGATACTACACGGATGTTTTGTCTCAAAACCTGGCAACACAAAAGTTATTTTCATTCATGCATTATAGCAACTCAATCCTGAAATTGAATGCAATTTTAAAAAGTATTTATTAACATTAATAAACGTCATTAGTGGAAAAATTATAAAGCATTTTTAAGTATGGGTTATTTAAGTGGTACCAAAATACCAAAATATCTAATTTTGGATCAGGTAACCTCTACATCAAACTACAGTACATCAACACTCACTGATATTCAGGAATAATTCCAACCCAGCCTCTTTTTGGAAGCTAACGCTCTCTGTTTGCTCAGGCTCCGTCTCTCAAGCCCTTGACTGGCTGTCAGCAAACAGTGAGAAAATTTCAGGTTTCAAGGAGGCTGCGTTCAAGAGTTTGTTTTTGTTGTTGTTGCTGATCACATAGAAAAGTTGGAAAAAAAAAAGTGTCTGTCAACAGTTCAATTAACACTAAATAATTATATTATGGTGACCAATAACTCTACTAGGTCCCTAAAACCAGACGTTCACAAAGATGTAAGACAGCATATGTAAACTAAAGTCAATACATTCAAATATTCCAAGGTACTTAAAAATCAAATCAACACCAAACCGAGTGTTTGTTCAGTGGCAACAGATGAGCTGTTGACTAAACAGAGAGTGAACAGACAGGCGAGCTCTGACACCCTTCAGCGTGCAACCTCGCGTTACAGGTGCTGTCCAACAGAAAAATGAGCCGAGTCCGAGACATGCCGCTGACATCACAACTGTAACACTGTAATATCGACACGGGAATAAAAACTTTCTAATCTATTATCAAACAAGAACAGCGTTTAAATCAAGACAATGGCATTAACACTATTAAAAATATTTTGCTAATACTTCACTGGAGATGGCAGTGGAGAGGTGTTACGATGCAGGTGACACAAGGCAGAGCTACACAGGCCTGGTGAGCGTTGCTTTTAAAGGATTGCTTTTTTTAACAATTGTTATAAACCACTGATCCAGACACATTCTTGGATTTTTACCACAGTTGAATTTTCAATCAAATAATTTCAATAAACCTGAATATCTTTGTCATTTTTTTTTTTTTTTGCTTACTGGTGGGACAAAAAAAAAAAATCTGCATTTGCCTTGTGCCAGGCAACAAAGTAAACAAAACCACCACTGCAGCTTTTGTAGCCCTGATCTCATAATCACCACATCAACAACACACCATTCCAACACACACACACACACACACACGTGCGCACACATACAGAGAAACACACACACGCACACACACAAACATATCGCATGCCCTCTGTCACATGGCAGCAAAAGTATTTCTCCTATTTAGTGATTTTTTTTTTTTTTTTTTTTTTAAGGTTTCTGACCACATTGCATTTATTTCGCCATATATACACTCACTTGTTACCAGTTACTGTACACTCGCTAATCACCTCACGACATCCTGGAAAAAAGCATGTAGCAGACCTGTGACAAAATAACTGAAACCCAAACACTGTTTTTTCTGATAAAATGAAGGTTGTTAAGGAGTTTTAAGAGAAAGGGGAATTCTCAAAGAATTTAACGTCTGACCAGGTCTGCTGTTTTCACCGAAGAGAAGACTGCTGGTCTGTTGCCAATAAAGACAGGATATTTTGGGGACAGCTGGCGATAACATTGTGCTTTATTGCGGGTGATTAACTCCCACTCTTCTGTTATAAATACTCATTGAAAAGCTGTGTTTACGCTGAAAAAAAGGGGGGGGGGGACAAAACACTTTTCCCATCATATTCCCATCAACCCTGCCACGTTTTGGACTGTTTAAATCTGCATTTTGTTGTTTCCGTTTCCTGTTGCATATTTGGTTGGATCTGCTGTTATGAGGGTTAATCTATTTTTACCAGCTGCAAACACCCAGATGGTCCACGTGTACTCATAGGTGCATACATTACATTAGCCCCTGCCCTGAAATCCTGGAAAACTTCACAAAAACGTACACTATGCATCACAAAACAGCATTAAAGGGAAGCTTTTACTTTTTTTCACTAGAGCACAATAAAAAAAAAAAGACGCTTCCCCTTTATATATTTTCTTTTTTTTCTTTTTTGAAAGGAAACTTTTGGCATTAGACATCCAAATGACTTATTTTGGTACAGAAAAAATATTTAAAAGTTTTATATGGAAGCCCTTGAAATAAAAAAATAAAAAAAGACTGGGCCTGTTTTGAAGGGCAGCTGTACTGTTGATGTGGAATACGTGGAGGAGAAATTCATCACATGCCAGCCTTTTATCGACTGCATTTTGTGAGCAGAGGAGACTTTTTCTTTGTGTTTTCATTGGCTCATGCAAACAATGAGTCAATGTTTCCAGCACGAGTGGTGTGTCTGTTAGTTCGGCGCATGCACATGTGGATCGGGTCAGTGAGGTGACCTTCAGGGGTTTCACCAAAGGTCAGGGGTCAAAAATTGAGGGGTCGGACTTTAAGGGCTTGAAATCAGTGAGCTGTTGCATGCTATTGCATTCCATAGAACGGAAACATAAATGGCAGTTAGCTAATAAACTTGTGCTGTAAGCCCCTTGTAAATACACACACACACACACACACACACACACACACACACACACACACACACACGTACTGTACATTCACGTGTGCATGCAAACTCGCCACACACGCACACACACACACACACACACACACACACACAAACACGCACTGAAAGGGGCATTAAAGTGACTAGTAACAGCGCTGCACCCCAACACCACCTTCCTCCTATACCCCCCCAAAGAGAAATAAGACGACTGTAGCGAACATGAAATTAAAGAAAGAAAAAAATAGTCCAGCCACTCGACGTCTTCTCTCAGCTCTGTCGGTGCCGAGACGCAGCGTCTGTGCGTGAAGGATGTGACAGGATCGAGGAGAGTCAAAGGTCAAGTCTGGGTCAGACGAGTCGAGAGGCGCTCACCCCTAGGAGGGGGGCTTGCTGTAGCCGAAAAGTCCGACAGGTAGGTATTTCACGTGAGTAGGCCACTGGGCGGCCAGCTGGAAGAACTTAACGTCGTTCCACTCCACGCCATCTATGGACACTGGAGGGAAACGGAAGAGACACAAAAACTCAGCTGATTTAAAAGGAAAAAAGAAGCTAAAACTAAAAAGAGAAACAATCGTTAGTGAGGAGTGAAAGTGCTACGACAAATGCGAGTAAAGAAAATGGAGGTAGTCCATCATCCTAACTGTTACCTTTCAGGATGGTCTGCTGCTGCTTGGCGGAGCATATGAGTCGGCTGATGCCTTCAATGACCTGGCTCTTTGAGTCTACATCCTTTTCCTTGGGCTTCTTCCCCAAGAAGATGGTGGGGACTGAGGGGAGAAATGGGGAGGGAGAAATGAGACAAAATGTGAACAGGACCCTTAGGTTGTGTGTAACTAGGATGAGAACGCAACAAATTCTTCCTCTAACAAATGAAAAGTTGAATTCTCAAGCAGTAAAACCCAAATTGGTTCAGTTGAATACACTCAGGGTCATTGCTGCTACAGTCTTACTTTGCTGTGATTTGGCCGGTGGCAAACTTTCCGCTTGTGCTGCACTTAATGTTTAATGTTCACCTTTATCGCATCGTTTGTCACTGCAGTGGCCACTGTCACAGCAAAACTGACATAGTCTTGTTTTAAAGGTTGGCCCACACTCCCATCAAGTAACTATTTAATATACATATGACTATGTGAGTTATATATGAACGCATTTCACTGTTAAAAAGTTAAGGACCATAATCGCCCACCAAGGAAAATCGAATGGTAGCGTTTATAGCAAGTAACAACATCCCACACATATGTACAAATGTACACTGAGTAAGTGAGACAAGAACGAGGATACGAGGATTGATTTTGGGATTCTGGATAGTTCAACTGAAAATTTACTTACATATAAATAAAAAGTATACCAATGGTTCAAATTCACTGACAATGTCATCCACTGGCTACTCTGATGGATGTTTTCTTTTCTGACCACAGATACCTACAGTCCGTAAAAACTGCATAAGCAAATTTTATTTTTCGCAGACAGGCAGATTTTGAAACTTGCAAAACGACTGCTTAACCTTTCTCGTTCTGTCAGCAATGACACAGGACATTTATAAACGTCTTTGATGACTCGACTGGAGCCTCTCTGGTGACCGAAATCATGTTATTTTAGGTGGCAGCTCTCAGTAACACTCTAGTGTCTATGTATAGATTAGAACACATACTAATAGGATCAAGTCTCGTTCAGATTTAGGGCCCGTTAATAGTATCATTATGCGCACGTAGCTTGTAAATGAAATGAATTATATCTGTAACAGCTGCCATCTGATAATATTCACTCATCTCATCTTCATCTCACCTTTCTTGTTCTTCTCCTTGGTGACCACGGTCATGGCCATGGTGCTGACCTGGGCCTGTGGATCACTGCTGCTCCCGCCTGGTAGCCTGCTGACCTGCAGCGAGCGGAAGGCGCTCTTCAGTGTGTTCTTGCAGCCCGTGTCGCGCCGCTCGCCCTCCCGCCGCTTCTCAGCAAGCGAGGCCAGCCAGTAGTCCACCTGCAGGCCGATGGCATCCACGCCGTGAGACATACTGGGACTGCTGTGGACCGAAAAGTGTATCAAGAAAAAAAATTTTAAAAAAACTTTCCAAGCACAAGGACACAAGGAACCTCTGCTGCATATGAAGCACCTGACCTGCCACAATATATTTAAATTCAAAACTAGTTTAAAAAAAAGAAAAAAAGATGGACTTAAGTATCGAATTTTTGTACACTATGTTCAACACTTGGCCCAAATGTATTCTGCAGAGAGCGAAAATAAAAGATTAGATGAGACACAGCTACAGTCTGGCTCTCCAGAGAGCGACTGCAGAAGGAATCGTCAAACTCATGTAAACGTGACTGATGTATCATAAGAGTCGCTCACTTGCTGGATCCCAGTCCTGCTAAGCTGCTTGAAAAAAACGTTAAGACCTCTGCCGCGGCTCAGTACCGAGAGTAACGTCAACATTTTGATACTGTATGTTGACAGTTAAGGAAACGTGTTGCCACAACAGACAATGGTACAATTGCCTTTTTAGATGTGATCAAGTGTTATTATTTCAGCCAAAAAGCTGAACGTAAAAGTCAAAGGATCGAAATAAGGATATAATGAAAACAGAATATGTAGACTCTACAAGTACATTCACTTCAGATCTCAGAGTTTATCGGCAGAGTCTGAGGTGCCGTATTTAAGTATTTCCAGTTAATTTGTGGAGTTTTCTCATGGCACTTGCACCAGTTACCGTGCAAGGCCTGATTCCACATGCAAAATACACACACATACCATATAATGCATAAACTGCAGTTTTATCTCCCCAACAGTATTTGAAAAAGTCATACTGAGCACCACCTGGTCCACTTCCAACATGTAAGCACTGCTTAAACATTAACAAATCAATCATTTTACATTCAGAAATAGATGATAATGTAAAACTTTATTTTCATTCTTAAAAACTTCTGACTGGTAAAGCCTCTTTGGTAAATTTTAATAGAGTAAATTTGCAGTGACGTAGTGGTACATTTAAGATTTGAGGGTCATACTTTGACTCCTCTTTCCACTACTGCAGAAACGGATGAAGAAGGGTGAGGGGAAATGAGTAACAATGATGGAAGTGAAAAAATTAAAATAGAAAGTAGTCTGATGAAGAGAAATTGCGAGGAAAGAGAAGAAAAATAATAATCCAGGTCAGTCTTACCCTTGTACTGTCAGGACGCTGCCCATGGAGGGGGAGGAGGGGGGAGTGGCTGCCTCTTTAATCATCCCTGTGGGGGAGCCATGGGAGGGGGGAGACGTGGAGGGGACGGCCAAACTCACAGCCACGCCCTCCTCTGTATCCCCTTAACAGTCATACGCAGGAATTACATGAGCACATTATCAACTGCTAAATCCAGGCAAAAAGTAATCTTTCATTTTGGTGCTCAGTATGTGAAATGGGTTCAAACCGTTTCCAAATACTCACCTGTTGGAGAAGGACCAGACTCAATGAGACCAACCTTCACAACCTGGAAAACAGGACCAGGTCTCAGCAAAAACTCTCAATGATCCGCATCAAGATCTTGGCAACGTAAACCTGCTGGAATTCCATCCCAAAGCAAATACTTCCCTGAGTAAAAATCTTACCCCAATAAAAGGAATGAATTTCTGGTAAGAGTCTTCATCTCGTCTGGAAGGAGAGAGAAGGAACAGAGAATATTAAAGAAAAACATAGGGAATAAATCAATGCTGTGGTTTATTAGAAAGCTGGTGTGAGAGACCGTCTGGCTTGTGTTTGTCTGCATCTGTACTCACGTCCTGTGTTTGCAGGTGAGCATGGCCTCGGCGATGGGCAGCTGATGTGTGACGGTGGCTCCGCTGATGTATTGGCTGATCCTTCCCGCAACATCCAACTGGTCTGGGAAGAACAGACAAGGAAAATTAACTTATGTTCAGGGGACGAATTCGTGCCTTTTTGCGTTGAATGATGAGCACCCACACAGGTTGCACGCCTTTATCTGCATGGCCGGTGGTACCTGTTTGCGGCGGCTCAGAGCGGCTGAACACGTCTCTCCATGCCCCGTCCAGGAAAGAGGAGCTGTAGCGGTTGTCAAGGGCGCCGAGGTGCTTGGCAACCGGATGTGAGCCTGATGGAGGGGATGGAATCGTGAGGAAAAGGACAGAAAGGAAGTGGGAGGGATTTGGATTAGAAGTGCAGCAACCAAAACACATGTAAAAGAAAAGAAAGGGTAAACATGTCATCCCTCATAAATAGAGTGAGGTCAGTTTTTGATTTTGATCAGCTGTAATTGTAGCACTGCCTTTGGGCCAATCAGTGTAACCTTCAAGATATTCAGACATAGTGATGAGATACAGCATGAGATACATTCCAGACAGTTCCCCCAAAATAATAAGACCTTGCTGCGGCCTAACTCTGCAAGAGCTTGTCAGTCGCCACGAAAACACCGGCGCACTCTTTTACCTAGAGGCACCACCAGGAAGCGCATGTGGTTGAGCCAGTCGGACGTCTTGTTGGCGAGCTGAGTGACGAAGAACTGCAGGATGGCTCCGAGGTAACTCTGGGTGCCCACCGCCGCCACCTTCACCGCTCGGGGCATGGAGGAGTTACAGTTACAGCTGCCGGGACACAGAGAGCGAGAGAGAGAGAGAGAGACAGAGAGACAGAGAGCGAGAGAGATAGTGGTGTTATCGGTGCTGTGTGGAGGCGGGTCCACTGGAACTTCATTACACCGTTTCATCCATCAAAGCCTACATAAAACACCGGAGACAAGAAAGTAAATCACAAAGCCAACTGGCTGCCTAAAAATGCCGCAAGGGAGTAATCTGACTGGCAGGACATCAAAAAAATAAAAATTCTGAACCAAAACCAATCTTAAAAAAATACAGAGTGAGTGACCATGAACTGCAGTTTGAAAGAGGAGGCTATTAAGTCATGGAAACCATCAGAGAAACGCATCTGTAACCACTGTAACTGTAAAAAAAATGTTAGAAAACAGTGAAAATTGTCTATCATCGGACTTGTTTTCAAACATATCCAATTGACAGTGATATAAACCGCTCAAAAGGAGCAAGTCCTTACATTTAAGAAGCTGAAAATGGTGAATGTTCAGCATTTTCCTTGACAAATGACTTAAAACATTAAATTAAATTAAACAGATTATCAAAATGTTTGCTAATCTATTTATTAACTAATTGTTTTAGCACTAAAACCAGACATAATTATAAGCAACATTTTTAGAAAGCTATTCCAGGTTTTATGATCCTGACCATTGGTAAAAAAAAATACATGGAGCTTCTGACATAAATACATTTGTACAATCAGACTGGATGTGCAGAAGATACACTGTATAATGATTCTTCTTGAGTCTTCTTCAGTCTTCATTTACAGTAATAACCAGTTTGTGTCATAACCACCGCTGCTTTCTTTTTCGTCACCCACTGTTTTATTGTATACATTTAGCAAATGTCAGGTCAATGTAGCAAATTCAAACACAAGGGAGAGAAAATGAGCGATAAGGGGGGTGTGTAAAGTAGGTTTTGGCAGAAACAGAAGTAAAATTATGGATATGGAGTCAGAGGAGCAAAGAGGGGGAGAGGAAAAGATGCGGGCGACGGTGGAGAAGGAGAAGAGAGAAGGGTCAACCAGAAGACAGAAAACAGAAAAATAAGGCTTAGAGCAGGGGGGAAGAATAAGAAGATGAGTCACCCTGCGAACCAACGGATGCTATAACTCAGATGATATGTGTAGTTGTGCATATTTGTGGGTGTGCGAATGTCAGCTTTTCAGAAAAACTCACAATTTCTGGATGCGGGTGAGCACAGCAGACAGCACCGCCTGGATTTCGGCCGCCGAGCACGTGCAGACCACCGGGTGTCTCTGTACTTGGAGCTGCTCTGTAACATACTGCAACACACAAACACACCGAACGTAAGATGTATGAGAAAGAACAGAACGACCGCCAATTGTTGCTGTTGTAGATGGTTCACAGAGTGACACACACACACACACACACACACACACACACACACACACACACACAGCGCCATACCTGCCCCTGCCAGTCCGTGCCATTGACTAGGATCAGGCTCTCTGGGAGCGCAGAGTCCGACAACAAGATGTGGTTCAGCTGGTCGTACACCGCCTTTCTCAGGACCTAGGCACACGCACACGCACACAGTGAGTACATAACCCCCCCTGCAGGGATACATTTACTCCTCAGATGACTCATCAGCACATACATAATTCATTTCTGAGCTCCAGGCGAGTCATACATTATCAGGATGCGTGTGTTTCTTCACTTCGGGAAAAGAAAAGAAGGGAGTGGGTAGAAGAGGGCACTGAACAAAGGCATCAGCTTTTTTTCTAAGTGTAAATGTCTCTGTGGGAAAACTGCAACGTGCAGATTTATTTTTGTATGCTAGGTTAAAATGAAGCTACAGCTTATGATAATGTCCTGGAAGGAGGGAAAATCTCTTCATTAAAATGTTAATTTTGACTGAGAATTGCTGCCTTCCAGACCCGTACCGGCGTGCTGTGCCCCAGCTCCGGGGATCTCTCGGAGTCCGAGCTGTTGGTCCGTTCGCTCAGAGGTTTGGACAGCTGTCTCTCCTTCATGGGAGTGGTGCTGCGCTTCTGTCGGGGTGTGTGGCCTCCGTCCAGCCTGGGGAAAGAAATGGACAGCACGGTTAAAAAAAAGAGAGACCCAAATGACTCCTCCAGAATTTTCAGTTTTAAGTGTAGGGAACAGACTGCACACTATGTTTATCTTCTGCCGTGACTTGGCCAGAAGACACGGCAGACCATAGGCTGGATGCCAACCAGTCATAGCTTACTGTCTTTTACAGCTTGCATCATTTACCTATCAAGGTGACAGGTAAAAGGTGCCGGAGATGACATGAGAACTTCTCCGTTCCACCTGACAGCACCAACAACAAATGTTTGCGTATGGAGTCACAGTTTTATGAAGGAAAGGAAGGAAAGAGGACTAGAGTAATAAAGTAGGCAAAGTGACTCAGTAATGTCAGTTACTCAGGAGTATCTAATTAAAGTTTGCCGGCAGTAGCCACCCTAAGCTAAAGGTCAAAACAGACCAAGAAAGTTTGTAAACCCCTCGATGTACTAAATTGACAAGGGCCAGTCTGAAAGAACTGGAAGAAGAAGTGGGTTGGCTAGCATGAGCAATGATAAGCAACATGGCTGAACGGACAAAGAAACGTGCACCACCTACAGACTTTGAACTGCATTAATAGAAAATTCAGAGAAAACTGAGGGATGAGCTCTGGAAAGTAAAGCACGACAACTGTGAGAGCTTGTCCCCAAAGATTCAGCCATACATTTAAAAAAAACAAAACAAACAAACAAAAAAAAATGGATAAATAAATTAAATGTATCATCAGAGTTTACCCCTAATTGATTTTTTAAAACTTAGTTTATTTGTTACCTTGGTGACGGCATGGTCTGCGTTTCACTTTTGCTGCTCTTCATGGGTGTACGGGGTTTCTCTGCCACGGAAACCGTGATGCAGGGCCCCACCTCAGCGAACAGCTCCTGATCTGTTAGCTCCTACACAAACACACAATCCAAAAAGACAGACTGTCAGTGTCAAAGAGAGGAGATACTGGCAATCCTAAAGCCATCTTCTCCTACGCTTCATCACTTTGTTTCCCCCTCTCCGCTGCTCTCGCCGTCTCTCTCTCTCTCTCTCTCCCTCAATCTGTCTCACTTACAGCGCAGATGGCAGCGGATCCCCCTCAGAGTAATATTAACAAAGGTCCCGACGCACCATTAATTCACTTTCCTTCACACACACACACACACACACAGAAACGCATATTAAGAGCCGTACCAGTGTATCAGTCTCAGACAGGGCCTCCTCCAGGTTGCGGCTGCGGGAGGGTTTCATCTTCTCTAATGGAGGCTGCTCCCCCTGCTGGGAAGACAAGGAAGCGGGCACTCAGACTGCAGGCTTGGTGAGACCAAGATTCAGTGAATGAAAAAGGAACAGAGGACGTTACGCAGTCACATTGCTCGGCAAGAATATCGTAACCAGTCTAAAATAACAGAGGTGATGTGCAGAAGATATTAGCTGGTGTTTAGAACCATGTAAAATATTTCACAGAGATAAAATGGATTAAAACCTTAAAGCCTTTTCTTCTACTCAACTCATCTTTATCAGACTGAGCCGTCTAGGCCTTTGACAGTCCAGACTAAACGTGATCAAGCCTTCAGAATCGAGGGCTGCAGACTGGAGATTGATTACTGTGGAGCTCTAAAAGTGTGTTTTTATAAGGGTGCAGACAGCAGTCACAACACTAAAGGCTTATTTCAGTATTACTTTGAAAGGGGGGAACTGTAGCCGTTTGGTCGCAGCAGAAACCATCCAGTGAAATCCATTCAGCTCGGTGCGATTAAACACTCTTTATTGAGCAGATGGCGACTGCCACGGAGATATTGGATTTTTGCTCCATTAAGGAAACCGAAGTCTGGAGCATTCCTGAAATTTTATATTTGCAATGTGCACCCCTGCTGGGCTGATTTTCAGCAGCCATAGATTTTGGATATGAAACTCATTAATGTGGAGTCACATGTTGTTTCTTAAGCCTGTGTGGCTTCACTGCTGTTGTATTCTATTTAGTGCCACTGTTTTAGTACAGGTTAGAATTTTATTATCTTGCCACGATATCTATCTCAGCTGTGATTGCGAAGCATTTTTTTAAACTCAGAAACTCAAAAACAACAAAATTCTAGAAATGAAGGGAGAAAAAAAATGCTTAACAAAAAAAACAAAAAAAACAAACAAACAAAAAAAAAACAATGGATGGAATTTCTTATTCATACATCTGAGGAAATAATCTCTAAAGACATATCTCCTCAAAACAAACTGAATCTGAAATGAAAAAGCTGAAAATTAGTGTGGAGATTTTAGACTTCATTCAGCTTGTGATCCTTTAAAAATAAGCTGTCTACCTGTGAACCCTCATGACAAGTTGCAAATGTTGACTAGTTGTGACTGGTACAAGCAAGGAGTGATCTCTCCTTCTCAGATTGTTTATCTGAACACGTTTCAGAGGCCTGAAGAGGTAGATTTTCCACTAATTCACCTAAAAAAAGAAAGAAAAAAAAAACTTTTTTTAAATAAGGGCTGAAAAAATAAACCTAATCTTGTATGGCAGAATTTTTTTTCTGCTTTTCTACACTGACAACTATCCCTCTACCCTTCAGATTTACCTTGTGACCTCTTGGGGCGCCACAAGGTGATGAAAAATGTATACAGAAAGCAGCTCACAGAGGCTTTTTGACTAAAGCAATCATGGCCTTTACAAAAACTTCCATTCAACAATAACTGATTTATGGAATTAGATTAACAGCTCAACGCTATCACTGCACACCAGCTGCAGGGTTTTTCTGCAGTCCTAGGTGTGCATTGTGTAAAGCTATAATGTCAGACGCCCCCTCAGGGGGAAATAAAGATTTACAGCACTCAGCTCCTGGTGAGATGGGAGGGGGGGGGGAAAGGAAACAAAAAGAAAAACTTCAGACACTTCAGGTTTTCTTGAATACCACACCAATGCCTCAGAGCCTGCAAGAGTTAAATTCCTGCTGGTACTTCCTCATGAATCGCAGTTACTCACCGGACTGAAAGTGTCTCGGCCCAAACTGCCTTTGCTGTTCAGGCTGCCGATCTCCGTCTGCGAGCTGGACTGGGACATTCCCTCGAAGAATGGCCTGAACGCACAGGGACGTTAAGACAACACTTTTCAAACTATGGGTTTTTGGGTTTTTTTTTCTATTGTCTTTTTGTTAGTGACTTTTAAAAACAACAATATACTAAAACATAACATATATTCATTATCCAAAACAGAAACAAAACCTTGATGACAACAACAAAAAACAAAAAAACAACTAGACAAAGGGCAGTTTGTCAGTAACTTATTAGTCACATCACATTTATTTATATACTTCAGTCACAACACCTTGACCACTTAGAAAGCCTGCTTTAGACCTTCAAATGCCATTTGTGTAAAAGTGGTTTTGAGGCTACTAAAATTAAGAAAAGAGATAGAAATAGAAATAAAAGTATTGTAAAATAAATAAGGCAGAATGGCAAAAAATTACCAAAAATAAGTTTTGAGAAGAATTTAAAAAATGATTTATCTGCTATTCTTCAACTCTGTTTGAGACATGTTATTGATCTGCAAAGAACGAGCCTGTCTGAGTCGTAACAAAGGAGTTTTTAATTTCCGACCCCTTCAGCTGCTCTGATGCTTTCAGACTTCTTTTTTTTAAACAATGCTTGGGATCACAGAAACCCCCCGGCTGAGAGTACAAGACTGAATGATTATAATTTCACTTTAGGAAACGGACTCTCTTTCTCAAACCTATGCTTTAAAGAAAACTATTGGGAATGATGTATCCTTTCTTAAAAATCATTTTATTTTCTGAGGTTTTGGTTTACGTTTGCGGTGTAAATGATAAACTCAAAGTTAACTGACCCGATTCTGGATCATGTAATGCTTTTAATGTATCACTGTAATGAGCAGTTTTCACCAACAGATGGGGCACGTTAGTGGAATCGTCAACCACACAGCACCAAATGTGTGTGTAGGTGAAGCGGTAGGCCTGTGTTTGTGTGTGTCTGTTGTACGGAAGGTGTGTTTATAGTGATATTGTGCCTGTGCCAGTGCCGTTACCTTAGTTTAGGTTTGGGTGTGCTGAGGATGCTGTCAGTCTCCTCCATCTCCGGCCCGCTGTCGCTGGGGTTGTACATCTCCAGGCTGTCGTAGAGCTCGTCCAGGTCCTCCTCCACCTCCTGGATCTGCTCCCTGGACACGTGCTCCAGGCCAAAACCAACCTGGATGAGACGCAGAGAAGACAAGGTGACCGATGGACACAAGGTGTTTTTTCCGCACCTGCTATGTTCGCACATACAAATGTTATAAATCAAGTCAGCAACACACTCTTCCCCTGCTTTAACGGGGCAATTGAGTACAGGGAGAAATGCGTTGATCTCAACAGTAATACTAAACACACCCGACTGCCGGTTTTTCCTTTTGACAGAGTAATGTACCCGCAAGGCTCTGCATGTCCGAGATTTCACAGATGGTGAAAACTAAAAGTGAAAGAAGTGAGATGTTTACATGCCACAGTAACCTGTTTAATTTCAGAGTTAGTCAGACGGCTCTGCCATGATTCTCATAATCGGAGAGCGCACGTTTAACCTGGATACTGTAGCCCAATTAGGGCACTTAAACGCACCAGCCTAAACTGGATCAGCATGGTATTCTCCAGGCATGTAAACACACACGGTCAGATACGTCAATTCTACTTTTTCCTTTCTCTTGATACTGATTCCAATAACCTAAACCCGGGGCATTGGCTGTGACTAAGTCTCCAACACCAATGTTCTTTCCTTATCTTTGTTGAGTATCAAATCTATTCACCTTAAGTGTCTGAAACTGACTGGGATCGTTCTTCAGTGCGTAAAGCAACATGTGGGTGTAACTACAGATTACGTTAATACGCCTACATTCCCTTTAGGCCTGTGCAAATCTAAATGATATTGTTCTAGGATGTTTATAAAGTTGCCCTGTTACAATTTCATAACAACAGTGACTCAAAAAACAGTATGTAATGTGGATCGGTTACATTAGGCTGCACCAATACCTACCCATTATAACAATGCAGTATATCTCACAGGTGCATTACCATTGGGCGAATGATGATAATAATAATTATATAAGGTGTTAATTTCTAACTTATGTTGCCATTCAAAACACTGCTTATTTTGTGGATTTTGAGGTGAACTGCTCTGTGTTCGTCTTTGTCTGATCTTCAGATTTTAGTGTCATGCAATTCCACACAGGCTGTGCGCCATTATTTCAATATATTCAATCAAATCATAATAGTAGTAACAGTACTAATAATCATATTAATAGTATTAAGAGGATCATATCAGTATATCACAACTTGGGTCTAAGTGTGGCCCTTATATCGATTTATTTAGAGGAGAAACAACCAAAATGTCCATAACAATAATTTCATGATTTAATTTTTTCTTCCAGATAAGTTTGGCTAACCCGGGGGTTTATGTATGTATGATCTGTATGAGCATCTGCTAATGTTTTTTTTGCAAAGTCAAAGTCTGCTGTAGTGATGTTTTCACATTACTCCATCTCAGTAAATAATATGGAGAGTACACCATGTTGATTAGTAGTGTTACAGATGGATGACTGATAACTGATGTTAACTGAGGTGGCAGAAACTGAGAAAACAACACCCAAGCTGTACGGGGCAACTGGTGCATCACTGAACAACTAATCCAAGCAAGAAGGAGTTGGTAATAGTAGTACCGATAAGAGGAGGCAAAAATAATGATGATATTGGTACAAGTAGTAGTTATGGTTGCCAAAGTAATAAACGACAAGGGCACAGGATCATTAACATGTAAGTAAAAGCTTAAACATAAATATATGCTATTTATATTTATATACAATATTTATATTATTTGAATCCCAACTTTAAAGCCAATGCGGACACGAAGTCCTTAAGGTGTTTCCAAAAAAATGGACATTTTAACATCTACTGCTTCTTAATGTTGTGTGATATGACTTGAAAGTTCAAGATCAGCTAATGAATGGATCTTGAGGTGGTGTTGTTTTGTCGGCTGCTTTTGCCTGTGCACAAGAATGAACTTTGAACCTCAACATACAGTTTTTTGTTTAAAAAAAAAACAAAAAAAAAAAACTAATTTTATTATGGGAAAAAAAAAAAGCATCTTACAGAGTCTAAATAAGTGCTACCCACTGAACGCCACAAGGCCACAGACATACATATAGCCCAACAACATACAGACAAACCCCCCAGATTGTCTGTTAGGAAAGATAAACAGCAGACACCCAGCCACATAAACACAAGTGTTAAATAGACAACAACCTTCAGACAAGAGAAATACACACATACATATACACACACACACACACACACACACAGAGACTCAGATGCAGAAGTGTGGTTGATGGAACCATTCCAGAGGCACAAACACACATTAAACGCAGAAACATTTCTGCTGTATTTTAATCTAGTGTGTTTAGTGTTGTCGTCTTTTTTTTTTTTTTTTCGAGCTGCCAGCTGAATCTTAGTTGTTCCGCCACATCTCTCTCCCACACACCTCTCTTATTCTTCAAAGCTGAACTGAAATGCATGTTGACATCAGCAACACCCCTGAAGCAAATACACACTCTGAACCGTGCACATGAAGTAGAAGAGCGGATATGCGATATAAGTGAAATCAGGAAGGGAAAGGCCACGGGGGGGTGAAAACAGGGGGAGGAGAGATTCGGCGCCTACCTCATCAGTGACTTTAAACCTTTTCAGCAAGGCAACAAACTTCTGCTTGATGTTGGGTTGCTGTGGAGAAAGAAGATGGAAAAACATGAGGCGCTCAAGAGATGGCTGCTCATATTCCTTTGTGTGTGAGGCAGGGAATGAGATGACAGCGGCAAGATATATCGGCAACTTCCCAGCTCTCTTTTCAAGCTTGATTACTCAAAACAACAACAGTTAATGAATACAGCATGGGCACAGATTTCTGTGTGTCACACTGAGTGAAAGTGTTGCCCATGCAGATATTGACTTGCACCCTGTGTTATTAAACTGGAATAGGTGAGAGCGTGCTGCGTTATTCAGGTTGTCAAGTCGATTTCGCCCATAGCAGATGTTTGCCTGCATGAGCACAACGGATCATTTATTTATATAACAACCTGTTTAATTGGAAGGTGTAGTATATGAAAAACGAATCAAAAGCAAGTCGGCAGTTCAGGGTTTTTCTTGAAATATGCTTTTTCTCTAAAGCTTGGCATGTTCAGAAATTCAGTTCGTTTACGGTACAATGTTGTGGCCGGACAGCCGAACAATGAAATGATACCGACTATTGAGCGCTATAAAGCCCAGGGAGGCTGCAAAGGTTCATCACTATGAGCGACAACTTTCACACTGTCACACTGTTTTCACATTGTCGTCTGATAAAGTAAGTTTGTAATCGTCATAGTTTTTTCACACTTTTTTTCTTTTTTTTTTTTTTTAAAACCTCGAGACCCAAAAACAAACCCAGCAAAATGACTCTCAAATATTGCAGGTGAAGCAGCTCACCAAGCACTTAGGTTACTGAAAAACATGATAACTGAAAAGTCCTCAGTACATCTTAATATGACTTACAACTATGTCATACTAACATACTTACAGTAAGGTTCATTTTGGGCAAATCAATGAACAGGACTGATTTATTTATTTTCATAAGGCTCATTATTTTCCATTTTTAATTTTACTTGTATAATTTGGAAACACATTTTAAAAAGCATATTTAAAAAGATAATCAAGAAGCAACAGAATTGCAGTGCTGTTCAACTGTTTATTTTCTTTTTTATACCTATTTGAAAAGGACTCTGGTGTATAATTAAAAGCTAATTTCGCTCCAGTTTTTCTCTTCCGTCTCTATTACCTGAAGCTCGTCGCTGCGATGAACAGCATCTTTAATGGGAGGAAACACAACGCTATTTGGACGCTGGGAAGATAATTTGGGCGAAAAATTGAAACAGTGACGCTCCTCTGTGTTTTGGTAAAACAATCATCTTTAAAAAAAAAAAAAAAAACGAGCAAAGCTTTCATCAGCCCTATAAGTGGATGTCTGAGTGGCTGTAGAGAGTTGTAGTGTTTTGGAGGTTTGGGCCTTATTTGCTGCTAGAAAACTGGGAGAAAGTCGCGTTCATGTTGGGGATGTAAATGTTTCGGTTTCTGTATGTGTCTTTGTTTCAACTGCAGTGCAGGGCGGCGGGTCTGTTGTAACGGCATTTGAGTGTGTATTTATGATCAACATGTGTGTGTGTTCTTCAACTGCAGCAGTGCAGAAAGTATGAGTTGTGTTGTCCACAGGCGGTGGTGTCGGGGAGCAGCGGTGACAGTCTCACCGAGACCTCCACAGGAGCGCTCCATTAATAACCTGCTGTGACAAACTCCTGCTGCTACACACGCACACGCACACGCGCACACAAACACGCACGCACACACTCTCTCAGTCCAAACGCAATGCTTCCCTTCTGTCACATTGCAAGTCCATTGTAATATTCATGGTTGCAGACAACTTTGCGTGTTAATCTGTGTCCCTGCTGAGTATCCGTGCATGTTTGTGTGTGAGTGCTCGTGTCCGTGCATGCCAGGATGTGGTTAGTGTTATTGCGCGTCCTTGCGGTGAATCGTCTCAACGTTTTCCTCCTGGAAAGATGATTTACCTGTATCTAGGATGAGATGGAGGAAATCGATTCATAGGAAAATCAACAACAGAGGATGGAGGGAGCGAGGGAGAGAGAAAGAGAGAGAGAGAGGGGAGCAACTAAGGTGGGGAGAGAGGAGGAGTGGAATGAGGTGAGGCAAGAGGCAGATGACGGGGAGGGCTGGGGAGGCCAGTCGAATCAAATTTATTTGAAAGGGCTTTTTCACGAAGCAGGTTTTCCGCAAATTGCTTCACAGACAAAACAAGGAGGTTCAGAGAGAAAACCTGGGAGAGACAGGGAGGGGACAGGATGGATGAATGAGGCGAGGCGAAGGAGGTGTTTTTTTCTTACTCTAGTGATGACGGCGTTGGAGGGGAGCTTGCGCCTCGGCTTCTTCTTCCTCACCTCCTCCTCTTCATCATAGAGATACTGAGAGAGAGGGAGACAGGAAAAAGGGCAAAATGGAGGAGAGAAAGAGAGTGACAAACAGGGGAGGGAAGAAAGCAAGAGACAGAGAAAGAGGAGAACAAAAAGAGGTGTTTTAAATAGTGTTTCAAAGGTTAGATCTAGGTTATTAAAATTTGGCTTTTTAAAAGGATAAGTTTGGCAATATCCTATATTTTTTTACTGTAAGCAAATCCAGTGAAAAGACCAAGACCCACAATGAATAGATCCGACTAACAAGTATTGTCTGTGAGCTTCCATTGTTGATGACCTATTAAAAACCTATTAAAAACACATCACTTTGTTGGACTTAATGACACGGGAGCTGTATTTTCCACAGACAATATACCGTCCTGGTTCTGTAGATACCACTAATGCAGATGTTTATGAAACCACAGCTTAAATTGGTCCCCGACAAGTGCATTAATTGATCCAGTCTGGCTAATGTCTGCTAAAAACTACTGGGCCAAGCTGAATTAACAAACAGACTGAGCCCCTGATCGTCTGACCACTTCGGTTTTTTTGGCTGTTCTGAATTCTATTTAGCGATGTTGACGTGTTCCCAAATCTCAGCTACTATCTTAGTGACTACAGTGCTATTATCACCAATAGAAGTGATAGCCAGAGCCACAAAAATAAGACTCAAGTTGTAATAAACTGGAATTATCCTTTAAATTTAAAATTAATCTTCAGTCCTGCAGTCAATCTCCTCACCCCTGTACCATTGCCCAGCACCCTCTTTTTTCTCTTCCCAGGGCTCGGCTTCCCTCCACCCATCCACCCCTCCTTTCGGCCTATTCAATCCAGTTACCAAAGCCTCGTTGCCACCTTCTTATCTCTCTATGCTGTCTGTTTGCTCCTTTCACCCTCGCCTCCAATCTCGCGCACCGATGGGTGCGGATTCCCCTCACGTCCCCCAAGCGCAGTCATTTTCTCTCTCATAATCCAAGAGAGATAAGGTAACTCTCTCTCTCACACACACACACACACACACACACACACACACACACACACACACACACACACACACACACACACACACACACACAAAAAGACAAGCTCTCTACTGAAGCTCACACCAGTTTGTTTGTGAAGTGAACTTTGTCCCCTGTCCTTTCTAGTTCTGTAACAGAAATGAATGCAGACGAAAACGGGGGCAAAACGCAATAACCAGCTCATTTTGAGCAAAACATCGCCTGATTTTTCCCTATAGCTGCTTTTTCTGTGTTCTAATAACCCTGCTAACCCGGTTCTGAAATAAAGCTTGTATGCTTGCTTTATCAACGCTAAATAATGAACATTTTAAGAAATATGAAGAAGAGAGGAAATTATGGGTATTAATCAAAATGGATATAACTTGATTTTAGACTTTTTGATATTTTACAAGGCTTTAAAAGTAAATAACGTATGATCTGTGCTGCTTGGATGGTTGTAGCACTGTGCATCATAGCGTATATTTAGCAAAAAACTACTGTAGAGCACTAAGGAGCTCAAAGCAGCAATGAGCTACCTTAAGCCATGCATCACCGTGCATATTAAGGACAAAACAGATGGCATTATTTACACTTCTTACTAAATTGACAAAGTGACTTATGAAGGTTAAAGTAACCACGAGATTAACCAAGTACCAAAACAATTGTTTGTTACAGCCCTGAGACACACCTGCCCATGAATGGGGTCATCGCTGCCCTCCTGCTCTGACGAGTAGCTCTCTTCTTCTTCTTCGGAGTAGTTGTCGATGTCAGGAGAACGATCTGGAGAGACATGAGAAACATAAGACGATCACATGATGGGGACAGCTGGACAGAGGAAGGAGGACAGACGCGGACAGAGAGAGAGAGACAGATGTGATAGGGGTGATGGGCTTACCAGACATTTTGGCCTTGGGTCCCTCGTGGTCGATGGGCTGGCTGGACAGGGAGTAGACCCTGACCTCAGCGACGGGCACCGAGGCGTCCTTCACCTGGCTGTGGAGCCCCAGGACCTGGGCCCCTTCACTGGGGTGCTGCATCACCTGGGAGAAGGAAAAAACGGACGGGACTGGGTTAGATCAGACTGGGGAGACTGGACTTAACACTCATTAGGTTGTAGTTTTCAAACCCTAGAGATCGCCTGTTCTGCCCATAACAACACTTTTCCATGTAAAAATGGGTTATTATTGTCAATTGGGGGCAGCACAAAGTCAGATATTCTAATGTGTTTGTCTAAATGGTCATTTAAGAAGATTTGGTTTTATTTCATTGAGCCCCTCAGGAAAAATATATCATGATAGCCTATTCAATGAGGTCATTAAAACCAGGAAAAGACAACATTTAAGGTATATCATGACAGCAAGCATCCTAGATGGTAACGAGTCTCATATCGAAATATGAGACAAAAAGAAGGTTAGTTTTGATTGTGGTCGTCCCATACATGCAGCAGGGATAAACAGTGGAAAAGACGATATAAATAGCATTACAGGAAGAGGAGAAAGAGGAAGGGAGACAGACGAAACCGACTGAAGACTCTGCAGACAGGGAAATTGAGAGAGACGGGTTAGACAGCGGCAAGAGAAGAAATGGGGACAGACGAGAGAAAGATGTCGAGAAGAGGATGACAATGGAACAAGGAGGAAAAAAGGAGGCTGAGGAAGGTAAACAAAAAAAAGCAGTCTCGGGTTTACAAAATCAAAGACTGTCAACAACGACAGATAGAACGCGAACATGTGAGGCAGCAAAAATCATTTCGCTCTGCGGCTGCAGCAAACGGCAGCATCACGTCTCCTGCACGTGTTTGCGCGTGTACGTGGAGTGACATCCAGCCTCTCTCAGCAGTCTGCTCACACTCACGGAGTTAATGAAGTCTGAGCAGCTTATTACGGAGACAGCCGTAGCCACACATTAAAGAGAGACGTTACATCCATTCACTAGGACGCGGTTCAGCTAACCTGCGTCAGATGACTCAAACGCTGCCCGTAGCTTTTCTAAAGCTTCCTGCGGCTGGTAATTTTTACCCAATTTCCAGTCAGAAAGACAATTATGCAAATTTGACGAGGCAAACATCGCAAAGAGGCAAAGTGCATAATTAATGAGAAACGCTTCTCTATTGGCGATTTTCCCCAGGAAGAGACTAAATCCATCTAAAGCTACATCTTCTGAAACCCTGCCACAGCTTTTTAAAATCCATTTTAAAAAAGAGCTCAGAGCTAAACTACTGCCTTGACAAGTGTAAAGCGTAATGTTGAACAGCATGAATTCTTTCCGAAAATAAACTTTTATCACACCGATAATTACAGCTTTTAAGCGTGACTATATTCTCTCTCCGTTACTGCACAGCGTTATGTGCTCGAAGTGGCAGGGAAGCAGCGACAGGAAGTTGTGCACATGCTAGTTAAACGGAAAATCCCCAAAAAATTACAGGATGCGGCATTATTAAGTCATGTTAGGAAAAAAATTGGATAAAAGTGTTTGATAAAAATAATGAGTTTGTAATCTGTTTTTTTTTTTTTTGAGGAAACCCAGAAAGGCAGGATAGGCAGCAGAGGATTCTCACTACTCAGGGCATCACTAAAATTAGAAACAACTTCTTCTCAGTAAGCACATGCACAATAAATGACAAAAACACTTTAAACCCTGTCATTTTTAAATATATCACGTAAAACCTGCAACTTTAAGCGACACTACTTGGGGTTTGCTATAATATCTGTATATTAACAACATTTACAAACTTCTATAAGAAGAAAAATCTGTCTCTTACAAATAAAAAGTGAAATTATTAAACAACAAAAAGGCCCCTTTGTTCAACTCAATACACTCAGGGGTTCTGCTGCTACAGCCTTAGTTGTGCTGGTAATAGCTTCGGGTGGCTAATGCTTGCAAACTGTAGACAGATTCTGGGTAACTGACGTTAATGCGTGAATTCGCTGACTTTATGGCTCTTGTCTGCTTGTGCCAATGCGGAGCTGCATTTACAGCCGGCGCAAACATTTGCTGGTTCCAGCTTCTCAAATCTGAGAGCTTGCTGCTTTTTGTGTTTATCGAATGTGATGGTAAATGACATTTTTTTTTTGTGGTTCTGGACCGTTGGCCAGATAAAAACAAGCAGACAGAGAAAATAAGCGGCAGATTCATCAACAACGAAAATAACCACAGTTGAAACCTTCCCTTTAAAACAAAAGAATGAATTCAGCTTTGCACTACATTTTAGTGAGATAATGTCTTTAAAGCAATGGACCCAAGAGAATCTTGGCAAACCTTCCAAGATTTCATTTTGAAGAATCTGTACTTGGTAACAGCTCGAGTTTAAAGGCCAAAGCACTTCTGAATTTTCAAATAGGTTCAGCAGTTCATCCTCACCGTCCCTGCTGGGTCAGGGGGAAACTACCTGTCATTGTTAGAGAAGCACAATGCCATCAAAATGACGTTTCTTTGTGACGGATGAGAACGTACGCATCTCCTACAGCACATCACTTCTCTGACACACACGTAGGTTTAGGCAGGATATGCCGACATTTTTTGTTGTGCGGGGACTTTTACTGTGGCTGCGAGGGAAATGAGTTTGAACCTTTTGTGCGTCCAGTCCTGCTTTTTTGTCCTCTGCCCTCTGTAAAGTTCTTTGCAGCCAACCTGTCTGTCGAAACAGCCTCATGAATAAAATTTCACTCTACTTTACATGCAGAGACAGCCTTAGACAGCCAGCAGGCTTCATCAAAGGCTGCAGCAACACACGGTTTTAGATAAAGATGCCTTTTCATCAGGACTGGCAGTTTGACTGGATCAGCTTATTCTTCTATTGGATTTTGTGTAATTTGCCTCTGATAAAAAGGACTCAACTTACTGTTGAGAATGTAAACATCCTGGAGACCAAACCTACTTCATTAACTCGGTATTTCTGTCCTTTTCTCTCCATAAATTATTTTGTGGTGAGACTGTTTGTTCAAGCCGCTTTTATACAGTAAATAATTCTGACTTCACTTACAGAGAGCGCCTGTGAAAGCCACCAAGTAGAAGGAACATCCACATGTGCACAGCCAAGTACAGACACACACACACACACACACACCATGAATCACAACCCTTTTATAATGCCTTCATATTGTGGGAGACAGAGAATGCAAGAAGCGTTTGGCAGAAGAGGTTGAAATTTAATGGGAAGTGTGATTTATAGTGACATTTATGGTGGCAGAGAAGAGAACGCTGGGCCAAAGATCAAAATTCAAGTTTGGTTTCAAAGTGCACTTGCTTGAAATTAGTTTAGATGAAGGGTAAGTAAAGGTCAGGTACCGCGGTGAATAAAGTTTCCAAATGATAAAAGGAGGAATGTGGAAGACCTTTGTTGATTTTAGATTAGGAAACACTTTGTGATGACGCTTCGTGAAATTAAATTAAACTGAGATTGGATGAAGCAGGAGGCAGAGGCTGCATGTTTAGAGAAATGAGCCTGTGACCGGTAGTGTGTTGGGTCAACAGCTCAGATCAGCGGGGACATTTGTCTGGCTGAAGAGGATGAGACTCTGCTGACTCCACAACTCACAGCTGACGCGCCCTCAAATACGCAGCTTAACCTCCGTCTGCTGCTGTGGAGGAGCTCGCTGCTGAAAATACACTGGAGTTTTCCAAGCAGTTTTAATGAAAAGCTTTGTGTGCATGTATGTAGTCCATCCTGCAACCGTTAAGTCCGTTAAGTCCATTCACCATCCACTCATTCATGTGGACGACACTTTAAAGTGCATTTGCTCCAAACTTGTTACTCTAAACATCTTTGCGAGTAACGTGAACAGTGTGCAAATGAACTGGTTTTTGGTTTTGTTTTTTTTTGTTCTTACAGACTTTAATCAAATGAAAAACCAGGTTTGTTTTTTTTGTTTTGTTTACAGGAGCAGATTATTTTAAACCCATTTTCAAATGGATTTTGTGCCCCTACAAATCCAAAACTTTTGTGTGCAGCTGTGAGAGGACACTGTTCATCATGCTTTACAGCAGATTACGTCCTCTTCAAACAAGGACAGTTTCTCAGTTTCAGCTTCTCATTTGTGAGAATTTGCTGATTTCTTTGGTTTGAAATAAGTGAAAAAATCTAGGGAAAAGAAAAGTACATGTGAACACTTCATCAAAAAGAAAAAGCCACATAAAAAAAAAATCCCTTTTGTAGCGCTACGACCGTCACAGACCATCCTTTAAACCTCCATGTTGCATTTTGATGGTATACTGCTTAATAGCTGAATCAAGTTGTGATACCTCGGCCATGTTGATGAGGCCCAAAGCCAGCGTCTTGTATCCCAGGATTGTGCGATTCTTGTATCGCTTCCGTCGCTGCAGCATGATCTGAAGCTTGTTGGCGTCCCTCTTAAGGAAGTGTGGGTACTGCAGGTACAAACACACACAAACACACACATTAACGAAACACATGCAGACACAAAAATAGCTAACAGGCGGGCGACTGACTTGCCGGACGGGTTCAGATTGATAAAGCGAAGGCATTTGTTTCCCCGGGTCATGAAAATCGGACCAATCTAACTGGCTCCCTGCATGACTCCTTCACGCCTGCTGACCTGTCTCTTGCGTCCTGAAGTGTCGAACCACTTAGTCGCATCCGAACTATGACATAACCCATCATTAAGGATCTCGCGAGCTGCACTATAAACGGAACAAAACCGACTCCCGTAACAATGTTCAAAGACATGGAGTCACTCTGCTGCTCGGCTTTAATAGGCCTCTCCTCTCCGCCGTGCTGCTGCTGTAGAAAGTTTAATGTATAATATATAGTATTTGGCTCAGTGCACTCAGTGAGATGCAGAGAGAGAAAACCCCCGACCTTTCCGCAGCTTTTAGAAACACTGAAATTGGAGACGATGATTTGGAGGATGAAAAACCCTACTTGCAATTACATTAACCAGGCTCCGGCTGAATGGACAGAGTGTGAATGTTAAGCGTTGTATGTGTGCAGTGTTGATGTATGCATGGGGTCTGATGATTAGTACATGTAGCGTCTCCGCGCCTGTGCGACAAAGACAAAACCTTTCCTGTTTCTCGTGAGCGAAAGCAAATCGACAGATTCCAATGCGGATCAACGCGGTTTATAACAGATAATGACGGTTCAAACGAAATTGGAAAAATAAATCCAACATTAGGGGGTCGAGCCAAAAACTGCGTAATGCGGAAAACATATCAAAAGATATTTTGAAAAACTCATGCACTTTCCTTTTAGCTAATGGGAAAATAGTCCATCCAGAATTTTTGTTTGATTATTGTGGCTGAAAATTAATTTTAAGTGGCTTGCAGCAATTAAACATTTTTTGTTACTTTGCTATGGAGGGGGGTGGGGGGTTGGTACATCTATCAGTCCAGTGTGGGAGGGTATCTGCTCCTAGGGAAACATAACTTTCTCTCTAAATTTTTTATCACCCTCTCTGTTCACAGAGAATAGTTCCGCGTCTAATCATAGCTCTGCATCACATATGGTGGCCGCTGTGATCTTCTACCAAAAAAAAGCAGGTACACGACTCCTGCCCCCAGAACTCAACATATTTCAGCTCGACATCAAAACTGTTAACTTCATTTATCTGTTGACATTTCCACTTACAGTTAAGAATATGAGAATGCATTTCTTTTTGGTTGATGTGGGTACTGATTTGAGAAAGACATCAAAAGTTGTCAGTTTATTCAAGTTCTGTTGGAAGCACAAAAAAAAGCACAAGAACGGAGCTTCTTGTTTCTGACAGGCGCCTGACCTCTCTGAACCTTTTTCTCTATACCTGCAGGGAGAAGGTGAGCTGTAGGTCGGTCTCTGTCAGCCCCGCTGAGGACAGCAGGATCTCATTAGAGCGCAGGATCCGCTTGGAGCCCTGAAGAGGCGACAGGGGGAGGAGAGACAGAGAGAAAAGAAAGAGGGACAGATTTCTATTAGCCTGCCCTGACTAGGTCCAGCAGAGTCAAAACAATGAACTCTCATCAGCCACATGCAGAGGCTGTAAACTAGTAGGGAGCAGAAGGGGAAGATTGAGCGAGTGGCTGCAGCGGCATGCAAGACGAATTAAAACAGTGTATAATGTGCTAGAAACAGATCATTTATTGGTTTACTTAGATAGAAAACAGTATGGAGACCATGAAGAGTGAAAACAAGCCAAGGAGCAGAGACAGAGACTGGAGCTAGAACATTACAATTTAAACATCCTAAACTGTCTTATCAAAAATTATAAAGTGGGTGCTGGTTTACATCAATTTAGGAATAGCTGGAGTTGAGAAAGAGCACATTAAACAGCGAGAAAAGTGAAACAGAGAGTGACTTCAGGGAGATATTATGCGTCAAAAATTAGTTTACTGACACAAATCAGAGGCAAAGCAGCAGTATATCATGCAAGAATAAGAATTAATCACCACAAAATCCCTGATCTATTTGCATTTTGTATCAATGACAACATTACTACTTTGTATATTCCGGTTGAAAGCATATTTGACTTTTAACACAAACAAGCGCCAAGAAAGAAACCTGGAAACATCTCTGTTCCCTTCAAGAATACGGGGTAGATCGTTCAGTGGACACACAACAGTGGAGAAGTTGTACAAAGTGTTTTGGCTTTAAAGTAATGCTACTTATTATTGTTATTAGGTAACATCTCAACATCCGCTGGTCGGCCGCTTTTGCACACCCAGTGAAAGCCAAAGCCAAGTCTTTAAGCTAAAGAAATAATTGCTGAATTAAAGCTGAGTTTGGAAAATTATTGACCATGTCACCGGCAGGACTTTCATTGATTTCCACGATAGTTTTAATAGGATGTTAAAAACATGAATTCACTAAACATGCACTCTTTTCCCTGAGGTGAGCTGCTGGTACTGCAGACAGATAATGAAAACAAAAATCAAACCGACGTCAACTTCAATTATGTTCTCAACCAATTCTGTCATTTTTCCTTGCATTTAAATTCTGGTTTTTCTGCGACGATGATACTAATGATGATGACGGCGACTATTATTAGGCCACTATTACTATGTCTAGGTTCACTGAGATTTGGATTTGTGAATGTTATGCAATTTTTAAGCTACTTCAGTTTAAGCCCACATTTCTTTCTGTTCGGAAACATCTTAGCATCATTTCACATTTCGCTCAATTATATTTCCACGTGCTGCCCCAACAAACGTATGGTTTTGTGAATGAAAACCAATCAGCTTTGGCAGCTGGGGTTGAATGGTTAGCATCCCCCCGGCGCTGCTCTTGGTTATGTTTTGTCCCTTTTATTGTCTGCCTTTAGAGAGGTCTCATACCTGCAGTTTGACGGCGATCACCACGGAGGTGAGGTCTTTATCCAGCTCCTTCAGCATGATCAGCTTCTTCAGAGTCAGGTTGAACAGCCTGCAGTAAAAAAAAACAAAAAAAACAATAGGACTGAAACTAGATTGAATATCCATCAGTGTCATGGTGCTCTGCCCTCTGCTCACACTACAAGCAACATGATCAACAAGTCATTCCCTATGGGGCTTAGCTGCCAGGGGTGACCAGTGTATGGACAGTTAACAAGCCTGGGGACCAAAAAAACTGACCATAGCTGAATTTTTTCACTTTCATCAAATCAACACCTAATCAGATTTCTCTGCTTCTCATTTCCCTACTTATGCAAAATCTCATGCAATGCATAATTGTTCTTCCTGGAAAGTGCAAAATGGACGAGAAGCTGTCAAAATGTAGGGAAAAACTTACCACTGAAATGTTCACAACTCATCTCCAAACCATAGTTTGGATTGATGATAAGCCCTGAATATTATTTTTCATTTCTTGTGTTTATTTTCGATTAATGATGCCTAAACAGAGTTACTGCATATTATTTGAATGAAATCTGCGTGAAAACAGTGTACAAGCAGAGAAAGGCAATAGCAGCAACGACGTCGAAACTTTGTAGACCTCTGTGTCGTTTGCTCCATATTATCAGAACACAACATGATATCAAACTACAAATTGCGCGTAAGTGAAGGGTTGGAGGTTTCAAAAATCATCCTGTAAATCATCCCATTGTCATTAGTGATAAATTAGTGCTTTGACACTGCCCTTCTATAACTGAGCACTGCTTCTTCCTGAATCATGAGTAAGAGCCGGGCAACAGCAACAGTCAAAGTTCTAAAACTAGGGAAAAATGCAAAATGTAAGAGAACGCTTCGGCAAATAGGTGGTAAAATTCTCAAGAATAAGGACACGAGAAATCAGTGAGAAAACACATGAAAATAAGATATTAGCGCAGCACTGTTATGGGATGTGAGACTAAAATTTAGCCAGCTGTACACTGTCACTGAATTAACTGAGAGGAAAACACTGACTGTCCTTGAGGGAAAAAAAAAAAAAAAAAAAAAAAAATCATGTGGATCAGTCACATCAGAGGCCGAATCCCGATCCCTGTAATGAGCTGAGAATCAGGACCAATCCTGATCCAGGGGATCAAACTCTACAAAATATATTGAAAATCATGACACCATTTTAATTAAAAGTATAGGTGATTAAGTAAAATATATGGGGGCCTCCTGGACCACATGCAAATATGATGTCGTGGGCTCAAAACCATCTTGTGACCCTGATAATCTGTCATCTTCTTCCTGTTCCATCTGTACTTTCTCCAAGAAAAAAAAGAAAAAGAAAAGTGACACTTAGGGGCATTAAGTGTAGCTTTGTGTTTTATTGGATGATAAGCTGTTAAAAGAAAAAAAAAAAGATTCCATTCAGCCCACGATGGGACTGAAAATGGTTTGCTATTTTTGTAATGTGTCCTCTTTCCATCTGAAGCCAACACTTGCGTAAGCGCAAAAAACACACAAACAAGAAAACTGTCGATCTGTCAGAGTCATTGAAAAAACAAGAGTACAACCTGTACCTCAGCCACAAGGTTTCCTACTGCCTAAACACACAAGAACAGCTAGAAAAACTCACACAAACTCTCACTGGGCAAACATAAGGCACACAGACCCAGAGAAATGCTCAGATTGTTCAAAAACACAGAAAGACAAACAAGACCAGAAGCACTTAAAGAACTGAAATGGATTCAGAGAAAAAGACACACACCCCGGACCCGAACAGCTGCTGTGCAGCGAGGGGTCAGTCTGTTCAATATTTCATCTCCAGGGCCTTAGAGTCAGAAAGTAAACCGCTAAAATAGACCTGCTGGGGCTGGCTGGGGGGAATCAAGAACAGATGACAAAGGAAAAAAACAGAGAGGTAGAACGTTATGTTAAAGAATGATATGCAGGAAAGAGGCTAAGTCAGACAGGCTGTCAAAGGAGCAGAGGGAGAAAAGAGAGAAGACGGGGAAGGAAGACAGGAGAAAATGACAAACTAAAAAAAGAAGATGCAGAGACGGGAATGCACACCGAGAAGAGGAAACAACAAGCAGCCAGACAAGGAAGCGAGAATAGCAAGGGAGGGAGAAAGAGACATGAAAATTGAAGAAGACATCGACAGATAGAATTTAGATCTGGGGATGACAGAGGCTGACACATTGTGTTGACAAAGAGATGAAATGTCTGACATCGCAAATACAAAAAAAGAAAAAGTGGCTTTTTCCAGGACACACTTTTTTTTTTTTTAAAGGGGAATCGGAGAGGAAAATGCAATTCTTATTTGACATTTTTTTATTATGTCTATGATTAATGTGTGATAACATAGAATAAGACATGTGACTGCAGAGGCCTATGTAAGCAGTTTACGAAAACAGCCATAGAAAACCCAGAAATTAGTACATACCTGATTTTTTCAGGGGGAAAAAAAATGAATAAAAAAATTAAATAAAGATCAGCATATTAATTGTCCACCAGAGAAACTCTACACAGCCCTTTTCCCCGGTATATATCATCAGTGCCTCTCCACACTATAGAATAAGAAAGGGAGCCAAAAAAAACAACTGTAAAATGAAGTACAACAGAGAGAAAGGAAATGAGAAAGAACTGAAGGAATAAGTAGGACAAATACGTACTGCTGTTGCCAAAAATAATGTTAACCAATTCATCATTTAAGTTGGTAAAAATACCAAACATTTGCTGGTTCCAAGTTTCATATATGCACTAACACAATAATCCATTTCATTTTGATTTGAGTGACCAAAAAGAATTGAAAATACCAATCAACACAGTCAATAAAGAAAACAATCTCTAAAGCCTACACAGATCATTAGTCAAGGCAGGACCAGGGGCTATATGATGACATCTTGAAAGAAGTGCAAAGATTAAAAGCTGCCGGAGTGGACAGAAAAGTTGTAACCCTGATCCAAACACACCTCTCCACCCTTAACTCCCTCTCATCTCACCTGAGCCTCCCTCCAAATCCACCCCACTTACTGCCTTTCATCTTTCTCTGAGAACTCACATCCCTACGCTGAAATGGACAGGCGACCCCAACTGCTGATGCAACCACTGAAAAACCCAGCAACAAACACCGCGAGCCTTTCCCCTCACTCCAGAGGCTTTCCAGCACAAGATCAAAGTGGCCACGAGAGGTTAAACCTATGAATAAAAGCAAATCAATTTTTTTCCCTCTGATAGAGGAAGGGCAGCTAAGTGCAGCTTCTGCTTACACCTGCTGGATCTGAGTGGAATAAATCAAGATGGAGAGCGAGCAGGAGCAGACGAGGCCCGGTGCCAGGGGTCGATTTGGGACAGGACTTAAGCACCTGGGGTAAGCCATTAGGGGGCCGGGGGGAGAAAGATGTTGGGAAGAGAGGGTGGGAGGGAGAAGGGACAGTCAGACTGGAAGGACAGAGAGGAATGGTATTTAGTTGGCTTGGTGGTTTATACTAATACGTGAACGCGTGTCCTTTCTGAATTATTGGGCTCCGTTAAAGTGTAACATCTTTCAGTGGGGAAAGGACGACAGCTCGCCCCGATGCATTTTGTATGATGTCAGTCTCGGCAGCTGGCTCACATCCGAAAGGACATCGCTAGGCTGTACCTGCTTGGTAGCATTTCCCTCCCGGGGATGTGATCAATCAGGAAGCCGAAACGTTCATGACACCCCTGGGGACTTCATCATCGGACGACATAGCCGTGGGTTATGGCTGTTGGAGGGTACTAAAACTAATTGAACATGGGCTATAATGAATCAAGAATCAAATAAGATGTCACACTGACAGTGCTAACTGCAGTCCTGAATCCATGTAGAGCCAGGACTGCAGTGATGCTAAAAAAAAAAAAAATCGAAGCAAAACCTCTCAATTTACTAATGCATAAAACTACTCTCTTAATAGGCTGTTCAGTGGATCATTACTTGCATGATGTAACGGCTGAACCAATTCAAAATTTCCCTTGAGATAAGCTCACAGTAAATAACCAAACAGTACTTCATTGTTGCTCAGTAAATGTACGCAAGTGCCGGTGGAATTTCTGCAAAGTCTACTTCTGCAAAGGCTGAAACGCAAGCGGCAATTCGGTTTAAGGATCAAAGCTCTCTTTGCCAAAAGGAAACGGCAGACAACGCAAGCAAACATGAAACATGAAACATGAAAAAAAGATGACAACCACGCTAGCTGCTGTTTGTATTCATTTTCTGACACGTGTCATGCAGGAAAATTGCCAGGGAACCATGGCGGTGACCCGTGCACTGTTTACTCAACCACTGTAAATCCCTCTGGATGAGACAATCAGCCAAATGCTTAAAAAACACAGCCCCAGCCTTGTCTGTCACACAGTTACGGCACTTGTCACCATAGCTGACGAGGGGGAAATCGCATAGTGAAGGTCAAAACAGTCCGCCTGACACCAACGCTTCCTCTCTGGTCCACATTTCTCTGTCCCGTCTCCTCAACGGCCCTGTCACTACACCTCGACAGTCACCACACATTATTATCAATCTGAACAAAACGACAGCGAAGGAGAGCAGAGGAGGACAGAAGGAAAAGTAAATCGGTATATGATGGCAAGGAGGAGTACAGCAACTAGAAGGATTTGACTGTACAGTAAAGAGCGGAAAAATGGGGGCACAGCAATGTCTTTCTTGCACAAATAATTACAAACCTGCTCCTACTCAACGACAGCTAGGGTATAATTATAGGCTACACGGCATAATGTAAAAAAAAAACAACGGACCAATTTGTCTTTTAGGGAGTCTAGCTAAACCCTGGTTTTTGATTAATTCCCACTAGGACCTAACTCTGTTTGGGCCCAAGTATGATATTTGGGCTCCTGTTTCGAGAAATAATGCTGATAGATCAGTTGTATTAGAATCAATAGTAGAGGAAAAGTAGCATAAAATAACAGAGAAGATCTGTCAAATGCGACATTTGCTGCATGTTCTTTTAGTTTTGATTTCACTGTTCCTTTCTTTCATCTTTCTCTTTGCCTCTTCACTGTACAGCCTTTGGACCGGCTGTGCTGCATTTAGAGTACTATACGAATAAAGTTGAGTTCAGAGCTGAGTTTTTTAAGTGGTAGACATAAACACGTGAACAGAAAAACTCGGATGCAAGTAGAGCTGCATCTAACTATTAGTTTCACTGTCAATTAATCTGCGGTTTGAGGCCTGAGGTTTTGTCGCTTAAAAAAAGCGACAAAACCTCACAATTGCATTGATTGTCAATCTACAAATCTATTAATGGTCAAAAATATATAGCTACCTTCTTAAAAAAGGCTCAGTAATTTCCTAAATCAGCAGTGATAATAATTTATATCCAACAGTACTCAAAAAATAGTTAATAGTTTATCTGTTGGGGACTATTTTCAGTGGGGGATTAACACACATTTGGTGCTCAAGTGAGTATATCTAGCCAGCAGGACAATGTATGTGGGACTGAGTCAAATTAAACTACAGTGTCCATGTTCATTGTCGTGAAGGGACAGGTCATCCAGTGCAACAGCGCAGTTCATTTTCGGACATTTTTGACAAAAGTGGAGCTTTGTGGCACAGAGGAATGAACTGTATAAGCCTTTGATTACACAGACAGTACTTGTCTCTCTTTAGGAATGTGTGCTCAGTAAGGTGCAAAGAAGTAATTACTCAAAAGTGTACTAAACTGACGTTAAAACCCTTTCCTGTGATTGTCTAAACTTCTTTACACTTGTCTGATGCAGCCAGCCCCGCCCGTCTGGCACCTCGATAGGATTAGACAAACTGTAGCAGAAACTGTCTGAGCGAGGTCTCCTGGTTTTCACATCTGAAAGTCCATGCTTCCGTGTCCTTGTTGGGTAACGTGCTCCCGCAAGCTGTTTTGCAGAGCAACTCGAGAACGTGAGATGAGAGGAGCAGCTTTCCACTTGTGCCACTCCACCGGTGTGCTCGGCGTCACACGATTAATAAAACTGTGCTACTGACAATGTCTGGACCAAGACGTAGCCACTACAAGAGAACATTAAAGCCACTGTGGAAGGGCCTCAGCTTGCAGTTCCTCTAATGGCTGCCAAGAAGAAAAAAAAGTCTACTGGCAGTACCCACAACAACACATTTTTCCTTACAACACACTAGTTTCACTTCTTCTAATGTGTTTGTTGGAAATGTTACAAATTCCAGTTCCAAAGAAGAGTGTATAGTACTCGATTGTGTGTGTGTGTGTGGGGGGCTCAAACAGCCGGTTCTTATAGTAATTAGTAGTCAATTATTTATTAAAGAAACTTATCAAGCATTTATCAAAATGTTTAAAGACCATTTGGGGCAGTGGAAAGTGCACATTTTAGCTGTATTTTTCAAATTATTTTGACGTCCTGTAAAAAAACTCCACTTAAGTTCCACTCATTCAGCCGTGTCACGTGGTCTTCATCGTCAGCAGCTGAAGCACGGTGAGTTGTCTCCGAACTGTAGATGTTAAAAGTTTTAAAAAAAAGGTTCGAGCATCCACCGTTGTTAACTTGACAACTCGGCCAATGTCATCTGTTGATGAGGACCAGGGCATATGGTGTTCTGTCTTGTGAAACTGTGCTGCAGTCGTTGAATATTACGTAACAAAGGAATGGACAAGGGCACATGTTGAGAAAGACTTCTTTCTGCTGGGTGCGTGTTCGTGCGTGTCCTCAGTTGTTTACTGAGTGCATCGGTTTTAGAAAGTCTCCATTGTTCTGTGGGGCAAGCTGGAGAAGACCTCGACGTCTAACTCACCATCAGTGAGTAACTGTTGAATGCCCCTTTGGCTGAGGACGCCTCGTGTTTTCCCAGCAGTCGATGCTATTTATTTGTGCATTTGTTTAGGGCAGAAGGCAGGGGTGGATGAAAGGAAGGAGCTGACGGAGGCAGAGGGCAGTTAAATGATGTCTTAGGGAAGACTGACCTCTGACATTCTGGAAAGGCCAGTCTCTGAGGAAACACAGACAGCGCGTCTGTCAAAGACACCGAATGTGGTCGACCACCCACACACACACACACACACACGTACAACTCTCAAACACACCAATAAAATAATATCAAATATCAAAGTAGTGGAAGGAAAAGCAAGTTGAAGCAAGATGCGTACAAATTCTTTAGCCTTGACCTGAAGTTTGCACTCTTGAATTTAGGCTTCTCAAGAACTACTATTACTGTGTTGAGCCCAGGTAAACGGCAAAGAAAAAAAAATGCCAGCGCACTAAGAAACTTGAAGCGCCTCTTTAAATGCAAAATAAGACCAATTCATTACCTGTGCTAAAGGTGACAAAGTGTGAAAAATGTAACTGAAATTCCTCACATTTTAGAAGCTAGAACTAGCAGATGTTTGGCATGTTTGTTTGATGAATGATGAATAAAACGTTGTCGATCCATTTTCTGCCAAGCAGTTAATGTATCTACTGACTTAATGGTTTCGGTGGCAGATTGGTTTATACCACTGAGAGAGAGTGGCTTGCCACCGATACAAAAGATCCCTATAATGTCCCCATGATGTAAATGAATGTGGATGAGAAACTTAAGCAGAATGATGTACTTCAATGTGAGTCTAGAGGAAGAAGAGTGTGTGCATGTCTGTGTGTGTGTGTGCATGTCTGTGTGTGTGTGTGTGTGGGGGGGGGCTGTTTGTTGCTTTGAGAGGAAGGCGCCTATGGTTCCCCTGACAACGGTCCGTCGTGTGAGGTGTGACCTTGGTGTGTCATACAAGCAAACCAACATGCTAAGGACACAACACAGTCTTTTCACCGCCCTTCATGCCGTGTCCTCTCATTTATTTTCTTCCCTCAGCTTTCAACCCTCATTAATCTTTACCCTCCTCTCATCGAACCCCCAACACCTCTACACATTCGCTTTCTACTTTCAATGGTCTTTACCCCTCCCTCATATCCCACATCACCTCTCCCCCTTTCTCCTACTCTGCCCTTGTCTTTTCCCCTTTTCCTCCTGTCATCCATGGTTCGTCTCCTCCCTTACTTGAAGACAACTTCTGTCGTCCTCCCTTACGTAACTATAACTCAACTCTTCCCCTTCCCCATAGCGCCCACTCCACCCCATCTCCTTTTCTTAGGTAACATTTCTTCCCCTCCTCCCCTTGCGTAATTGTGACCAATGGCATTGCCAGTTCTGTCGTTGACAGGAAGAGCAAGACTCCTACCCTCCTTCTTTATTAGCTTCCCCGGCTGCCCTCCTCCAAACTCATTATCATTCCATTACATGGATTAGTCTGTCCCTGACACACGGCTGGGCCAAACACTGCTCGTTTTGGACACAGTGCAACGCGCACAAACGCACCCTTGCACGCACGCACGCACAAACACACACATAGTGAGATCCAATATCTTATAGATGATAGAAACAATATTCTGAATAAATAGTGATTTCATCATAATGGCCAATTTTAGAAATGTCATAATAAATAAAATGAAAACTAAAGAGCTGAAGTGACTAAACCCACATCAATGAAAATACAGAAATCCGGTGAATGCTATGTACTGATTAGTGAAATCAAAACTAGAGATAGAGGCTGAGAGATGCTTGTAACAATGAATGGCTACGAGGCAGGCGCGTTGCATTTGAATTAAAGCGGGTACAACATTTTGTAGCAGGTGACAAGACTGGGCGGTGCGACTGGGGTCTATATGAGGATATCAATGCGAATAATTTCCCATTAGTACAGGTAGCCAATGAAAAGCCAATGTATGCAAAATTACATATAAAGTCACCAAACAGATGTTCATAGAAGCGAGCTGTGATCCACTGTTGCATGTCACATCAGAAAACTCTCCAAGCACGTCAAACAAAAACATAATTAACTCATTCTGTTTTGTTTTTAATTACAAGCGGCCCAGAAATGTGGTACAGAGAATCTTGTAAAATGATAACTCAATGTAACCATACGTCATGATACACGTCCACTTAGCAAGTAAACAAATACCGTAATGTTATTTATGATGTTTTAAAATCTCAAAATACAAGTGTTTGATAATGCACAACACATTAAAAAAACTTTGCAATTAAAGTAAAGCATCTGTTGAGGTGAGGGTGAGTCAGACATTACGGAGGTGACACCGAGCGCTTCCCACGAACATCTAAATGCATCATCAAGGGAGAGTTTCCATAATAAGTTTCTGCTCTTTGTTTGGAAACCGTGCTACCACAAAACCATTACGTAACCAGGTAAATACAAAAGAGTACATGCTGTTTATTGTATATCGGACTGCCTTGAAAAAAATCATATTTTATATATATATATATATATATATATATATATATATATATAAAAAGACAAGAGCAGACTTGTAAAACTTTGTAGACTAAAGGTGGAAAAATAATGACTCAGTCAATGCACAGCGGAGCTACCACTCAAGCTGTGTTGTCAGTCTAAACCTTCATCATGTGTTGTTCTGAGGAAGATGATGAAAGGGAACAAGAAGGTACATTTGACAGTTTAACTGAGAGATTGACAAACTGACGGCGGGCTCTCGGACAGATTATTTAAAAGCACTCAATTTAAGCGGTGGACCTATAGCGGGGCTTGATAACAATTAATGCAATGATTATGTTTTTTAATATATCAAGGCACGATTTCATAACCCACCTATGCTCATTTGTATATAAAATGATATAGCATAATGCTGGTTATTCATTCGAGTTGGATCATTGCCCAGCCCTTACCTACTGTACATTATTATTTATGTAAAGCACATTTACATTAACACTTGTCATTTCATTATGTTCCAGAAAAACTATTCTTTTGTGTACGTGGAATTGACAAGCATCTTGTATTTTTCAAACGTAATACAGAAAATTAAGCAAAAAGTGACTTTATTGAAACCCCGGCTAAAGGCACACAGGCAGGCTTACACAAACACGCAAACAGAAACATGCATCACATGACACATGCTACAGGCATAGCGAAGACTTGGTCGCACACAAATATACAGGGGTAACACACCCACCAGAATGTGAATGTGTTTCTGTGCATTTCGGTGTAAGCACTTGGAATAAAATCAGCTATTTCCCCTTCATCCATTCAGTTTTTTATTATTATTATTATTATTACACCTTTCCAGAGTCACTTGGATCCTAGGAGATTTATAGCAGAGCTTAGTGGCCTTTACACAGATACACACACACACACACACACACACACACACATACACACACACAAACACTACATTTTTTTTTAAAAAAGGAAATAAAATGACCCAGAGACATTCAGGACAAAGTTTTCAAATGAAAAAACAAAAAACTGGAGATGATCCGATTCTGATTAACTGAATATGATAGACTATGATCTTTGGGTGGTCCTGTACGTGAGTAGAAGGAAGGAAGTGTGTGCGTATCAATGTGTGTGTGTGGATTTTCAAGCGAGGAATTGGGAGCTGATTTGGCCTAAAACCTCCCATGAAATTTCTTTTTGATCCTGAGGCCCTCAATAAGCATATATCCACACACTAACCCCTCACACACTCATGTACACATGCAAGCCCCAATACGTACACACACACACACACACACACACACACACACACACACACACACACACACACACACACACACACACACACACACACACACACAGAGGGACAAAAGATATATATGTTCATATAAATTAATGTGTGCATGAAATGAAGAGCATCCATAAGCAGACGCAGGCAAATTCTTTGTAAAGACAGAGAGGCAGAACGAGCTAGAGAGAGAATGGAAGGAAGGAGAGAGAGTGAACAATATCTCGTAGTGTGGACCTCACAGGCAGTAAAAATAACAAGCATTTGGTTCCTCACTAACAACAGTCTTAAAAATAGCTCTCGGCTGAGTGGAGACAGCCTGTAAAGATGTCATCAGTTTGGCAGAGCAGTGCTAAAACATTTTTCCTCCGCTCGCTTTTATATTAAGATGCAAACAGCGTAATTCTTCTGAGAACAGATCTCAAGCTCTCGATGTACATTATTACAACAGAGGATGAGTGACAGGACAGCCGGAGCATGAAACTAGTAGGTGTAACACTGTAAAAGTGCCTCTATTAGGGGAATAACACACTGTGTGGTTGATATTTTAAATGTGCAATTTATGGACCATACAGAAAAATGTGTGTCTTCAAAAACAGCGATGCAAGGTAAGCCTGTTTAGCTGTGAATGACTCTGCCCGGCAACATGAGAAAATATGTCGAGTAACTGTGGGTCCAGAACTAAAAGGAAACATAAGCCCAATTTGTGTTATAAAGCAAGAAGTGGTTGTTATTTTACTTTCAAATTTACTGTGTCCTTTCACTTTTTAGTCATCAAACACCTCGGATTCATTAGAGTCTACAGACGTTTAAGTCTACGGTCAAAAAAGAAAACGGTTGGAGGAGCAGAAATTAGGATCCAGTTATCCTCTAATCCTCTGCCATGGACACGGACACGGTCAGCACTGATTTTACTCCAGTGCTGAGAGAGGCAAAACATGCCGGATACAAAAATAGTAGGTGAAAAGACTGCCCAGTAAAATTTCAGCAAGAATTCGCTTTGCTAAATTGATATTATTCTATGTTGAGTTTTGTGCAGAACCATTGTCGAAAGATAATAATAATGACCTGATCAGACCAATCAGCAACAAAATGCTTGACAGCACTGCAGTTCAATTTGTAAACACGGTATAATCCAATATATCGATGCTAATGCAATAAATACAGCTATTTACCAAGGATCTACATAACATAACCGATGTAGTTTACTTCTTCAGACCACTGCAAACATATAAAAAATAGCTAATTTAGTCTGCATTTTTATTTATTTTGGTGTGACTCAAGGACTAGCATTGGGTGGAAATTGTCTCGGAATAATGCAAGACCCCTACCACGTAATAACACTGGGGCGTTTTGCTGTTCTTTCCATGCTGCCAAATGTATAGGCATTATAATGAAGAGGCTAGGAAGATACTAGGGAGATACATTTTTCAGCCAACCACAATCGTGGAGGCTCTTTGCCCGAACAGCAATTTTCAAGGTCAAATTCTCTCAAAACCAGACTTTCCAGAGCTTGTTGAAAAGGGAGATCCGGTTACTCAAGAACAAATAACTGAGGACCTGAGGTTGTTCTCTGAAACCCCCTCCATAGGAGCACAACCTGCCCGCAAAGTGGAATGAGTCAGAAAGCTCTGCAGTCTGATCTGCTTCTCATCCATGACCCTCTGACAGTTTTGTGACAGCCAATGAGCTGCCGGAGGAGGCGGGACCTACAGAGCGGAGAGGGGACGGATGAAGCGTGGCGTTGGGTGCCCAAGACATCAATCATTAAAGGGGGGGGGGGCTCATATTAAGTCTGGAGATGGGACTGGAGCAAAATTGAGAGATACACCAGTGTGTATGTGTAGGTGTGTGTGTATATAGGCTATACACCCCTGGCCTGGTCTTACAGGTGATTAGCATGCTGGTCACAGCGGCAGTCAGACTCTAGTGAGGGTGAGGCTTCATCCTTCCTCGCCCACAGTTGTGCGGCAGACTAATGCTCCAGTAACATAAAAATGAATACGCAATACAGCGGAACAGTCTGGCAAAGACTATTACCGGGACACTCTGTGGTTGCGTCTATGGTGTTGTGTTTTTAATCTACATTGGAGGATCCGAGACAGAAAAGCAGCATTTTTTGTCAATTCTTATTTCTTTAAAAAGGGGGCTCCTTTCAAGTTTGGGTCTAGGTTTCACCTTTACCTTGCAGCCAGGTGAAACACAGAGCATATGCAGCCTGGAACGTCACAACAAAATACGTAAAACACATGAGAGACACATGTAAAACATATGCTAAAACTCACAATTTTGTCCAATCAATTATCAACCTAGCAGCCCATTATTTTTCTGTTGATCAGCTGATCTTTGCAGCTCCACATCAGAGTGAAAACCATCCCACCATATCGAGCTCAGCAAGATGTAAAAGCTTACCAGAGCGTTTGAGAACTAATGCAAACCAATCAATGTCCTGGGATATTGTTTAATAAGATTGTAAAGGAATTCAGATTTGTTTGTGCACGATTGCACAGCTTCTTAGAATACTGAGAACCCCACTGTGGTGATTTTAGTATTAAGATACAGCCTCGCTCAGTAGCAACAGCTCCTAATCGGAGTCATGGGGAAACCTCTGGATGATGTGCTGTGAGCTTTGAGTCAACACACACACATACACACAGCAGCAGCAGCCGCCCACCGGTTTGTAATCTCTCCCCCGGTTATGGTCGGTATAGACTTGCCCGCGTCGTATCAATGTTTGTCCAAACGGAGCACAGCATCCAATCCTGCTGACACACATTAGAAACTGATGGTGCGGTCCGCTCATGATAGTACATGTCCTGATGCTCTGCCTTGCTGTCAGCCTGCCCTTCTGTCTGTCCATCTATACAGAGAGAAGTGCCAATCTACACTAACTGCAGCTACAGCTGCATTTTATTATGCTTATTGTGCTTTCAATGCACAACCTATTTTGGATTAAAAGCAATACATACAAAAACCTATATTAAAATGCCAAAATGCCACTCTGACAATACATTTTTTAAACTTGTGGTGTGCTGTTCCATAAATTACCCCTTTAACAAGAATACAAGGATTTTTTTTCAAATTATAAGTAGTTATTCTTACAATTATTATGGCTTTCTATTGTATGTGCTTTGTTTTATTCGTCTTTTTTTTACTTCCACACAGTAAATAACATATGTGTGTAAGTTCACGAGAATCATATAAAGTATATACCAGCCCCAGATTTAAGAAATCCTTCATTTTAAAACTGCTTAAATTTCAGACAGCATTTTCACTCAACTGTTAGGTCGGATCCTCTGATCCTTATTTCAATCGCTTACTGCCTTGAAGCTTAAACCATCCAGGAAACACAAAATTTTTAACTGATTGTAGGTAATGCGGTGCTCAGGTTATTATATTTTCTTAACCCAGCTATCATAGTTGGGTGTTTAATAGGGTTAACTGGGATTAATTAGGGTTAACTATTTATTTACAGGCATTAGTGTGTCCTAGACTTTCCATTAATTCTAAAAGCGTCCACTGGTGCATCCTGCCTTGAAGGGCTACTAACCTCATTAGTTTGGGTTTTTAAAAATTCATAATTTTGGCTCATTTTCGGGATGTAAAATGTTGTGAGTCTTTTAGATGTCAGCAAGGGTACAATTTAAAGCAAACAGCAAAGGGAAAACAGAAAGAAAATTATCTTTAGGCTTCTTTAGTAGGGAAATATTTATGTTGAATTCATGTGCACTGCAGATGCGTTCTGTCTGTACCTCATTCATCCCCCCTGTGAACACAAACAGAAGCTCAGCTCAGGCCGTTGGACTCACAAAAATAATTATCTACTGCCTAAAACAACTGTGATTAGTTTTTCTAAAAATTAGCTTTTGGCTTCCTGCTCCTCCGATGTCTTGTCCTTTTCTTTTCAGATCTTGGACCCTGAATTACAAAAAGCCACGACAATAATGGATCCAAAACCCACCTTGTAGTTACAATAAATAATTACAGCAAAGAAAACGTAACATTAAACTACCTTTCATCAGCTAATGGCTTTGGGAGACGTCAGCCTCCTGCCGTCCTAATCTTTCCATCCACGTCCGCCTTTTGTTGTGTTGTTTTCGGTACACGGGAGCTTTTATGGAAATGTAACTTGTAAAGTTTGCACGTTAAGGGCTATATGTACTGTGAGACACGAGTGTAGTGCTGCTACTGAGGCTCCACTGGATGATACCAGACATTTGGTTTTTACCAGAATATTCTGCTCAGGAAGATTAGACATGAAATGAAGCCGACCATCAGTCCTGCCAGTCTCTGTTCCTCCTCTGTGACATTTCCCTTACCGTTTTCTGTGTGTGTGTGTGTGTGTGTGTACGTGTAGAAGAGAGAGACAGCCAGCATCTGCAAACCGAATCTATTAATAATTCTGCAGGCTCAAGCCTGACACTGTGGGTGTTAAGTGTTTTTTTGGTAAACATCTCAATGGATCTATTATCAATTTTTGAAGGTGTGTCACCTGCATCACAGGAGGGCAGGCTCTTACAACAGGGTCAGGGTCACGCTGACACAATGCCGCAGGACCTCCGTAAATGTGTGTTTTTTTGTGTGTGTGTGTGTGTGTGTGTGTTGCAGGCTTGTTGTCCCCCCTTGCTCTTCGATTTCCCCCATTTCCTATCTCTCCCAGTAACACAAGCTTGCCACTACTGGCTGCCAACAAATAGCAGGTCTAGCTCTCCTTTTGCCTCTCATCTCCCTCCACTCCCGTCTCTCCATTCAAGGCTTTTTCCATTTCTCCTCTGGCAATTCACAATTCTCCATCCCCTCCATCTGTCTCATCTGATAGCGCCTCTTTTTTTCTTCCAACCCATCACCCTGCTCCTCCTTCCGCTCGTGTTTCTCACAAACCCGCCCCCAACCGCAAAGTTTATCTAATTGGTATGCTGGACCTTACTTTTTCAAAATCAGTTGGTTTTTTTGTTTTTTTGAATGACAGTTTAATCTCTGTCCCTGCCTTGCTCTATCTTTCTCCAACATAGGGTTTGGATTGATTTTGTTTTATTGCTGTCCAGGCTGCCCTCTATGTGTTCTGTCTCTCTCTTTCATATCTATCACTTCATCTGCCTTTCACTTTATGCTTGCCTGGTCCCTCTGCTAACAGTCTTTCGGTGACCTTTTTAAATATGAGGCGTAAAGGCGAATTCAGTTCAGAAAGTTAACACAATATCTAGCACCATTACGATTATATAAATGTCTTTTTTGTCACACTTTGCCACTAAGTAATATAGCAATGGTTTTAACCTATAGCAAAGTAAATAAAAAAGGTTTTGTTTTTACTGTTGTGAACTTAAGCCTTTCCTAAAAAAGTCCACAGAAAAGTGCACTGCATTTTTTGTTTCCGCCAACAGCAACACAAGAGTTTCATTGAGCAACTGTAGTGTCCCCATGGACTAGTGATCTAATAAACACACCATGTATTTGTACAATCCCTGTTTCAATTCCAGTTTAGAACTACAGTCAATTATTAAATAAAGACAAAAGTAAAAAAAAAATCTAAAAAATAAGAACTAGATAATTACCATGGGTGGCCGCCTCTCCTAACCACCCCCGCTAAGATTAGAAAGAAATAATTAAATTTAAATACAGTAGACCAATAGACAACACCGATATTAGCTTATTGCACATACTGTGTACTAATATTGTGTATATGCTGGCCGATTAGTAATTGTAGTACAGAAATTCCAAACTAAGCTTAGTCGATATTTTGTTATCTGATTCTTTTTTAAATCCCAAATATCCATTTTTATGAAATAAAACACCAACCTGCAGGCAAAAAGAGCAGATGTACTGTATTTCACAGCATATGCCAAATATTCAATGTGTGAGGCAACTGTTGAAAGATCATTTAGTAACTAAACTGATCGCTAGACAGGATCTGTCTGATTCAACTCAGGATATGACACTGACTGATAGTGACTGTACTACTTCCAATAACTGATTTCCTGGGCGATAGCCCTGCAAGTAAAAAACCTCAACAATGAGATTCAAAAACAACAAACGACAATTTAGGATATTCTAAACCCATTAAAGAAACTGGGATGAACTTTGAACGTTCTGTGACCTTTATTTTGAAAGATGCAGCAGCTTGTAGCCCCCTAACATCTAATGTACGAAGATGCCAACCCGGACGTCCGACCTTTGTGCAGCTAAGCATCCGTTTGGTTGGCAAATACACATCCACACACACCCTGTTCTCCCCCTGTGCCTTGCCTATACCATGTCTACTTATGGTGCACTGATCTCTCACGCATGCACGTGCATTTGCATCGACGAATAAGCACATCAGTCTGCCAGCACATGTGTGTATGTGTGTGTGTGTGTGTGTGTGTGTAAATGTACGTGTCATTCTGAGTGTGTGGGAGAAACAGTGGGTGAGTTTACACTGGCATAGGTCGGTTACAGGTAATACATAACTATGGTGTGTGTGTGTGTGTGTGTGTGTGTGTGTGTGTGTGTGTGTGTGTGTGTGTGTGTGCCACATGGAGAGTATGTACTATATGTACCACTGAACGTGCAGTATGTGGTTGTGGCTATATACACAGCTATAAAGGCAGTTGTGTCCATCAGTGTGTGTTTTCCTGCTCTGTGACTCATATTTAATCTGAAGGCAGAGCAGAAGTGATTCCTCCATAGGAGCAGAAAAAAAAATATATATATATATATATATTTATATGCATGTGTGTATGTGTGTGTGTGACCAGACCTTTTGCTCACCACAGCGCTCATCAAGACCAACTCCTGGCATGGCCCTTTGCTGTGTGCAGGGGAGCTATTTGAGCATATGACTGCATGTAGGTGGGTGGGCACTTCATTTTTTGATGTTGTTATACTAAGCTATCTAGTATGAGCATCGTTACGTGGGTGGCTGCTGCCTCGTTCTGGAAGGCATGAGAGCTAACTGTGCAGTATGTGTGTGCGAATGTGAGGGTTTCGATTGTTATCAACTCCCTGGAGAAACTCAAAATTGAGAAAATATGGGGGGGTTGTAGAGGAGGAGGAGGAGAGCAGAAAAACAAGCCTGACCAAAACTATTTTGGACAGGCCAGCAGTTCAACATTTCTCTGCTTAACATGAAACGACAGAAGGAAAAATTGAGATAGAGAGAGAGAGTGCTGCAAAGAGAGTGAAACGTCGAGCCAGAGGAACTAGACGAGATGAAAAGAAAAAGTAAGATGGAGAGATAAAAACAAAAAATAGCAGAGGGCAAAAAAGTGAGAGAAAGCGAAGGTGAGTTTGTTGATTTACGGTGCATGAACGTAACAGCATTTTGTTGGTGAGGATGTAGGAAAAAGAGCAAGTCACTCGTGTAGTCGAGTAAATATAAAAATGTGTATGTGTGCTTTTCCCCATGGCTAGTGTTGCCATCTGCACACCAACGTGTAGCTCTGCTCTACATCTGGGCTGAAAAAAAAATAAAATTAAAATTAAAAACAAGGCTCGCGTATCACATCCAATCTCCGATGTAAACACAACTGCACAGTAATACACTTATCAGTCCGTTATATAACCCTTTGACCAAATGGCTTGCAGAAATACAGAAGCAGAAAGTGTTTTCCTCAGCAGTGGCAACAAATACCAGCCTATGGCCAGAGCATTACAAACCTGGAAGACAGTGACCTTATGGTGCCTTCAAGAGGTGTTGTGTTTTCTGTGTTCATGACAAGACGGCACTCAAACCCGACAAAAATTCTAATTTTACTTCAGAGTCATTATGACACAAAACTAGAAACAAAACTCCCACTTCTAATGTGTGTTTGTCCTCTTCACTTAACATGACAGGACAGAGACAAAAGGCAAGAGAAGAAGTGCTGGGAAGAAAGTGAAAGCTCTGACCAGACAAATTGGATGAGATGAAACGAAAAAGAGGGATGGAGATAAAAAAAAAAGTAACAAAGTGCAAACAAGTCAGAGAGAGTGAAAGTGAGGCCGTCGAGTCACGGTGCATGAGCGTAACAGTGTTGTGCTGACGTAGAGGTAAGAAAAAGATCAACAAATTGAGGGGAAAGACCAAATCTAGCAGAGGCAAGAACTTCCAAACAGTCCATTGTAGCTTTATTTACAGCCAAAAGCACCTGAAAGCACATCACACAGTGCCTACATTTTCAGAACTCACTAATCACTTTCAAAGATATTTCAGGGACTTTCAGGGGCTTTTGAGAGGGAAACCACCCGGCTACCATATGGGATCCACATTACACATTTAGTAGTCCGAGATTTACAGTTTTACAATACTGTTCAACGCTCACTTTAAAGTTTTTATTTTATTACATTGCATCAGAGTGTAACACTTCAAGCCCTCTCAACAAAATCTAAAAGCAAAATCATGAATTACAACACATGCTGAAAATGTTTTGAACAAGGTTAGCAAGCTTGTATCTTTTCAATACACATTAACTCTTGTCTTAACTATCGTCGCAGAGTTTGTGGAGGACGGCGAGTGCGTGCCGAGTCTTCAGAAGAGGACCAGCGTTACAGGCGTGGGAGGGCAGCACGCTAAAAAAGACAAGACATTTTTATTTTTTATTTTTTATTTTTTAAGAGGCTGCCCTGGCCAGCTCCCTTGTTTTGGATTATTTTAGTCTCCAGAGTGTACTGGGAGTTGTTTTCTTTGTTTCACTAACATTCAACGACTCCTACATACAGCATATTAACTAGTCATATTATCCCTCCCGAAAGCAGAAAAAGTACACATCGCACCTTTCAAGGTTTTCCCTCAAATTTAGCTTTCAGCAGCAGCGTGTGACAAAAATAACTGCCACGGAGGAACAGACAAAAATGTTAGATTAAAGTGAAACATTGCAGGGTTTGAAAACCATGACAGTGGAGCTGAATGATATGCAAAAAATCATATTACAATTATTTTGACAGATATTGTGACTGCAATGAGAAAAGATTTTAGTGGGAATGGTAATTTTTACATTTCATTTTCACTGAAAAAAATATAAAAATGTTGATGTGATTTTTGCTGGGGTCTGTAGAAAACAAGCCTGTTCCGTTACATGTCGTGTTATGTCTGGAGAATATGATTTGTGGGAATGGGCATCTCTGCAGCATCACAGTGCTTCATTTTCATTTTAGCTCTATCAAAAAACTGCAGCTCCTGCGATTTGGATGTTGCACTTGGTCAGATTTCGATAATATTTCGATCGATTGTTCAGCCCTGCATGACGCTCCTGGATGGATTATGCACAGACGTGTAAAGGCCCCAAGCCTTTCCTACATCAGAGCAAGACCCAAAGATTGAAAGAGACATTAACAACATCATCGTCTGAAGTCATTTTGTGTCTCTTTCCAATTTTTCTGTGTGTCTTTGTAGTAATTTTATGACCCTTTGCAGTTGGTTTGTGTTTCCTTGTTGCTATTTTGCATTTCTTTGTGGTAGTTTTGTATTTGTAGTTGTTTTCTCCCTTTGTTACCAATTTGTGGTCATTTTGGGTCCATTTTGTGGATGTTTGGTTTCTATCTGTCATCATTCTGTCTCTCTTTGTGGCTGTTTTGCATGTCCTCACAGTCGTTACGGCCCCATATACTCTTGTGCCCCCGGTCCTGTGCCCTGGCTGCTGTATTTAATATAAGGGGAACATAAGCTATATATTTCAATGATCCAAACGCACTAACACTTGTGAGTAACTTATTCTGGTTGACTTTTCATTACATGTCTATTCATACGTTGGCACAGCTACGGACACAGATCGACGACTTTGCCAAAATGGTGCAAGACATGCAATGCATTTGCATTTACTGCATTTGCATTTACTACATTTGCATTTACTAAAAGCTTGAAACAGTTGCAAATGACACAGCGGCAACTATAATGGAGCCCATGGCAGTGATGTTGGTACCAAATCTATGGCAGTGGGTGAATCTGTACTCAGAGAGCCATAATGGCACCTTGGGTGTTTGACTGCTCCAGAAACAATGGCAGCAGAGGTGAACCTGCACTCGGTGGCAAATCCATCACAGCTGTTGGGGAAGGGAGGATGTAACTGTGGGGCAGAGCTTTAATGGTGGCACTGGAAAGAAGAAAGCCAGCAGGGGAGGCTATATCAAAGGGGCTGAGTAATAGACAAGACTTAAGACAGAAGAGCTTAGATTTATCTGCACACTGGCGCAACAGTGAGGTATGACTGCAGGGAGAGGGGGATAAAGCGGAGAGAGATGGAGAGGTGAAACAAAAGAAAACAGGAAGGTGAAGAGAGAGATGAGGAGGAAACAAGAGGGAAAATTAAAGAGGAGGTGAGGAGGGAAAAGGAAGCATGTGGCAGAGGTAATTCCTCCATCAGCTCACATGTCTCTGCCATATCTCCTCCTTCTGCCCCAGCTGCTCCCTTCCCTTCCACCAAATCACCCTGGCTTTGATGTCGTCCGTTTCTGATAGAGCCTCCTTTTTTCTTTCCTCCTATCAGCCTCTCCTCCCCCTTCTTGTCACCTTCATCCACCCGAGTCTGTTTTCTACCTTTCATAAGCTGATCCCTTTTTTTTCCCCCTGCTCTCATCCCACCCTCGGCTTCACGCTCCCTCCCCCTTGACTTTTCACAGCGGGCCCACCCCTCCTCGTTCCCGTCGACCTCTTCTCGTCACCCTCAGTCTGCCTTGTTTCACGATTCGTGCATGATGTACACCGATGTTCTCGGCTTTACCCGAGCCTGCCATTCAGACATAAAGGCCACGTGGTTATTCAGTATGACACCGACTTTTATTATGTGCTAAACAGTCACTACTAACTTGTGTATTCAGACGCTTTGGTGTTGTTTTCAGCTCAATAGCTAGTGTAAATTTTGCATAATTAAGCCCGTGTACAGATATTAGCAGTAAGCACTGTGTACTCAAAGACAATTTGCTAGATAACTAATCAATAATATGGGGCAAAGTGTCCTCGTACATGAAAAATAACCGATTCAAAGATTTCCAAAATGCCAAATTAAAGTTTCCTCATCCAGGTCTATTGTTTTATAGTAACAGAACACCTCAGAGGGCTTTATCAGTGTTAATGTAAATGGACGCTTATGAAAGAAACAAAAAGAAGTTGGTTTAATTAAATCAACTCGAGACAAATAATTGAGACAAACAAAATGTGTTTTCCTTTGAGGGTGACAGGGTACAGGCTAGTTGGTTGAAGTTTGCAAGCTAGCTATAGCTAAGTCGGATAACTTGTTGATGATTCTGATTAATCGATTCATTGTTTCAGTCATTTTCAGCTTCTTAAATGTGACTATTTGCTGCGGTTTCTTTCTTTTTTTTTATAGTAAAATGAATATATTTCATATATTTTGGAGAGTTGATGCAACCAAACAAACATTTTGAAGTTATAAAACAGTGTATCAATTAAAAGAAATATTCTGCTGATTAATCGATAATGCAAATAATCATTAGTCGCAGTCCCCTATTAAGCTGTTAATCCTAACTTTGTTTTTCAATGTCCTTCGCTGTCAGACAGATGAGTCCAGCAAAGTCCCGAAGGTTCTAATTGGCTCAGCTGTTTCTCAAACCAAGTCGAAGAGACATTTACAAGAGCGACACCAGACCTTTTTGGAAACGCTGACAAAATATGAGATGAGAGCGACAGTCCAGAGGTCTGGAACAAGGCTAACATCACCCTTCACTTCATCATTTTCTCTGCTATGGTGCCCTGAAGATGCCTCATCCCTCTCTCCTCTTTCTTATTCCTTTCCTCCTCCTGTCTTTTTTTGCTGGGCCTCTGTAAAGATGAACAGTCACCCCACTGACATGAGCTGACACTTAGCCTGAAGGAAGTACACCCTGCCAGGACACATACACACACACACACACACACACACACACACACACACACATGTACCCACTGTAAAGCGTTATTTGATGTAAGCTGCTCGGTGAGGCAAGACTATTTGCACTCTGAAGCATCGAGTGATATCACAAGACACAAAAATACAGGAAGAACACACTAAAAATACACACACAAGCACCATTTAAAGTACAAGGTCAGCCAGGACACCGATTCAAGTGCTGCCAAACATAACGAAAACGACACTGCTAAAGGCAGCATTCAGTGTGAAAACACAGCATGATCAAACAACACAGCGCACACAAATCAACGCACATACTCAACCTTGTGGTGCAGTGTGCAGGTGAGACAGGCCACACTCAAGAGCGGCAAAGAATGGAGTGAAGATGATACTTAAGAGCAGCAATCATGTGAAGTAACACGTACACATACACTCATACCATTTGCTGCAGAAGCAAGGCGAGACGAGAAGCGGCTGCAATGAAAATCCCCACATGAAAGGCAGCACGCAGCATGAAGACACAATAGTACACACCAACATACACATATACACGTAATGACCCTTTGAATCAACGTGCACAGTGACAGAGGTGTTTCTTCAAGTGCTGCAACACACGACAATGAAAGCTTTAATACACGATCACACATTTTACACACCAAACACACCATCTATGCACCACTTTTCAGGTTCAACCTTTTTGCCAGAGCCCTAATTGAAATGAATGAGGAGGCTGAGTTTCTTAATTCAGTGCTAATATTGCTCTAAATACAGTCTTACCCCAATCTAAACCACAACCGCTACACGCCTTAAGGCTGGAACATGCTTCTCCAGCATGTAACAGGATTTTCTACTCTTCTGCAAGCCTTTGCAACATACAGCTATTACACCCTTGACTGCAGAGACCATTATGTGGACCATGTGTGGTTCTAACCTAACCCTGACACTTGCCCTAACCCGAACCACAATCTGAGTCTTAACCCTAAAATTTTGATTTACCTTGTGGGGACCAGCTCTATGTCCCTAAGTGGGAGGTGAGTCCCCACTATTTGACTTTTTGAACACATTTCAGTCCACACAATGCAAGTAGGGGGGTATACACTCATGTATGCATACACAGGCATAGGCTGAGGTGTCTTGTGTATTTAAAAAAATTAAAAAAAAAAGACCTCTTGCTCTTTTGCTCAGTTTTTTCTGCAAACTTTCCCTCATCTGTCTTTCTCCGTCTCTTGCCTTCATTCAGTTCCAACCTCCTTCTCTCTCTCTCTCTCCATCTCTTTCCGTCTTGCTCTACTTCCCACAGCCAAGGACACAGAGAGGCCTGTTACTTCCTAAGGAGGGCAGAATCAACCTTTAAACACACACACACGCACACACACGCACACGCACACACACACACACACACACACACACACACACACACACACACACACACACACACACAGCTCTGTTAAAATCCATCACACATGTTTGCAAAACAAAAAGGCATGTGTGTGACGACTTGAGGTTAGCATGTGTTGCTGCGATTGATGGCTGCATCAAATAAAGAAAGGAAGAAGAAAAGAAAAAAAAAGACCACTGAGCACAAGTTGTCATCGTGTTTTTGCTAGTTTGCACTTTGTTATTCAGACCAAAGGACTCTTGTCTGGCTTGAGAGACTGAGCATGTGACTTTCAGTATGTGTGAGTGTATGAGTCTGTGCGCGCGTGTGTGGGAGCGTGCGTGTGTAAGAGACCAGATAAAATAGTGCTTGTCTTGATAGAAAGTGGAAACTGTCTCCTGCCAACAGGCCTAACCTGCACGCGTGTATCTACGTTTCGTTAAATATATGCAAGTTTACGATGAAAATAAAAGGGTCCCTGGATTAGATCTCACTACAGGAGCATATAAAAGGAATCCTCTTTTTGTTGTCACACAGAACACAAGTGCACACACACACACACACACAATACAACTGACCCTTTGTTAAAGCGATTACAGATTAATGAATAGAGCACCTGCTTAATCCAGTATAGATCTAGATGGGGAGACAATGCCATCGCAACTCATTGTCCGTCGCCGTGCACAACTGCTCAGCGCTGGTTTGGTTACTGCGGAAAAGAAAAACGCCCCTGCCCCAATGCAGCCATCACAATGGGCTGCGAGTATCGGAGTGACGGTGCGAGTCGAGTTCAAGGGTACTCAGGATATGTTTGTTTTTCCCATACTGTGTTTCTTTACATAGCATTGCCTTTGTGTCTGAACTGCTTTAACCTGAACAAACTTTAGTTTCTACAAAAAATAAAATCCTGCCTTTTGAAATAATTTTGGGAAATATGCGTGCCGTCTTTCTTGCTGAGCGTTCAATACGAAGATTGATACAACTTTCATATCTGTGCGTCAAATATGAAAATAGCGCCAGGAGGCAGTTAGTCAGTTAGGAAAAAGCCAGTCTGGCTCTGTCCAAATGTAACTAAATCCACTTAACAACAAATATGGAAAAATATGGAGGTGGTATTGATTTTCTCATCCAACTCCAAAAATGTTGGACTATTCTTTAAACTGTGGACTTTTGTTTGTAATAAGCCATATTTTATTTTCATTTTGCTTACATTTGTCATTTTTCATGTGTTATTTGGGACTGTTTTCAATAAGCTTTGCCGTGTTACTGAGGTTAGACATTAGTGTTTTTTTGTAACGCCAACTGAAAATATTATCACGTATTGAGGGAAAGTTTCTGCTGCCGTCGATCTTTCTCAAGTCAACTGGTGAATGAAATCTATAAAACATGACTAGTAAAAGGATTAGGAAAAAAGTGCTAAAAGTGCCAATACTCAATCATATATCAGAACTGTACAATTTTGTTATATGCAAACAGAGCACAACAACAACATCCATGTAACAAACCCAAACTATCTAAACAAGATAGAAAAAAAAACCCCAAACAGTTAGAACAATATTCCTACATACCTCTCAACTAAAACAGCCGTTTTGGCAAAAACCTCAAACTACTGCAGAATTGAAGAAATGTCAATGAATTATTGTCAGTAATCCTTAAACACAGGCACCATGTCGGGGTCAGTCTGTGTTAAGTGCATTACAAGCTTGTGTTATCACCGGGGAAACAGTGTGTAACCAGAGCTGGAGAGGATTACAGTCGTGTCCACGCATTATTTGCATGGACATGTGGATACACAGTAGATGCAAAGAAGCACAAATTTAGGCAGTGCTGAGCTATTAACGTCCAAGCTCACTTCACGTGTTTGTTACGAGTCCATGTGTGCTCATGTCTGTGCGTGTGTGCAATAAACTACTCCCAATTTTAACAGTGTGACCGTTCTGTCAGCAAGAGAAATGTCCCAAGATACTTTAGAGACATGCAAAATACAAACAAACAGTTATGCATCAAATGAAAATCCATACCACTGGACTTTTCTTTTACCATCTCATATTTCCATCTATGCAACTAACTCATGTTTCAATGGGCTGAAGATGGGATTACGCAGATAACGCTGTGTCAAAACACGATCCGGTGTGAGTACCTGTTGTCAGCACGACACAGAATGTCCTTTTATCTAACTGGATGCCACTGTGTCCTTGTTCATAACATATTAGAGGAAAGCGAAGCATATGTGGGCAACATTGTCCGTGAATAGGTGTCACAACACCTTAGATGTGGAAATCTGTGTGGGTACTAGCTGCCAGATGGGAGTCTATGGTTCCACAGCAGGGGGACCACTGCCAGGAGACATAGGCGGTGTAGCTCTGGAAAACAAACACGAACATTACAATACTGCGACAAGGGCCTCCTTAGACCACAGCAGTGTTATAAGCGGGAGGACAACTCAGCTGCACTACCTACATCCTACCTCTCCTCTTTCTCTCTCAAACCCTGTGTGACAGAAATGAGAAGCCCAGCCACCAGCCAAATGATTTCTGTTTGTCTGCTGTCTTTGTCAAATAGCCACTCATCAGTGGGAGATGCCTCTCTCTTCCAAAATCCTAGTCATATTGGCCAGAACATAAATTAAGATGATATATTTGCCGGAAATTACGTTTGAAAAAGTGGAGGTCTTGTAATATGGCCGAGGACTGGAAAATTGTGTAATTGCAATTGTAGTTGCATCATGGATCGTTTTGCTAGGTTAACAAAACAATGTTGCTAGGCTAGCGATTTTCTTCAAGTCCGTTAATAGTGTGCCAGCCCCGAAAGTGTTCGTTAGCTGATTTAACCTGTAGGACTTTCCGACGGCTCATGTAACGTCTTTTGTTGCCGTTGAGGAAGTAAATTCCTGACGAGTGAGTCAAAAGCGTGACTTGACGTCTTTACAGCGGAAACGTACCGTGTCTCCGGCTGCCGGTAATTAAAGCACTCACTGAATGTCACGATAAAGAGCTGGAAAAGACTGAAGAATGCTAACAGCCAGAGAAACTCATTCAGACCACTTCCCAAGAGCCTGACAAGAGTGTGTGAAAGTGTGAGCATATGACTGCAGGACAAGCTGCCCAAATGTGGGATTTACAGTAATGGACGTATTTCATGTTTCACTTTAAGAGAGAAAAAGCTTCAAAGATGAGGACTGTCTTCTCCCTGTACTGACGGTATTTCGGGGAAACTTTCACAATGACTACAAGTGTTTTGTATCTTCAAAAAGTCTTTTTCCAGAAGATGTGGAAAAGGGTGGGTGTCTTCTTAAAATCAGGATCGCAGCCGTTTCAACCACAACATTAGTATTATGAATAACACTAGGAAAAACACATTCCTGAGTCTCTGCAAAGCCACTGGATAAACAGATCATTAAAGTCAATAATGACAATGTATGTCATCATCTCTCATCTCTCCCTGGGGGGCTTAACGTTGGAAGGCTACAATCAGAAATTGTGATTCATCATGGACAGACAGGGTGAGGAGGAGGGGGTTCGTACTTTACACTCTCTCCCCCCTCATCTCCTAAAAGGAGAGCCGGTCTGCAAAAGGAAACTTCAGACCTCTCGCCCGCTCAGCTGTGCGGAAGAGCGAGCAAGCGCCAGGGCAAGTGGAAAAGCCAAAGCGTCTCAATGAACGCTACCGCAGCATCTGCGTGTGTCCGTGTGTGCAAGTGTGCGACAGCCTTTTGGCGCTCTCCCCACTTCTTTCCATTTGTGTGTGTTCAGCGGCCGGGGTTCAGGGGGCAGGGTGGATAATGTAACGCTGACACTTGAGGAACGGCGAGTGTTGTTCCACTATTGTGTTGCAGGGCAATTACTGCAAACAATTCTAACAAATGCACGATGTATAATTCAGAGCATCCTTCATTTCTGCATCACGCTTCTTCATGCCAATAGTATTTGTTACCAGGCCAGTAGATAAGCATCTATTTTTAATGCAGTGACCCTGCTGTTTTCACCTATTTATGTGTTTATTGTTAGCTTTAAATTTTTAGGCTTTTACATGATGCTCTTTTGAGGAATATGTGAAGAGCTCAGGAGCAGAAGTGGCTTAAACTGCTGGATTACAAACATTTTAAGGAACTAAAAGTGAACATTTTGAAGGTTCCTGACGATTTATTCTTTTATTGTGTCCTTGATAGAAGAGACATGCAGCCCTGATGTTTAGATCAAAATTCCTTTGAATCCACTTGTCTCGAGCTGCAAGATAACTCAACAGGGTAGGAAGGTAGAAAAAACACATTTGTGCTACATAAAAATTTATTTCTTTTGCTGATTTACTTTCTTATTTTGACTTGTTGCTTGTAAATTACTGCAAATTTCCACATCTTCAGGCTATTAAAAGGTATTCTAATAAAACAGTTTGAATTATTGGTTGAACTGCGTAGACATGAAGCCTGTGACATGTAGACAAACTTCACTGTTAAAAGCCCAAAAAGGTTAGGAACCACTGCATCAGACACACCCAGAAACTGGAGCGCATCATGCAAAAAACCTTTCTCCTTAGCTGTGGTCCAAGTCGGTCTCCACACTCCTTGGTATAGATCTGCTCGGTGGTTGCTCTGGGAAAGAGACTCCCCACTCACTCATAGCTTGGAAGCCGCAGTGAAGCGCAGAACAAAGACATAGCCTCCATCTAAGGGCCTAAGTCCTAGGACTTTCCCCTATGCTCTGCAAGGAGGCCTTCTTTTATAGTGCAAGGCGAGGAGCTCTGCGACGGGGCCCATTCCTGGAATACCCGGCACGGAGTTGCCGCACGAGGAGGCCTTAAGCTAAACTCTGCTGGATGCCGGAATCCAGACCGTTTGTGGTGCGAACACTGGCAGGCGCTGTCGGCATTCCACCTAGCAGTAACACTAAATACACCTGAGAACTGCTAATGTTCATCAACTAAAGCCTCTATATATGTGTGAGGTGAGGCTTCGAGGCTGGTGGACCAGCCACTGTACTCACCGGTGGGATTATTTGACTGCAGAAAATGAATGTTCCATGCCCCGTGGTGAGGGAGAAGAACCACTGAACCGACCAGAGGGGATAGTGGCAAGCGCCTGTTTATGTTGTGAATGTGTGCGTGCTCGTGTGTGTGTGTGTGTGCTCTGATGCCACGGCAGAGCCTAGCAGAGAGACAGCAAAGAGAGGAATCACCCTCTGCACCGCGCTGAAAGAGCTGGTCTGGAGCCTGTGAAATTATTTATTCCTCTCTAGTAAAGAACAGAACAGAAGATCGGGGGGGGGGGGGGCCTGAACACAGAAATGACCTCAGAGACCTTCACGCCGTGTTGATGGATATGAGGAAGGGTGGAGCTGATTTTCAGATGACTGTGCTTCTGTGCCCTTCAAAACAAATATTCAGAGTATCCTAGTTGGTCAAGAAAACAGATATAGTGTACACGCATTTTTTCCACACTTATCTACAAAACCGGGATTTGGAGTAAGCAACTGTGCATGAGTGCATGTTTTTGCCAGCCAGGGAAAACTCAACCCACAGCACTGCGTAAACAACACACTCAAGTTGCATTTTGAGTAGACAGGAAGAGGTTAGAGCAAACACACCTCAGCTGGTGGGGGGGGGGGGTGTCTTTTCCTTGTTGTGGCAACAAAGATTAAGCAACGAGAAAGCCAAGAGGAAGCAAATAGGCATAACTTGGCTGACTGCAAAACATCATCAGGAGTGAATTTCAGTCTCTACTAAACGCAGGTTCTCCTAGATATGGAAGACTGTGCCACAAATGAGTTGTCAGCCCCGTTTCTGAAGACCTTCCTGTTGCCTGTGTCTGTGAGAAATCCTATTAAAATGTAGATGACAGAGCAACCGCTTCTACTGCCATCTCCCAGTCTCATCCTGTTTCTCTCCATCCCCCCCTTTTTTTTCTGGCTCTGAGAGTCTCCGTTGCTTCAACTGCAGAGAAATCGAAGATATTTGACGAACCGTGACGCCCGCAGAAAAAAAGCGCCCCCCCCCCCAAAAAAAATACGTCCACAATTACATTTCAAAGCACAAGGCCAAAATATACAAAATCAGCTGTGGATACTAGCCAGCAACCAAAAAGAAGGTAATCTGTATCTCAGAAGAAAGGTCAGGAGGAAAGATATGCAAAATGAAGGCTAACAGTGGATGTTTTATTCATGTGAACTATTCCAAAATATAGATCCAAGACTGTATCATTTATTCACAAGCGCATGGTGCACAAACACTCATACACACACACTGCCAAAATACTAAGAAGCAAAACATACCCTTGAGGCTTTGCTTCTAACCCTGCAAAGCCCCAAAGCATTTTAGAAAGCAGCATTAAGATGTCAGCATGTGAGCTTTGTGCGACGCTTTTACCATCACACGTTATTCCCTCTGATTGCTGTCAGTTACCTAAACATCTGGGCTCATCTCGGAGGACACAGTTCAGTGGGTTGACCAGAAAATGAAATACAACTCAAGGGGCAAACTTTTCATCTCATGTTTGCAGACAGTTTCAGATTTACAAGCTCAGTTTAAGTGCAATATAATTGTTTTTGTCGGCATAAAAGATAAAAATGAATCAATGCTACCAACAACAACAACAACAACAACAAAATCTCATGTTTTTCCTTTACTACATTCCTCTTTGCAGTTTGATTTGCCATAAAATCCATCATCAGCTCTCCATTTGTATGTTTAGCCGGGCTTGTGAATCACATGAGCGGCACTTCAGTCACAGCGGTTAGCCTTTTGACCTTGAATCTAACTCATGACCGCAGTTATTATGATGGCATCATAAAACGTAGCTAGGTCCATGAGACGGTGACACAATTTATGTAATTTTGCCTCTGTACACCACCACGGTGGATTTGAACAGAAGCCACCAAGATGTGATTGGAGTGTAGACTCTCAGAAAATCAAGGGGTTCAACAGAAATTTTAACTCACATTAACTGTTTAGGAATTACAGCCGCTTTTATACTTAGTCCCTCATTTTCAGGGGCTAATCGTGTCACTGTGCAAACACTTATGGACCTAACTACCGGGGGACAGATTTCACCTGGAGCTCATATATGAACATCACATCCGAGATGCGTCTTTTCATGCAGATGAGAGCCTCACAGGTCACCCGAGCAAGCGCGTCTGCTTCGGAGCAGCGTGACATGCATGCCAGCCATCTCAATCCCTTTGCAGCCTGGCTGTCGAGTCCCTAAGTCAAACAAAGGAGCCTACTCGAATGTCCTTGTTTGGGACCGGGCTTACGATAGGGCGTCTCGCCTGCTATGCCCTAGCTGCACTGGCCACATTAACATACACAAAAAAAGAAAAAAAAAAACTTTCAGAGCATCATGGGCTGCAGTGAGCAACATGTCAAGGAAACGGGCTGAAAACTGGATCAACCGTGAGTCATTTCTGCCCGCAGAGTGACATCGAAGATCCTCTCTGCCTTCCTCTTCTTCTACAAACCGAGATGCCACAGCACCTGATGTTAGAGCTGGATCATACTGTACGCGGATACAACCCCCCCCCCTTCTATAGTTGCAGTGACAGTCTGCAACCCCAACGCTTCAATCGGTCTTTGTGTCTGCACCGATCAGGTGGGCGACAAGTGAGGGTAATCTACTGGGGAAAGGCTGCAGCTGCCCCAACACACATTAAAGATAACCCGGGGGGGGGGGGGCATGTGTGTTTATACCGTTAGGGTTGTAAAAGCTGCTGGGTAACGATTATATCTGTGGACTGGTGGTCAAACTGGGCGTCTGTGTACCTGTTAGTGTCCCGGTAGGGCTAAAAATGGTCCAATCAGATATAGAGAACAAGTAAATATCCCAATTAAATCAAAGAGAATGGCATTTTTTTCTTCTAAACGTGGCGTTCCCATATATCAATACTACATTAACGGCAATGATCATATCATATGAGGTGATATTTCTCCAAATAGGAAGCCACGGGTGTTTGTCTATGTGAAAACCCCCGGTGTAAACAAACAGACTGGGTCATTTCCCATTCGCAACCAGCCCGAAAATGATAAGTCATGCACGGCTTTCGCCCCCCCCCCCCTTTTTTTTTTTCTCGCCGTGGCCCCCCCTCACATACCTCGGCACACAGCTGGGCGAGGAGCGGTCCACTTCCCAGGTGGCGTACAGGTTCATGTGGACCGGCCGGTTGGAGCTGATGCTGACCGGTTTGGAGGGCTGCATGTGCGGCGAAGGGACGCCCCCAGTCCGCGGGAGCCCTCCTCGCTCCGACATCCTGGAGGCTGAGAAACGGGCGTTCAGACGGAGCTAATGGGAGGAATACCCGTAGTAGCCTGGCTTCTGCGGTGTGTGTGTGTCTGTGTGTTGTCCTTTTTCTTTTTTTTGGTGCGGTCGTTCCTTCCTCCTCTTTCCTTTGCCTTGTTTCCTCGGGCTCCTGGTGGTGCTAACGCGTAAAACGTCGTTGCACGCAGCAGTGCTCAGAAAAAAAACGTAAAGTATCGCCAGTGAAACCAGTGAAACCACCGCAGTCTTTTTTTTTTTTTTACCCGAAGGCAGGAGGCAAAACCCCCGCGTGTGTGTGTGTGTGTCTGCGTGTGTGCGTGTGTGTGTGTGTGTGTCTCTACTCTCTCCGTGGCCAACTTCGTGCAGGCTCGGCGTGCGCTGGTTGGTGGTGTTTATCGGAGCAGGAAGCGGAAATTTCTCTCGCCGAAGTCGCACAATGAGCAGAAAACGACGAGCTACGCCTCTTCAGTTCAGAGAGAGAGAGAGAGGAGGGAGAGGGAGAGAGAGAGAGAGGCAGAGAGAGAGAGAGAGAGAGAGGCAGAGAGAGAGAGAGAGAGAGAGAGAGAGAGAGAGGAGAGAGAGAGAGAGAGAGCAGAGAGAGAGAGAGAGAGAGAGAGAGCGGCTGGCCAATAGCAAACTGTGGTTCCGTCGCTGTGTTTCTTTAAATCACGCGTCTCATTTTGATTATATTATATCTGCATTGTTATATTATATTATATTATATTATATTATATTATATTATATTATATTATATTATATTATATTATATTATGTTATATTATATTATATTATGTATATTTCATCTATTTATACATGGTTATATTTCATCTGTTTTTAAATTCGCTGCACTATATATGTACAACTGGCACCATGTAGAATACTGTATATATTAACAACGGCGACAACCACAACAACAATAATATTAATAATAATAATATATTGGTATCTATGTTCTTTGGTATACAGTATGATTATCTATACTATTATCCAAATTGATCTTCTTTTTAAATATTATACTTTATTCTTTTGTATGCCAATAAGGCTAATTGAACTAAACTGAGAGATTTTTTTTATTATTTCATTATTTAAATTATATTTGTATTATTTGATTTGATTTTTCTATTATCTATATATCATGTATTTTTTTATTATTCTGTTGTTGTTGTGACGTTTTTTTGGGTGATTTGTTTCTATGTATTACCGGACGATGCATGTTTCGTAAGATAGCAGTGCCTTGTAATTCCACGTGTGGCATGACAGAAATAAAACTAAAAGTAAACCCAAATAAACTAATGGGTGGACCAGTTGTTGTCCATTTTTCGCACATTCTTGATCACTATACTTATCATACTATTATGCTGTGATTTGAATTAGCCAAAACATATATATGTATATATATGTATATATATATATATATATATATATATGTATATATGTGTATATATATATATATATACATATATACATATATATATATGTATATATATATATATATATATATATATATATATACATATATACATATATACATAGGCTTTTCCCTCACACCACCTGAATGTTACACACTGTATCTGTAGAGAACTCTTTCATACATAAAAAAAGCGTATTCTGGTGTTTTACTGAGTACCAGTATGGGTAAATTTGTCAATTGTTCTATTTTTGGCCAATATGGCACACTGACTGGAGTCTCAGGTGTTGCTGAAATTATTCCCATTAGTTATACACACCCGAAAGCTTACACATACATACGCACACACACAAACAAACACACACCTCTTTTTAGCCGCTGTGAGCAAGCAGGTATACAAAGGTGCAGAACCGGTTACAGCTGGTGAATTATGCCGAACCGTAATACATGAGACGTAGAAGGAAAAAAAAAATACTTTTTTTCATGTTCAGGACTGACGATGAGGTAAAAATGCAGTACGCATGTGGTTTCACGTACACAAATCCTTGTCTGCCGTGCGTTTCCCCACTTCCCTTTTCACCTCACAATCACCACCCAGAAGCCACACTTCACCCCCCCCCCCCCCTCTCAAACAGACACCGTGGTGCAGGTCTCCCAGGGTTTGGCTGTCTCTGACAAAAGCAACATGAATCAGGCTCAGGTGACGAAAGCCGGGGCTGCGATTCGCATCTCTGACTCTGAATGTGAATCAGAAGGTGACCCGATCGCTCCAGCAGCGCGCCACCGTGCGGCTGGCTGCCGTCCGCTAGACGTTACTCCATTGGCAGATCGTCGCAGCTGTGATCGGGGCTCGCCACAACAGGCGTTTCTACTTACAAAAAACTCAGGAACAATTCAAAGGCGAATTGCTGTGATTATTATTTACACATGTATAAAAGGCCGTAATAATGGGTTGAATTTAAAACTGGTTTTACTGCCTCTTACAGCAGGTTATGTCACCTAATCACAGTAGAGCTCAACCTTTTGGCATTTGCTGCCAGTCTTGTGTTTTTCTTGTTGTCCAGCCAGTGTATTGGAGGCGGAGGAGACTGCTTCATGCCCTGTAGATTGCAGGTTCAGACATGACAGGCCCCGTCTCGTTCTTCTCATGCTGAAGGTGCGACAGTTGTGTGAAATCCGCTGGTTGACCGGTGAACTAGAATCAGGGCCCCGTAGACTCTCTGCCGGGATGCGTGCCTCCGTTGTCAGTCCCTGGCTCCGGCTAATCAGCTGAATTAACTGAATGCAGTGCAAAAAAAAACCCCTGCTCTTTTTAACGCGCTTCTCTCACTGACAGCTCCTGCCATTGGATAAAGAGATTAGAATCAAGCAGATTAAAACATGGTCACGGGATAATCCTGGGCTACTTTTCACACAGTGCCCCGAATCTGCCAGGTCATCAAGTGACACTGGAACGAACTCCAAATCCAGTGCCAAAGTCAATTAAGTTTATACCATCCCTTATGCAACACAGTTATATTTCCCACGTAACTGGATCTATGCAAGTTGCAATTACACTGTATTGTCCAGTGTAACTAATGATTATCTTAACTATTGATTAATCTGGAACAGATTTCAGGCTCACAGGTGAAGACATGCTTACATACCAGGAGATCGTGTCATTTACTCCGGCAGGGGCAAATTTTCACACTCGCAAAGGTGCAACTGGGAAACTGGACTTTTGTCCTCATAAATAAGAAATACACAAATACCTACTGCAACGATCAGTAAAAAAAAAAGTAAAAGCCTTTCATTTGAACCGGTTGCTGCGCCCTGCGAATGTGGGCGTGTGTGTGTGTGTGTGCACTGGGGACCCTGTCAGCATGAGGCTACTGTAGCCGTTGAGGTCACCGCGGTTCCCACAGACGGTCAGGTGACCAAGTTCTCTGCTGCCCTCCAGCCGTGGAAACGTGGACTGCAGCACAACAACAACAGCAACAGCAACAGCCAGCAGTTTGCATGTTTGTGAGAATTAACGAGTCGTTACTCTAAAGCCCGAGGCATTAACCCTCACGTCCCGCAGGCATGCGGTGCTTCCCGGACATCTCGCCGCGATGACCTCAGCGTTGCCACAGCAACCAATCCCGTGAATACCTGAGGCAGTTGATCCTGTAATATAAACTCAGTCTTTCAATATAAATACAATAAATATTCCATTTTTATATATAAGTATCGTAATATGTTCAACAGTTCACTTAAAATGTGTACATTTGTTCTAAGATGTATATCCAGGGCCATAGCCAGGAATTTAGAAATTGTGCAGCACTTTACTTTACCCTGGACTAGTTCTTGGGTCTGTGTAGATACAAGCAGTGTTGGAAGAAGAATTCAAATCTTTTACTTAACTAAAGTAGGGGGGGGAAAAAAAAAAAAAAAAAAAGTAAAGGTAAATCAGTATTAGCAACAAAATGTAGGTAAATTATTACAGTGAAAGCAGCGGTTTGGTCCCTCTGACTGATATACTGTTATATATGACATCATTAGAGGATTAGTACCGAAGCATCAGCGTGAACTACAGTTATGTAGTTTTATATACTGGGTCACCAGATAAATTCGAGGGGTCGTGAGATGATTAATGGGAAAGAAGGAAAATATTAAGTTCTGATACACAAATCTCTTTTTTTTTTTTTTTTTTTTGCCCTGCCTACAGCCCTGACCTTAATCAGTGGTGTTCACAATTCCAATGTTTCTAGCACTCATCTCCGCCTTGCTCTTCTCCTCAGCCGGGTTTTGGGGAGAAAGGAGACAGGCCCAACAGCCTGCTTAAGAGCTCCAAGAGCAAACCTGGTCTTGAAAGGAGCATTTCCTCACAAAATTCACTCGGAGGAGCCTTATTGATAAAGACCTTCCACACATACTTTGTGAGGTTTAGGCTATAAATATATGTATAAATAAACAAACAAAACAAAACAAATACTTGGGCTTCCAGGTAAAGTCTATTTGCCTTGTTGCTTCTGCAGCTGTTCCATATTTTTCAGTTCAATACACAACAGAAAAAAAATTGCTTCATTATAATGTTTCCGGTCTAGTTAAGTCACTTACTTGTATAACATATTTGAATTAACTGTTGAGTTATATTTCTGTAAATTTCATCTCCCTACTTTATGTCTCAAACATTTCACAGCCTTTTCTACGCTGCCAGGTTTGTAATTATGGCTAAAAATGTATATACTTTTTTTTCGTAAGTATGTTAAGAGTTTAACTGTTTAGACAAAGAATTAACATATTAACCCTAAAACATAAAATATAGGGCTGTAGTACATCGAGTCTGGTCTCGGTCTCCAGTCCAGACGTTTCTTCAATATCTGACTTGTCTCAGCCTCTACTGTTTTGGTCTTGACAAAGACCATCTGGCTTCATTTTCATTCTAGTCTCATGCTTATATGGACTTGGTCTCAGACCGGACACAACCTCATTTGGACTTGGTCTGAAGTGGTCTTTTTTCCGACTCGACTTAACTAGTCTTTACAACAGCTTTACAACTATGGCACGTAATTGTACAATGTGAACTCATCCTCATGGCATTAAAATCCACTATTCCAAAAATTACTACAGAGGACATACTTCAGTGTCCTCGGGTCCTTATGCTTGTAGTAGCAGTAACTAAGGTGCAGAGTGAGCTTCTTATTCCTCCTCTCGGTCCATAGTCACTCAGCTTATGACTGGAACAACTGACTCAAACTTGACAAACACCCTGCATTTCACCACTGGCACACGATTCCCTAATGCAAGGGAACACTTACAAAAAACTCCCCACAAACTGATGAATTGGAATCAAACAAAATGGAAATCTGGGGGCAGAACAGTTGTGAACTCTTGTCATCACTTCATTTATTTACAAAAAACTGAAAAAAAAGCCCACATAAAACAAAACATGGTTACAGTGAAAAAATAACCAAAACAGGGGAAATAAACCTCACCATTGCCATTTGACACGGATTACATGAGACGCATCATGAAAGCATCGTCTATTTATAGTTTTTAAAAAAGAACAAAACATGTATTTACTGTTACTGGTGTAACAGGTGACTGGTGCTGCAGTCTGCATCCTCCGAAGTTATAATCCGAGTGCAGGCCTTCCTCTTTCATTTCCTGTTGTGGCTAATTCTCTCGCAGTGCTTCGTCTTGGTGTTTCTGCTCTAGAACTTGAACTCCTTGTATTTCTTAGCGCCGCTTCTTGTGTCCTGTGGCTGAGCCTTCCTCTTTTTTTGCTGTACGGTGACAATGAAGCAGAAAGGGGACGGGGGGGGGGAAGAGGATATTAATATTCAAATGTCACCACAAGGGGAAAACTGACATTACTGGAAAATACAATGCAGTACCAGACACCAAATTTCATTTAGTTTATAAATAAAACACACGTAGAGTCGTGTGTTTTCCTACGCAGGCCCTAATCTGTCAGTCATGTGCGACGTAAATGTGACAAACAGTTGTCTAATGATGCAGCTGGTGATCTGTTACTGACTTTAAGGGAAGGCTGTATGTTTTCTTTTAAAGCCAAGAATTACAGTACAACTTAATGCAGTAAAACTTAAAAATAAGGGAAATCATGTAAATAATAGAATCATAAAGCACTAACTGCATAAGCTGTAATGGACTTTACACAACTAAGTTTACATTTGAATTACTTCCAACAACCACACTGCTGAAATGTAAGAACCGGTCTTTCATTGGTTTTAAAGTGGATGTTTTGTTGATTTCACTGTTGTCTTTTTTGGTCCAACGTGGTTCAGTTCTGATGTGTGACCACAACTTTTTTTTGAACATATTATAAGTTCTGCAGTAACTATGTAGTTCCACTTTTATAGATTTCTGACGAATTTCTGATGCAGCCGGCAAACTTTGTTTGCCAGAGAAATACCAACCTGACTTGAGAACAGCAAATATAAACGCTTTCAAGGACTGGGTATAAACTGAATTACTGCGGTTTGGTTTTTTTTTTACAAGTCAGAAATCAAGAATAGGAAAAAAGTACATTCATATGAAGGTGGAGAATAACAATGACAATGATTCAGTCTCTGTACCTTCTGTTTGGCTGCGTGCTCTGCCACCATGTCACTGAAGTCCTCTTTCTCCACCTGGGCCTGCTGCTCTCTGACGTGCTCCTCGTACTTTTGGGTCATGGCCATGGGGTCCAGCTCCAGCTCCTCTGGGGCCAGAGCCACCTCTACACCCTGTGACTCCTGCCCTCCACCTGCCTTACGACCTGCCATGGCCTGGAGACAGCAGAGTGGAAAAATAAAAGGAAGAAAGAGCGAGGAGGAGTTTTTTTTTCCCCCCATTCGACTGTATATACACAAACATATCTCATCTCAACTTCACAAAGAGTTGTCTTACCCCTGACATATCATAGATGTGTGTCGAGGCCATCATTGCTGCTCCTACGGGGCCAGTACGTCTCTCAGGGAGCACAGTGTACAGCTGTGGTGTCTCATTTCTGTGAAGACAACAGCATGGTCAACCCAAGGAAACAAAAGTTGTAGAGTTTTTTAGCTTGGTCACTGCCAGTTTTGATATTAGTTTCTAACTTATTTTAAACTTAAGTTTTTTTTTTTTACCATATTAAATACCTGTCAACATTAATAATATTTCATAATACAACAGTGATTTTCTATTTGATGCATACAGAACAAATAGCATTTAATTCTTTAACACTTATGGAGACTTACATTTGGTTTGAAGACGGCGGAAAAACATTTGTATCATAGTGACAGTTCATATTTTTAGATAAACTATTATACACTGACTGTTTTATCATATGTAATTCATTTATCAATTTCAAAATAGCACATTTTGTATATATGTATATATAACTTTTTTGTACATGTTGCATAATTTTCTAATTAAAAAAATTCTAAGCTTTCTCAATGAACCCATTAACTGAAAATGACATGTCAGATGCTCCCTTTGTTTCAAGCATGTGGTGCATCAAAACATCAGGAGCGCTACTGCTGGAGTTAATGGTAAATTAAAACTGCATCACGGCTGTGACAGCACAGAGCACCACTCACCCATCCATGGCCTCCTCGATCTTCTTCTTCCTCAACTCAATCAGCTCTGGGGTCTCCATGCCGGCGGGTACTGATGAGAAACCTCCAGGGGTGATCAGTCCACTGAAACAAACAAAATGACATACAGTAAATAATGGATTTATCCATGCGTGTCTATCTCCATGAATTTATCTTTGTTTCAATATTAAGCACTACATATTACGGAACTGTGACAATGATCTGAAACTTCTGGCTACCCATGGATACACACACATGGGTGGGAGGGGGTTACCAAAGAGATCATCAAAAACCAGACAAACACCTCATCAACTCAACCAACTTGCACAGTTTAAATACTAATCAGAAAGTGTGCTTTAATCCCAAAGTTCACAGACGAGTTGATCTTGTAATTACATGGTAAATTATGGTAATATCTTTAGTGTGTGTCCCTGCATTGATGAGAATGTAAGTTAAAAAAGGCATTTAACCTTTCAGCACCTTGAACAGTGTGACAGGCAAAGCTACGTTTAGCAGCATGGCTGTTCTTAAGTTTGACTTTATTTTATCAAACATTTTTCTATTTTGGATAAATTTTGCCCACTGATGTTATTTGCCTAAATATGAAACTTAAAACAAAACAAAAACAAACAAAATTTTTCTATTCTGACTATAATTTGCCAGTCAAGTACCTGTCTGCTGGTGTGAAGAACCCGGTTTCGTCAGGTTTCTCCTCATCGCTCTCCTCCTCCTCCTCTTCCTCTGATGACTCCTCGTCTGAAGGCTCCAGCTCTCCCCACGGTGTGTGGTCCACCTCCTCCTCCTCCGCTTTGGCCTGAACACACAGACACATTCATCTTTCAGTTCAACACATAAGAATCAGGGTGTATGCAAACCTCATTAAGTGAAAGGAATTTTCAAGCTATTATTTTGGCACATTAATTTGTTGTTAGGGATTTCTTTCAGTTGTAGCTTAAAAGGTGGAGACGCAGCTGAGGAAAGAAATGTGATGATGTGTAAATTTCCAAAACGTTTCCAGGAATAGGGAGTGCTTTACGCACAGAACTTAAAGGACCCTGAAATATTGTGTGTGTGTGTGTGTGTGTGTGTGTGTTGTCTTGTTACCTGGAAGTCTGCAGCATTGGTCCCAAACACGTCACCGTAAAGAGGTTTGCCCATTTCATCTACTGGCGGCTTCCCCCAGCCTCCAGCGTGGTACCCAAATGTACAATTCTGACAGGCAGAGGAACAGGAGGAGGATGAGGAACACAAGTTCAAGAAACAAGAAAAAATACACATACTGAAATGGATCAACATAAGTACATTGATATAATCTGTTAAGGCTTAGATTTATGATCATTACTGGCATAATAAACCTTTCGACATTTAGAGTTGCACGAGAATGTTAATGGAACAACTTCTTAAATATTATGATTTAAATGGGTATTATTTGTACAAGTAGAAAACTTTAAATCAGTTAGACATGTTCCCTGTGCCCTTACCTCTGGAATGGGGGAGTTGAGTCCGGGGATCTTGAGGTTGGGGTAGGAGGGAGGGGGGCCGTACCTCTGCATGGCAATAAGCCAGGGAGGAGGCACCTTGTGGGCATTCTGGGAAAGAAGAGACAGCGTGAGCTCACTAACCAGAACTGTTTTTTCAATAAATGCTTTGAAATATTAAGGGGAGCTCCTTGAGATTTTTCCAACAGTGGTAAAGTCAAAAATATTCTATTCGAATCCTTCGTATAAGACTGGACTATTTCTCTGAGGATTCACTTGAGCTGCTACTGAAGCTTCAAAAAAAAATTTGTTCAACTTTTTTCAAACGTTGTTGAAAAAAATTGGTTTTTAACAGGAGAAGATTCATTTTCACAGCATGCACAATCATACATTTAACAACAGTAACAGGAAGAGCGATAAGAGGGAGAGTTACACAACAGCAGGGCTAACAACGCAGTAACAATAAGAAAACAGCACAGAGCATATTTATGGCAATAACTGGAACCCCGTACTATCAAAGATATACATGTACAGGCTTATATGCTTATATTTGTGCGTTTTTTGAGAGAAATTACATTTAATTTCCTAGCTTTTGTAACTTGATGGTTGTGGCTTTTCAGTGTTTTAGCTCAGTAAATTAAAAGGAATTATAATTTTAATGGAACTCACAGGTCCGACTGGCATGCCCAGAGCGATACGCAGCTCATCAGACAGATCACCTGGCTTCTTCTCTTTCAGACGAGTCTCAAACTCTTTACCCTGCAGAGACAAAAAAAAAAAAAAATACAAAGCAGATAATTTAGTGGATCTTTAAATGCAAAATAGCTTTTAGCAGGACCGCCATTCATTTTGACCCCAGGTGACGCAACTTCAATTATGTTACGTAGCCCCCCCCCCGATATGAAGTTGATTTTCTAAAAGCAGGATAGATGTAAGAAATGCTTGAATTCTCGATGGACTAGTACCTCATAGTAAAGGTCCCCGTGGATAGTGAGCTTAGGTTTGATCTGCCATTTGAAGAAAGCGTCGTGGAGCTTCTGGTAGTCGATGTCGATCTTTCCCATCTTGGGACGAACCTTCTCTCTCATTTTGGTTTTCATGGTTTTGGCATCCTCCTGAAAGCGAACAAAGAAGAAGCTATGTTTGTATTGCACTGTTTTACAGAAGATATAACAACAAAAGGGCCCCTGTGAATTTCAAAACCCACCTTCTCCTGCAACGCCTCCCTCATCTCCTGAATTCCTGTTCTCTTGATGAACTCTGGGAGCTCAAACGGAGGCTTCTCTATACCTCTCTTGCCCTGCAGATACTTCCTTTTGAAGCACCAGTGGCGGGGCACCGGCACCGTGTTCCTTGTGGCCTTTAAGTGGACAAGCAGCTTAGGCTCCTGGGCCGTTACATCATGCATCTCCACTACATCTGGGCGGGCCACCAGCTGGAGGAAAAAGAGGCAGGAAGAGAGATTAGATGAAAGGTTTTTCCCTTTATTTTTCTTGAAAATCATCCGTTTCCTTTTAGACTGCAAAGAGAGGCGGATCAAAGGACAAATCACATTTATTAAAAAAAAGCTGAAACGTGAATCTTAATTTACCTGCTTGAGTTCAGCCACAGTCAGCCTGTTCATCCTCCTCAGCTTCTTCTTGGACAGTTTAGGCGCATCTTGTCTGATTTCCTGTACACGGAAAAATATTTACAATATTTAACACTTAAAGAAAACATGTATTTGTTCTCTCTGTTCTGTTTCCCTAACAGATGGAAGGTTTCAAACCTCATCACTTTCGTCGCTGTCTTTCTTCTCCTCCTCAAATCCCTTTTTCCGCAGCACAGCTGTCTCCTGCTTTTCTGCCTTCTCAGGCTCTTTCTCCTTTTCTTTCTTAACATCATCTGTCAGCTGGGAAAGAGAAGGAAACAACTGCATTACAGCAAAACCAAGGCAAGAGAAAAAATGCACTATAAGCAACAAAAAATAATCTTAAACCATCATTACTGCCTCCTGCACAAGGGGAATTAAGGTGTTCTTCTGTATCAGTCACAACATGTTTCTTACCTTGAATGCCTCAAAGATCCTCTTGAAGAAGATGTAGTTGGGGTCATAAATCTCTGGCTCCTCTGTGACGTACTCGATCTCCACCTCTGGTTCCTTCTCTTTTTCCTTCTCTTTGTCGCCACCCTCTTTCTTCTGCTGCCCTTGCTCCGCCTGCTCCTTCTTCTCCTGTGCTCGCTTCTTCTTGCTCTTCTTCTTACGGTTCCTGCGTCTGCGGTTTTTCTGAGGAAAAGGTTGGTTCATTACTTAAAAATTCAGAGTTCAAATAACTTAAAAATATTTATTAAGAACATGAAAAAAAAAATGTTGTTTTATGCATTACTTTGTGTTATGCACTTGCTTATATTGGGATTACAACACAGGCAGCACAATCATAAAGCCTATTTTGGGTGATGACCTGCAAAATATGCAGTCAGTTTAGGTTCGGCTTTCACAACAACAGCACATATGCTCTCATTTATGACTGAGATATGACTTAGATATCCAATGATACATTTCTCAGGTGCTGAAACACTGAATTTGCCTCTGAATTATCATAATGCAATGAGGTGAGTACCTTGTTAAGTATATACATATCCCTGATGCCATGCCTTAAAAGCACCTAGTATTAATTGTAAAATGGTTAGAAAGACTTACATCTTTCTTAGACATTTGGCTATCATCGTCTTCTGTCTCAGACATGACTGGAGCAGAGGAGTTGGTCGTGTCCATCCCTGCTCCCTCATCATCATCTTCCTCCCCTTCTGAAAGGAAGACAAGATAAAATGAGACAAGTCAGACCCCAAAAAGCAAATTTGACTTTAAAACATTGACTGTCCGAGCTGGTGTTCATTTTCATTTTCTTTGTTTCTTCATTTGGCAGTCAGGGAAAACTCAGTAGATAGCTGTAGTGACCTGTGGGATCGGTGAGCTGCTCCTGCCTGATCTCCTTCAGCTGGAGGATTTTTTCCAGAGCCTGGGGGATCTTTGGCCCACTGACGCTCACTTCCTCGCTCTGCCAGGCCTGGAATGGAAGCAAAAAAAACCAAAACAAAACATTGTGATTAGGTGACTGACATCACAAGGTAGACTCCCAATGTCAATTGATAAGAGATCTAAGTCTCCGAAACAGAGAAACCATGGCCAAATAAACATGGCTAAGAAAATCCGGATTTTGAAGCCGACAATCTCTCGTTCAGCCTAAACTGAGAGAAATGTGTGCATGTTTAGACACAACATTCAAGCAGTCAAGAGCAAAAGGTAGATCCTTTGAACCTGAACAAACTGTTTGAAGGGTTAATTTTGTGGAAAAAAAGGGTTGATTTCATTTAATCAACTGTAGTGTTAAAACAGTGTTATTTTATCTAGAAAAGCACAAACTCTGCTTCCTCTAACGTGCACAAGGCTGTTGCAAAACTGTAAAATCTTAACAGTCTATGTGATTGGACAATTGATTTGGAGGAAAATAAAAAATATATAATCTCAACTGAAATATTTAGAGGAAGCATTATAAAAAAAAATTGATGTCAGTTATATGGGTCGATTATGCTCCCCAACTTATAACACATAAAAACACACAAAAGGGGAAAGTTGTCACCTCTCTGCTGTCCTCTCCTGGAGGAGGTGGCACTCTCTGTTTCTGTGTCGGCATCATACTCACACCAGGAGGCAGCGGCCCACGAGGATCCATACCTATAAACAGACAGTTTGCAGGTGGTGCAAGATTTTTTATTTAGGGTGTGATCATTAACACCAAGAATGAGGTATGAAAGTCGGTCGTAAAACTTCCATGGAGATTGCCAACTTTCAAAAGGTTAAACTAACCTCACTTGTGGGACTATTTTTCTGGAATGCAGAACTGTTTTTGTTTTTTGTTTTTTTAAATTTTGTGGCCTAGGCAAAATAATACTGTAATATAAAAACAACCGACTATGGTTGAGGTAATGTGTAGCAGAAATTCACTAACAAAAAAAACAAACAAACAAAAAAAAACAAAAAATAAAACCCCAACATACCTCTCACTGTGCTGACAGGAGGCATGGCCCTGGGCCCCGGACCCTGCTGCATCTTGGCCATCTCTTGCTGACGCTCCTGTTCCAGCAGCACTGCAGCCTGATACGCAGAGAGAGACAGGCATGAAAATAAGTAGAGTCAAGGTGGGAGAGAAGAATGAAAAATGTAAAAGGGAGGGGGGTAGAAAATGAAAAGGATGCTGTTATGAAAGTTTTCTTTTTAACTGCATTAAATTCAAAACACAAAAGAGAAATATAGACAACTTTAATTTCTGTAGCATTTTTAAAAAAAAACTTTCAATTGGAAGTAAAGCTTTTTATCTGATAATCAAGTAACTTTATCTGATAGATTGACTATCTTCATCCTCTCACCCTTTTCTGCTGCTCCAGAAGATCCTGTTCATCCATGACTCGGGAATCACCCTGCAATACATACAAACATTAATGACTGAGCGGCTCTGTGAAAAAACAAAAAAACCCTCACTTAACACAATTTCTCCGTTTAGTCTTCCATTCTTGTCAAAGAACAATAAGTCCTCATTGCTTCACTCTTTAGTGACTGAAACATTTATCGGGCAGCTGTCATACATAAGTGTGACAGCTGTTGCTGTAATTTAGATTCTACTAACCAAAGTTTTTCTATAATATCTTGTTGCTGCGACGAAATGTGTCCTTATTTTTTGTTTTTCTTAACTGCATGTCAGTGTTATGTTTGTGTTTTATAGGCAAAGCTGAGCTGAGTGGATTATATAGTCAGTATACTTGTGGTCCAGCCACCCTCACCTGCTGCTTGGCCCTCTCCTCCTGCTGTAACAACATGGCTGCTCTCTGCTGAGCCATCTTCAGCTGATCATCCTGTGACAGGCCGGGAGGGGGTAAACCTGGGGGCTCTATGCCCATGTGTATGCGAGGAGGAGGGGGCCCTCCTGGCATCATGCTCATAGCCTGGAGCATGCCCATACCAGGAGGCAAGGGTGGCATAGGCATCGGGGGCATAGGAGGGATACCTGGCATCTGTGGAGGAAGAAATTCATGAGACGGTGAAGAGAATGGGGCATGTGAGGTGAGGTACTCTTTTTACTTTGCACTCATATTTCTTCAACAGTGGTGGACCAAAGTTTCATACTATGCTGTGAAAGAAATTAGGCTGGTTGTGTATAACAACAACAGCATAATTATTTGTATATCACCAAAAATATTATTTTTTTTTATTACTAAACATAGAGAACCATTTTTTACAGATTTCATGTGTCGTAGATTATATATGGTAAATATAGTCAAGATGCAAAATGCCAAAGTTACATCACTTGTATTCCCCACATCCAGACTAATAGTGTAATCCCATTGTCTTAAAAAAAAAAAAAAAAGACATAAATTAACTATATGCCATAAATGTACAAACAAAAACTGAGGCTCTCCTTATAAATGACACTATGGTGATTGGCCATTATATTCTATTGTAACATAATCATGACTTTCAACTTAAGCACCATCGTATCTAGAAATTCTGGAAAGACCCCTGATTACACAGTGATGTAATCATAGTCACACTGTATGCGTAGATATAGAGGACCATTTTTTTACTGTGATATAATAAGAACATTTACCTGAGAGCCCATTGGTTTTTCATCATTAGGTTTGCTGAGGAGAATCCCAGTCTGCAGAGAAAAACACACATACAAAACAAATGAGCAGAGGCTTTGGAACCCAAGACAACACAACATTGAGAGGGGAATGAGAATAATTGTTTCATTGAAATTATATAAAAAAAAAAAAAAAAAAAAAAAAAAAAAACTTCTTAAACTAATAAACTGCTTGCAGAACCTTACTTACTTTACTCATAATACTCTTGTGTGTAGCTGAAATTCAAAAAAATCAAAAGAGCAGAGCAGATATACCAAGCTGCTTCACATATATAGACAGTAGTGTGTGTGAGTGTGTGTGTGGTGGGGGGGGTCTTGTTGGTACTTCAATTTCTGTTACATGGGTAATACTAAAGGCATGCTGGGTATACATCTACCTGCATCATGTAGCCTTTCAGTCTGTCAATCAGCTCCTCTCTGGGACCTAGAGAAAGGGGAAAAAAAATCATCACAGAAATGTCAGCACTTATTATGAGACAACACAGAAATTAGTTCATGAATGTAAGATGTGTTCACAATAGACAGACCAACAGAAAAGTTGGTTAACGTTAACTCTGAGCTTACGTGACCCTGAAAAAGAGCTTAAAGCCAGCTAAACCATTGGGCTAAGTACCGACAAGACCAGATACATGCAGGTAATGTTGCTTTACACACGTTGCACTGGTTAAAACATATTTGCATGATGATTTTATAAATATGTATATCAGAGAGTGTAAAGAGGCCTAGCTTTAGCTCATTGCAACGTAAATATTACGTTTACTATCTAGCATTAGCAACTGGCTAGCTACTGTTAGCCAAACACAGCGCTTCTTCCACTGCCCTCCGCGTCTTTACCGGTCTTTTTCTTACCCATTGTGGGCACTCCCAGCTCCGCCAGCTTGGCCTGAAGTTCTGGGTTGCTCCATGTGTTCAAAGCCGCAATAGCACTCCCTAAATCGGACGGGAGGGATTCGGTGCCCGGCGGTCCGTCTGTGGCCATGTTGAGTTTCTCTCAAAGGAACAACGGCAGCGGCGGAAGACACACGAGAGCAAGAACGGGACCGGTGCGAAGCATGATGGGAAACGCGCGCTGCCTGCTGGGACGCGAAGAAACGCAGTTACTGATTATCGCCTCTAGATTTCAGTGTTGGCACATATCATTTGTTAAATCGTTCTTAAAATGTTCTTTAAAGGTTTTGTGCGATAAAACTTGCTTATTTGAACCTTTAAAAACGTTTAAGCCCTGCTTTGCGAAAATTAACGTAACCCAGCTGTTTGTAAAACGACGCACAAACCTTGCAACAAAACTTTAAAAGAATAACATATAACTATCTTTAGGTATCCAACATAAGAAGTAGGAAATGAAAAAAGTCAGAGGTGGGGGGTGTATTCAGATCCTTTAGTTAGGTCAAAGTTACAATACCACAATTTAAAAATACTTAAGTACAAGTCCTGCATTCAAAACGTTACTTAAAGTATTATCAGCAAAATGTGCTGTGTAAATGCAATAATAATAAATGTAATAAATGTAATTATTATGAAGCCAGACGCAGATGTAATCAAAAATAAGTGATTATTAGTGATGCACTAATGTGTATGCAGCCTTTTGCTGTTGCATCTGGCCGCGATGGCTCTGGCGACTTTGCACACCGCTGGCTGGTAAACACACAGACTACATGAGAACACATAGCGCATGAAGCCCTCCCTTTCGGTGTGGTGTGTTTTATGAGGAGCGGGCCCCGCGCAGACGCACTGTGAAGGGGGCACGTTGGATCCAATAGATACGGGCAGAGGCGGCGGGGCGTCTCTGAATTGTAAGCTCCGGTAGAGAGCAAGGGAGGGGACGGAACCACGCTAAATATGGAAGGCGAGAGTCGAGAACCATGTTAAATGTATGAAATAACTGCCTTTTAAAGGAAACAGCCTGCAAGGTAAATATAAAATTCCTTCATCAACATTGGTTTCAGTTGTCTTGCTGCAAGAAGCTATAAATCTTAAAATGCGTTTGACGGGCCAGTCTCAACTTTTTTTTTTTTTTTCTCCATGAAACGAGGGTGAAGTTTGTGGGCCGTCGCCTTGAGAAAAACCTCATCCTATCGCGTAAACTAAACTTCTCGCACAAGACCAGCCTGGCTCGATTTTCACGACAGCCTAAAAAAAAGTCATGAAATCGGCCAGATGCGGCGCGGTTATTTCTGCGAAAATCTCTTGTCACCTCTCTCACTCTTCTTCTGCCCAGTCGAGACGGACACTATCTTTGATGAGAGTAGGGTGAAAGGCAATGGGTCGCCCAGCTGTTCGTGTTGGTCAAGTTGCAGTTTGACAGCTGGATATTGTATCTCCTCTCAGGGACCCCACCTACCAGCGGGGCTCCATGTTTATCTGCGTGAACCATATGTCCACCTTAAAGTTTTAATATGCTGGAGGGCATGCTTTAAAATATACTATAATGACCTGATACTCAACCAGACAAAATCTACTGAGTGTTTTCTGCATGTACGGTCTGTTTTGAAGTGTTTGGAAAGGCTGTTTCCAGTTTGATAAAAATCACCCTTGTAGCCAGCGTTTATTTTCCCTCAGTGGACACTGTGCGGGTCCAGTTTCTCCGCGGGTCCGCTTCCCTCCGTGGCTTCAAAGCAAGGACACTCTGGATATTTCATTTCACGGTGTTCGGAATGGGAGCCCAGCACGCAGAAATGCACCGGAGGCGGTCCGAGTGCCTACTCATAGCACAAACACTGGAGCCCACACACCCTCACGCATTCCTCAGTTACGATCAGCAGCATGTGTCTGAGCGGGGACAGTGAGTCCCCCTCGCTGTGTGGTGGGGAGGGACCCACTGGCGCGTTGGACTCAGACACACATCAGCAGGAAAGCAGTCATGACACACGCTGTACTGTGGCCGATGTGTGTCCCTTATCTTTGTCTGTATATACTGGAATTTTTTTCTTCATCTAGCTGGAAGGCCCTTGTCTTCTTCCATATTGCATAGTAACAGCTAATAATGACATGATGTGTATTTAACCTAATTCCTCCTGGAGCACAGGCCGAAAGGGATGACTGTGATCATGTTGGTTACATATGGCTGCAACTCATTACATGGCCTCTTGTAGCAGAAATATCGTGCAGACGCCTATGGAGATATTCCACTACACGCCTGTGACATAGCACATAAACACACTATGTTATGGTTTAGCTGAAAGCATACATTTCCATCTATTCGAATTAGCTCCCGCAGACTCTCGAGTATTCTGTTGTATTATAATCCGCCTCTCTGTCGTTAGTCTGTAGCGGGCTGGTGAAAAAGCCTGGAGGCCTCTCCTTACAGTGTGCGCCGGGACATGCAGTCTGCTGCTTGTCGATTCTCGTAGATGTCGATACCTGCACTCAGGTGGAGGACACCTATGAGTGTGTTTGTGTAAGGAGGGTTATGCAAGTGCATGTGAGGGGGAAGTAAAATATTCATCATAACCAGATTGAATCCGCGTCGGGTTCGAGTACACGCTGATAGCAAGCAGCGGAGATAAAAACCGCCAAATGGTTGGGATGCTAGTGGAACATGTTATCACTTTTCTGTTGATCACAGTAATGATAGCTAACCTACTTTGACTGCTGATTTTCTTTAATAACAGCTATTACAGTATCCCATATAGAGTAACTCTTTGCAGTGTGCTGGGAGAGCGTTTCAGTATAATACCTGTGTTATACTATAGGTATGGGATTAGAGGTAATAGTTTCAGTAACAGCAGTAGCAGTAACTTTCAGGACAAGTCCATTTTGCATGGACATCCTTGTTCTAGTGGGGTGAAATCTTTATTTTGTGTGATGAATGACTGACAGCAAAGCCTGTCATTTTCTGTTCGGCTGCCTTTTGTGTGATGAGCTAAGGGTTACACTTGTCGTAAAATGCCCCTCGCCTCTGCGGACAATCTCGGGGCTGAACGGTTACATAAGTTTCAGTGACAAGGAGACAAAATTCCTGCGAACAAAATTCCTCATTTGCAATGTAATGTTTTATGTAACAAGTTACGCAGCCCTAAGTAGTAGTAATGCTGTTAGTGCTGGCAAAAGGGGGCTGTAGTAGTGGTTTTAGTAACAACACAAGCAAAAATACTAGTATAGTAGCAATAATTTTAGATATTGTAGTGGAAGTTTTTCACACTCTCTAAAACAACAGACCTGGAAACCTGCTTTTGCAGCTACATGTTCTGTTCTCTGCGTTTGTTAGCAGGAACATTTTTCAGCCAGTCAACTGGGCTAGTTTTAATGGGTGCGGTTCACAGCGAGCGGAGGAAACCGCAACAGAGCTGGACAGCGCTCTCTGTGCCAGTGATAGGCAAACTCTGTTCAGCTGCTGATGGGACTGACGGTTGAGTCTTGAAACAGGAAGAGGGTTTAGTTTGGGCAGCGGAGAGTTGAGGTGGTGAAAAAAGAGACAGCTGAAAGACAAAAAAAAGAGGAGAGATGTTAAAAATAAACGTGCCTTTTGTGCACTTCTGTCTCTGTGTGTGTTATACAGTAATGGAGAGACAAAAAAGGAAACAAAGCGAGGAATGCAAAGACAGACGAACCGAGATGAACTCTCTCCGAAGCTCCAGTTCTGTCGAGAGCTTTGTTGGCACTAATGACAATTTACGCTTCCTCCTCCCTGGCTGTGCTTAACAAAACAGTCGGAGAGAGCTTTTGCTTGTTCTGGGCCTTGTGCCCTTCATTGTGCATCAAGTTTCCCACGAAACCACACCCTCTGTTCGGCCAGTGAGACGTGAATACACCTACCACGTGCACTTACATTTACCATTCTCAGCTTTGTGAATACACCTGCCTGACTAAACACTGACTGAAGTACAGTTTTGACTGACACTGTGCACACATTCAGCACTGCACAGTAAAACTAGCACTGCTACGCCTGTAGTGACTAATCCCTTTGCTACGCATAGCTAACGTGCGTATACGTAGGTCCACTGAAGATACAGAGAGGTCTCATTTGTCTTTTAAACCCTGAATGTGTGCATAGAAGGTGCAAAGAGCCTCTGCTTTTGTCTGCGTCGTATACAAATGTATAGAGCTATGTATGGACTCGCCCCTCTGCATCATACTTTCTCTGTTCAGTAACTCATTTCTGACTTCCTTTCTTTAGGATTTACCCGCTGGTGGGACAAAGAAGGACTGACACACCGCACTCCTGCTGGTTTCAGGCATCTGGACTGAAAAAAAAAACCAAAAAAACAAATTGTAATTGCTGTTAATCGGGATAGAATCTGCCTTTGCTGTGAGGAGGACATCTCTCACCACGGCCTGTACAGCCTCTACACTTGTGATTGTTATTGCATCTGAAGCATCCAGCTACAGTCCAACCACAAGTACCGAAACTGAGCAGCAGCCTGGTCTCATCAATAGTTAATAGCTTCTTAATGGCTACTGATGTTTCATTCTGATTTATGATTGACCCTTGAAGCCGTTACCACCTTATACCAGATTCACAACAGTGCTGCCGCAGTGCTTTATATAAAAGCTGTTGATGCAATAGGTCACAGTTATTAATTATTGACACATCTTAACATCTTATTGTAGTTCCACACATACAAAAATCCAGCAGAGAGTGACAGTCGACCCTTCACTGTTAACTCCACAAGCTCAGGATGGTGGAGGAGCGCATTTACGCCACAGGCATGGCCGCCAAGCTGAGGAGCCAGTGGGATCGTGATGAGGGTCTGGGACAGAACCACAACGCAGTGAAGTTTCTGGGTCAAGATTATGAGTCTCTGAGAGCCAAGTCCCTCCGGAGTGGGAGGCTGTTTGAGGACAGCCTGTTCCCGTGTGCTGCATCGTCTCTGGGATTCAATGAGCTTGGAGCAAGATCCTCCAAGACCCACGGAGTCCGCTGGATGAGACCCACGGTGAGGAGTGGAGGGGGTCGGAGAGCTGTGATTAGATCTGAGTGATTTTGGAGAAGAGCTGTCTTAGCTGGGATATTATTGTTATTATTGGCTTTTGAGAATTACACAAATGGAGCAATGAAGCAGTCAGGTTTCTTTATAGTGTTTATTGAGCAGTTCACCCTAAAGTAAGTCGTAAAGTTGTTTTTAATGTTAAATATGTAAGTATCTACAAATACTCAAACTATGTGATTTCCAAATCACATGTATACTTGATACTTACTTAGCACACCTCATATTTTCCAGGCAGCTGGCTACTGGTTTCAACTCATGTTGCTATGGTCTGACACTTAATTTTTTGCAGATACTGAACACTTCATTCAGAAATAATCATTTAGTCAACCTAATTCTTTGTCAAAGTTACATTACCTTTGTTTGGTAATACAGATACCCGTGCTTCCTCAGAATCCTTACTAGTTGGTGAGTCCAAGTGCAGTTGGAAAGCTCCAACACCTGACAAGTGAGAGAACAGAAACCCTTTTAATGGGGGAAGCTATGAAGTGTACCTGACTTATTTCACATTGTCTTCGTTTTCCGTTTGTTTTCCTTCTTGGTCTGATTTTCCAGCACTATAGCATGTCTGTCGGAATCTAACCAGCGCTTGAACCCAGCGCCTGGAATAACTATAAAGAGTCCACAGTTTCAGCCATGGATAACATAACATTCATAGCAAAGTAACTTTTGTGTAGCACTGACATAAACATAAATCTGCCTGGAAGAATTGAAAAACACACGTTCTCACCCTGAACATCTTTGACATCCTTTGGATGACTCTCAGTAATAATAAACTGTATACTACACTATATGTGATTCTACGGACATGGACAAGAACGTGCAAAAAAAAAAAGCAGGAATGATCCTTTAACTTCAAGAGTTTGGAAGAACTCCTATGAAATCCATCAGACATTGACTGGTGACTTCAGGAGTGATTACTGTAGATATGAACTGAACATCCATTCCGTGGTGAACTTTTCCTTCAAGCCTCTCTGTTATCTGTTAAAATATTTTTACCCCTCCAAGCAAGCTTTTCTCTCAGACTTGAATTGCATCAGTTGCTTGGCAACTAAACCTACTGCCAGGACATACTGGTAGATATCATTTTAATGTTCCAGTAACACCAGTCAGAAGTTCTGTTTGCTCCAGTTTAGACACTTTGTAAGTGTCCCAGGGAGCTAGCAAGCATATCACATCTTTCTCTTCAACTTCATTTATGCCTCTGTGTCTCTTCCTCTCTCGGTCTCTCTTCAGTGCTCACCACATTATAAATACACCAGGGTGGTCCTTGTAGCGGAATATGAATGACACCAGGGAACAAAGTGGGATGGTCTTCATTAGGTGTTATCACGGCAGCCCTGAAGACAGCACACACTCATTACTGTTTGATTTGCACACACAGTGACAGTGGCTGCTGTCAGCCCTGTAAAAGCGCAGCGAGATGAATCGTGATCTTAAAAGCTCGCGGGGTCGTGATCATCTACGTGACTGCAGCCTCTTAGCTCCTCTTGCGGCTTCCATTTGAGTGTGTAGAGCCCCCGCGTGTGCGAACATGAGTAGGTCCTGTGTGTGTCTGTTGGCTCTAATGCTTCCCAGGGTCTTGTCTCACCAAAAAGTCGGACGTTTCATAATGCATGCGCCCCACCTGCACCAGAGGATCTGTAATATTTACGCCGCATAAAAGTATTCGTGGTGTTCACATTCAACGAAAAATCTGTGCTCTGTGTGAGCCTGAAAAAGTCTGTGTGTGACACTTACCATTTGCGTTAATTCAACCATGTGTCAGATGGTTTGTGTGCAGCTGTATGTGCTTGTGGGGCGCAAGGAGAAATATTTCTTTTTATAGCTTCATGCGGGGCTCTCTCACGCTGTACATGCTGGGGAGAAGATAGTTTGTGAAGCCGGGAATACTGGGCTGAAAGACATGAACAAGAAACTCTAGGATGCTACAACATTGTTTTCCTGAAGTGTTTAATAAATCATCTGTATGGGTCCTCAAATAAGTCTGGTGATAATTTAAGCTTTGCATTTTTGAAGTAGCAGCTTCACTTTTGGAGAAATGTGAAGCTGTCAGGTGTCGAATTTTTCTTTTAAGCGACAAAACAACACACTAGTGAGAGACCAACTGTATCCTACAGACATTTATTTGAGACTTACTTTTACGGTTTGAATGTATTCTTGTGTCAGAGAACAATCTATTCTGACTGGCACTGTTAGGGTTTTCAAAAGCATTTTGACCTGTGCTCACCATGTTTTGTGTCATTTTAATGGAATAGGTCCTTTGCACCATAATCAACACAGTCATGTATGTCTATGTCCAAAGGCGAGCAAAGCCAACTAAACTGGTCCGTTTGTTTATGTCTGTGCCCTCGACAGGAGTTCTGCAAGCAGCCTGAGTTCATTGTAGATGGAGCTACTCGCACAGACATCTGTCAGGGAGCTCTGGGTAAGTCCCGCCGGTAGAGATCCCAACTGCTTCACTGTTACTACTACACGATTCAGCTATTGAAAATGAAACAGGCGAATCGACTGGAAAGTTGCCAGTTGAAGTTTTAAGACCAGCAGGTAAACTCAGGATGTAAGACATGAATGAGTAAAGCTCTCCCTCTTCCCTGCCACAGATAACGTGACCTTGGGCAAGACACTGATCCCAATACTACGGCTGGGATCATAATTGATATCCGGATATATTGCCGTAGAATTATTAGCTGTTATCAAACTGCCACAGGTTAATAATAACAGGCTAGGTTGGAGGTAGGACAAGAAAATATGAAGTGATACTACGATGAAGTGAAACAAATTTGGTGTAAATTTAGCTGGTGTCTTGCTGTTGGTGAGCAAAGCAAGTGCCCCCATTGTAAATGTTGCACATGTTCCTGGGATGATCTAGTGATCGCCTGGTATGACATAAGTTGGACTTTTAAGCATACACACTGTTAGCCAGTCGCCTCCCTAAAAAGTATGGGGTGAAATTAACAATCACTAAAGGTGTACTCCAGCTATTTAGTATTTCAATGCCATAAAGTTTGGGGACTTGCGAGAGAGAGAGAGAGTTTTAAATAACTGTCAAAATTGAAGCAGCAGAGGCTGAAAACACTTCTTCCGACCCTCTCTTTCAGATAAAGTACCCTTTTGGCTAACGTAATTAATATGCGTTGTCTGTGTCAACTAAATTAATAAACTAAACTAAATGTGTTGGGATTCCTCCTTTCATGTGCAAGTACCAGTCCAGTCTTCAGACTGAGCCCTTTAGTCCATATGCCAGCTTACACACAGAGTAAAAAATGAGCGCCAGGCGACAAGTCAACAGAGCAAACGGAATCGGGAGGATATGAGTGACAGACGGAGATGGACAGCCTGAAGGAGAGCGCAACGGAAGGGAGTTGACAGTCAATCCAGCGGTACCAGTAGCAGTTTAATGCCTGAGATGTTTCCTGCATCTATAATTCATGCTTTGCTTCTCTGTGTCACATCTGTAAACCCACCCTTCATTTGAGTGTCTCTGGCAGCGCAGGAAGCTGTATTGCAAAACAAAAACACCAAAATGTTGAGCCGGAAAACATCATGTGTCACTTTTTTTTTTTTACAGCCAAAATGTGTCATGACTGAATATTGTTTAATAGTGCTAAGGGGTTATCTGTTAGACAACCCACTAGGTGCTATCAGGAGCTGTCTATAGATAACATGGCCGATAAGAATATAAATGTGTTAAAATAAAAGTGAAACAGCCTGTGTATCATTAACCGGCATTAATAAATGGAACAAGAACGAAACAGAAAGTTTCGATAATGATGGGGAACTTTGGCATTAACATAACCAAAATGTTGAGCCGGAAAACATCATGTGTCACTTTTTTTTTTTTACAGCCAAAATGTGTCATGACTGAATATTGTTTAATAGTGCTAAGGGGTTATCTGTTAGACAACCCACTAGGTGCTATCAGGAGCTGTCTATAGATAACATGGCCGATAAGAATATAAATGTGTTAAAATAAAAGTGAAACAGCCTGTGTATCATTAACCGGCATTAATAAATGGAACAAGAACGAAACAGAAAGTTTCGATAATGATGGGAAACTTTGGCATTAACATACAAAATGTGCCGATATACAGGTGTGAGAATAGACCAATCAAAATGTAAAACCACTCAAATAAAAAAGCAATTAATGCCACATTTTTGGAAGAGTCTCAACAGAGCAGGTTACAAAGAGTCTGCATGTGTGGTGAAACTGTGAGAAGGTAAAAACTAGTCACTCTGGTTGTTGGTGTCCACTAAATGAGGAACCTTTTTAATACAGTACCTCATAATTATTGTGGCTTAAACCCAGAGTGTGATTCCTATTAATAACATCAGTGGTTTATCATGGAGCTTTGGTATTTTCAGCCCCTCTCCTAAGTCCAGTGGAACAAGTGTCTCTCCCATTTCCCAGAGGGCAAAGCTTATTCCAACTTTGCCTTCACTGAGCTGTTGAAGGGTGAATTCCAGTTTTATGAGCGTCTTCCCATTGGCCTCCTTTTCAGGTATTATCTCAGCGGCATGAATGAATTAGACCTTCATGGAAACGAGACTAGGTCAAAACTAGTATATGGCTGGACTGTGTATGGTCAATGTGCAAAATTTTGGACGTAGTTGGAAACTGTTGTGAAACCGCAGTAAACAACTACTTCAAATAGAAAGTAGCTAAAGCCCGCCGGACAAGTCGCTAAATGTTGTACACCAATTAGCATATTTATGACGTCATCTTGTCGTGTTTGCATTCTGCTTAGTTATATCAGGTTTCAGCAATTTACCTGTTTGATTCTCTCCTACTCTCCGTGCTCAGATATACAGTAATTTATACGAACAACCTGATTTTAAAACTGCGACCTCGTCTGACAAAATCACTTTACACTTAAGTTAAAGACAACGGTTGCGTTTGTGATTTCAGCTGTATTTACCTGTAAGATGATCACTCCGAGAGAAAGTTAGAAGCTCATTCATTTCTATGGCAGCTGTCGTGTGGCCAACTGAATGAGGTGCATAGAGAGGTGTGGCTGCGGAGGGAAAGTCTGACCTCGCGCTCGCCGGGCAACACTGGCGACTTTCTTCAACCGGAAAGTAGCTAAGGTCACTAAAAAGGTCACTAAAGGGGATCTGAAGAGTCGGTAAAAAGGGGCCAGTTAATTTTGAAAGGGCAACAGCAAATGGGGAAACTCCTACACCCGGCCGGCCGACCAATGGTGTAACTTAATCACTCAGTCAGTCAGTCAGTCAGTCAGTCAGTCAGTCAGTCAGTCACAGACATTCGCGTTTGTAAGGCTGGCCTCACTGTTGCGGTCCGGCCAAAAAAACCCACTTGACTTCATGTAGAGTCGAAGGGAAAGAGAGTGGCAGTAGATTTTTTGAAATCAATGTCCAACACCTATTTTACATAAACGACCTGCTGTCATTCTTGTTAAGATACGGTCAGCTTTTTCGTGGTAGGGCTGAGTCAAACTTTTTGCCATTTGGGGGCTGATCCAGGATACTGAAATGTGTGTCTCTGTGTGTGTGTGTTTCCATAGGGGACTGCTGGCTGCTGGCGGCCATCGCCTCGCTGACCTTAAACAACTCCCTCCTCCAAAGAGTGGTTCCTCATGGTCAGAGCTTCCGGCAGGGATACGCTGGCATCTTTCACTTCCAGGTAATAATAGCTTCACTCCATATATTTACAGATGTCTAAGGATAGAAACGCAACAAACAAAATAGACACCTCCCACACTCGACTTCAGACCTTCAGACCCCAATCATTTCTTTGGACGTGAATTAAATTCCTGACCATCCAACCCACCCCAAAGCATTTTTCTGCACTTCTCTTAGTGGTACTGACACTGGCAATTTATGCAACATAGCTGCAGGGTGCAGGGTATGCTGCTCATAGTAGAGTATAATATCATTTGACGTGTGCATGAGCTTCTAATCACTGCTAATACTATATTGATTTCAAAACCTCAAGCGAGATCTTTCACATCGCAGGCGGGTGAAAAGCGACGTTTGCCTGCACTCGTGAGGAAGTCCGGACATTTGGGTAGAGCCGTAGAAAATGAATGGGAGCCAGCAGTTCTGCCCAGGTCACTTTTTTTTTTGCGCTCCTGCCCCAGTTCTTCCTGTTGTGTCATTTCCTGTTAGGAATACCACACATTTGTTTAACTTTACTCTGGTCCATTACAAGGAAGCTAATTTCACGTTCAACTGCCACAGTAAATCTAGAGAGTTTTCTCTTAAGCAGAACTCGTGCTGCATTGATTTTTAATTGCTGTTTTAAAGAAATAAGCATTTGCAGGACAACACCTTGAGCTCTGCAGGTTGTGATAATTTGTGATGGGCATTTTTCCTTTTTTTTTTTTTGACTTTGTATAAACCATATAACGTTATAATGGCACAGCAGACTCTTTGAAAAATTATTGGTAGATTATTTGATGATGGGGAAAAAAACAAAAAAAATCTCTCCACAAACTTTCCCAGCAGGAGTGAGTCATCAAAGATAACTGACGTCTCAGGTCCACACCCAGTCAGCCAGTCACTCAGCTTATAAACATACCTGGGAGGATTTGAGTGACCAACGCCCATTTCTTCGTCAGACATAGAAATGTTAAGATCTAATCTGTCAGTCACATCTCCCAAGACAAAAAAAAACTATTAAGAGTCAGACACTGAACCTCCATCTGATATCTCTAAGGTAGTTCAGTATCACCCCTCTTGTCTGAAGGACCGGTCATGCTGCTTTGTCATGTAAATACAAAATATTTGTTCTATGTATTCCATTTCTATGATTCGAGCCTCTGGAAGAGTGCGGGGCCTTATCAGCTGAACTTTGCTTTGTATAAGGAACCGACACACATGCAAACCCACACACAAAACCACAGGCAAATTTGATACCGTAGCTGCTGGACGCTGGAGCAGTGATGTCGGTGTTGGCCAGATCATAAAGTCTTTTACGCTGCGGTCAGTGAGCAGATGAATAGCGCACATATTTAGTCAAATATGAGTTGGGAAATCTTGCATCAGTGGTTTGTAATTATAAGAATTTCAGTTTGAATGTGGCGTATTTTACCACCAAAATAAAGGAATTAGGCTGAAATATTGCTAATATAGGCTTAAGGGACCTCTACCTAGAGTGTGTGGGTACTTTTTCGTTGTATTCTCGTCGACTTTTTGGTATCCAGGACTCTTACTACTGAGGTTATTTGCATGTGCACACAACTGTTCTTGCCATATTCTACAACCAATCCTTGTAGTCTACTAGAAAGCTAAATGATTTGTTCCACAGTACTGTAGACACTTTTGTTTTGGCTCTAGTGGCTCTCTAGTTGCTACAGAGCCACCGACAAGACTCAATTTCCACTCATCCATCGCTTCAGTTCTCGATACTGTTAAAACTAATTAGCAAAACTCCCATCAGCCCAAGCTGTACATTAAATGAGATAAACTCTAACATAGCCCACTTATATGCAAAATGCACGGCAATGGTGACAAAGCTAGACAAGCTGAGTTGGAGTCTTTCTGTAAACTGTTTTGATTTTGGCAACAAAATGGCCTTTTCTGTGGCACCTTTTTCGGGTCAAACTTTACATTTTCTTCTGTACTAGTGGTAAGGATCTAAGAAAAGACAAACTGTCTCAACACTTTTAATTCATCCAACAATTTGGTCCAGAATCACTCTCATGGGACCACTAGTTGGACTTTTTCCCTCATATACTTTTCGTCAAAAGTTTCCGTCAAAAATACATTTCAAAAACTGACTGGTTGCCTTCTTTTAAAATGAGTTTAACTTCCATTTTTATGAGCCAGCAAGCCTAATGTCATAGCTAATGGCATGTAAGTTAAAACTAATGAGAAACGTGGAATTTTAAACAATTTAAACTTCAGCGAGGAGCATATTAGACTGCAGTGAATCTATGCTTGCCTACTCCTACTATTCTGTTCTGTTCGGTTTGTTAATGATGTCAGGCAAGGCTTTGGAGGAGTGTGTCTGTCCTGTGATCTCACATGCCTCATTGTCTGCAACTGAGTGTGTCCTTGTCTGTCTGTCTGTACACACAACTGATCTGAGATAAGCCTATCTCCGGTGCGTCCATCAGCGTTCGCCGGTGCAAGGGATCTGCAGAAACACCTGCCAGGAAGAGAGAGAGAGAGCAGATTTCAAATTGCGTGTCCACGAAATCAGAATTTTATGCTGAAATTTGTCCCCGTGGTTCGCCAGATGTTATCTTCCCCATGCTGGCCAATCACTTAATATTTTTATTGTTTTCAACCTTTCATACATAAGAAGCCAATGAGAGACAACCTTTTGTCATGAATATTTTTCCACCATCTCAACCTGCTTTGTCACTTTGAGCTGAGTCAGCTGCCCTTCGTGATGCAGTGTTTGCTTTGCCAACTAGACTCTCCGCCTGCCAAATGTTGGTAAGGGAGAGATAGAAAAAGAGGGAGAGAGAGAGACATAGAGAGACAGGAGGGAAGCAAAACAGGGAGCAGAGGGAAAGCCCTCACACATCAAAGCCACACGTTACATGCAAAGGAGAAGGACTTGCACTGCAGAGCACACAAGCAAACACATTCACACTTCTGGTTCACTTCTGCCAGCCTCATTGCTTAGTCATGGAAGCCGTTATACGATAAAACGCGCAGACTGACAAATCGAAGCGGCTGCTGTCAGCTGCCAACATTTGCGCAGGCTACCTACAGGACAGTAGGGAAATCCATCTGTCAACCCTCGATTCAAGCATCTTTGTGTCGGTAAATGTCCACTTTACCGAAGCGTCCTCGAGAAAGACACTGACATACTTTCAGCTCCAGGGTCGCTGTTCTGTAGCCGACTCATCCCATATTGAAGGATCAGTAAATACCATCAAACACACACACACACACACACACACACACACACACACACACACACACACACAATGTGCTCCCATTTATACATGTCTGCTGGGGCCGGTGACTCAGTTAGAGAGAAGTCAGCCAAGGCCTGTTTTTCATTGATGATTCCCTTTGACACTGTGTTCATTTTTACATTGTTGAATACAGCTGTCCTCCGTGTACACAAACACACACACACACACACACACTCACTGTCTGCTAGAATGAGTGGAAATAATAATTTAACTTGCTCTGAAGGCTTGCTAATGCATGCATGTGTTTAACGTATATGCATGAAAGCTAAATGGATCGTAAACACATATGGCTGCTTTCCATCCAGTGAAGAGTTGCCCTAGTTTCATCGTCCTCTTCTTCTGTTGCATGTGTGGGGCCTCTTTTCATTGAGTTCGTATTCAGCTAATACATGTTTTTATGCTTCCGTGTTTCCATTACTTGCAGTTTCTCTTCCCCCCCCTCTGCCTGAGCACGTTTCCACACTCTGTTCACTTTTGTGTGCGAGGGAGGCAGACAGTGGAAAGAAGAATAAATTATAAACAAGGCGATCTCAGCCATCAGAACCAAATAAAATCGTTAGGAGAGTCTTTTTTGATATTCTAATTTTAGCGCGTATTTCACATCAAAAGACTCAAAAGTGCTTTGAATTGTATTGAGAAAGGATTTCTCAAGCTTTAAGGCTGGGCAACTGCAAGTCATGACACAGATGTGGTAAGATTTCATTTCCCTCAGTGAAGCTGGGTGTTGTTCTCACACTACTGTGAGATAAAGGCTTAGCAGTGGTAGACTGAAAGAGTATAATTAAGTTGTGTGTGCCAGCATTATGCCAGGGGCAAGTGACTGTGTGTGTGTGTGTGTGTGTGTGTGTGTGTGTGTGTGTGTGTGTGTGTGTGTGTGTGTGTGCGTACGTGCGCGCGTGTGTGTCTGTGTGTGTATGTGTCTGTGTGCGTGCGTGCGCTTTGTGCTGCCCTCAGTAAGCCATATTCACAGACGTCGATTGAGCTCTGCAGGGCATGCAGAATCCATCCATCCATCTTCCTGTAGTAGTGCATTTGGTAAATTGAAAAGACACACAAGCTAATTGTTCCCAGATGGAATTAGATACATGCGTACGTACTCGGGCTATGCTTTTTTATTTCCCAAATAATAATCCTGCAACTTCCTTCCCTCTCTTTCTCTCCTCTGCAGATCTAATTACTTTGACAAAGAAATATTTCTTAAACTGTATTACTCACTATTGTCCACTCTTATTCTGCATGTGGTTTATTGTATTACTGCCTTGAGGGTTTTCCCGCTTCCGTCCGAATGCAACAGTGTTTTTTCAGTCTGCAGGTTCTGTTTGTTTTTCTGCGTTTGCACAAGCTCTCTCGACACAATGTGTGCTGACGGAAAAGGTGGACAAAAAGCTCCAAAACACGACTTATGACTCACACTGGCTAGAAGAGGTCATTAAGCAGATCGTGTCATCCACCCTGGAGACCGTTTTCAAACAGCTCAGTTTTTGAGTGTCAAAAATGATGGCGTGGTGCGGACAGAGGGCCAAAACGGAGGGAGAGAGATTGCATTTTTCAAGTGTAGATGTAGTCTAGTCTTTGGTGGCCTCTATTTGAAACCGTGTCACATTTCCAGAATACACCTTGCAACTTGCTGCCAATGCATCAGGCACACTTGGAGATGTGCAAGGGTCACAGGGAAGACATTTGGGTTTGTATGCAAGTGGACATTATTATACAAAAAAGCATCTGATGTCTTGGTTCAGGGGGGATTTCTCTCTTTTTCTAAACTACCCTTCACCTAACACAATAATAAGCATTAGCCCAGTTATTAACTTGTTGAAACGAGGAAAGTAGGAATGAGAAATAATAAAACAGTTCCTTGGGGCTTTTTTCAATACGGTAACTTGCATATAAAGGTTTTATTGTTGTCTCTGGTCATTTTAATGTTTTTAGCGCTTGTTTTATGTCTCAGGGTAGTTACAGAAGATAACAAATAATGAGGATAATAAGGATTTGAAGCATGTTTTTTTGGTTACATATCTAGGCAACAGCAGTTTGACTTCAGCCTATTTTGAAACAGTTTCTACTTATAAATAGGCTCTGGCTCTAATTCACATTGCCCCCCCCCCCGGACACACCTCCCTTCCATAGTCTTTTCATGTGTTGTGTTGGTCTCTTCTGCTCCCTGCTGGACAACAGCGTCATAGTTTGACGGCCATATGTGGGGAAAGTACAGCAAAAAAAGTCAGGGAACTTAATCTTTTAATCTCATCTGAAAACATTTCAGAGAAATGCACCCTGCCCTCATGACCTCAGTCTGCCCGCTGCATTGCAAAGCCTTGGTTCACCTGCTGATTTCTCAACTCGACAGAGAGATTTAAAAAGATTTGTCAAAAACCCTCAGAGGAGTTGGGTGAAATTAAAAGAAATGAATCACAGCTACTTTGGCTTGTAAAAATATAAAAGAATCAGTGAGTGTGGTGAAAAGAGACTTGGAGTTAGAGTTTAATATTACCTGCTCAGCCTCTGTATTTATTTCAGGGTTGAAACACAAAAGCATGCTGGGAAATATATGGCATTTCTCAAATGTTTCCTCAATGTCACGTGTGAGTAGTGTACTCAAGTACAGTTTTGAAGTGGTTCTACTTTACTTGAGTATTTCCTTTTTCTGCTACTTTACACTTCTATTCCACTACAATTCAGAGAGAAATATTGTTTTTTTTTTGTTTTTTTTGTTTTTTTTACTCCATTACATAATATAACAGCTCTAGTCACTTGTTACTCTTCAGATCAAGATTTTACATAAAAGGAATGAATCAGTTTATAGAATAGGATGCACAGATATAGAGTAGTTAAAATAGGATATGCTTCACTATACTACAATATTAAGCATAGCTAACATTTTAATGTGTAATAATGATCCAATACTATAATAATATAACTCTGACAGGTGCATAATAACATTCTGCATAATGATTTCTTTTACTATTGACACTCTAGTTGCATTTAGTTGATAATATTTCAATACTTTTACTTTAGTAAAAATTTTAATGCAGGACTTGTACTTGTAATGGAGTGTTTGTTTTTTTTTTAAAGCGTGTTATCACTACTTTTACTTCAGTAAATGATATGAATAATTCATCTACCCCTGATGGCAGTTTATGATACTTCATCTTCAGATCTGAAAAGGCAGAATGTGCGCCATACAAGTAAATGAGTCAAGAAAAACGAAACATATCACGTGTCATTAGTGGCGGATTACAAACTACCTTTCTGCTGATAATATCTTGTGTCCTGGCATATCTTATTTGTATTTTTTTTGTATTTCAGTCAACCTTATTTGTTAGATGAGTCATAATATTGTTGTTTTTCTTCTGACTGTCCTACAGTTCTGGCAGTTTGGGGAGTGGGTGGAGGTGGTGATCGACGACCGGCTGCCCGTAAAGGATGGGAAGCTGCTGTTCGTCCACTCAGCAGAGGGAACCGAGTTCTGGAGCGCGCTGCTGGAAAAGGCCTACGCCAAGTAAGACTGACAAACTGAGGGGACGGCATTCGAGACCGTAACCGTCTCTTTATGTTACAAAGTGGGAGATATCAGAGTCTACACGTGTCCTATTATTAATTACCACTGCGAGGCTAAAGTGAATGTTCTTTTTCGAAGTTCGTATTTTTGGTGAATCTAACATGATATGAACATGACAGAAAGATGGGTCTGCTCAGATGATCACGAATTCAGACTTGAAGAATGCAACTTTCAGTTTGCAGTATTTCTGTGCAAATTGATTCCTGACAAATGAATAAAACAGTATGTAACTGAGGTAGAATTTAGTGGAAATTTTCTGACATGCAGTTCCCGAAGGCCTAAGACCGAAGGGTTTCTCTGGTTCATATCTCCAACCTGCATGAAGAAAATGTGTGTAAGGAACAATTGCGAAATACTTGAAGCTCTTGAAGAGGCATGTAGCAAATCCGGTCTCCAGCTGCTCCAGTGGACAGCTGCGGTCTCGGTTGTGAATGTGTGGGGCTGTAAAAGTGAAGCAAATTGTTCATAGAAGTGTGGGCCTGCCAAGTTGAGCGAGCTTCCCGGATGGAGAGCAGAGAGGAAACAGGGGAGTGATGGAGCAGTGGGGTTTTAGGAGTGTTACGTAAAAGTGAGATTTATGCATTGTTACTCTTGCTCTGTAAGTATGTAGTTACAGGTCATACATTGCAGTGTTGCACAGTGTGTGAGCGCTGAGAGTTTCATCTGACAGAACAAACTGTACTTTTTGCTCAGATTTTTTCCCCGCGACAACTGTCAGGTCTTTTGACTGCATAGTTTATGTATAAACATTGCCATTAATACCAATCTATGCGGCATTTTTGAAACTGTTAATCTTCTATTTAAGGCCTGCTCATAAAGCTGTTAATTCTCTTTGTACTATTTGTTTTGCTCATTAATCTTTTGTTATGTCCTAGACTGAACGGCTGTTATGAGGCGCTGTCAGGCGGCAGCACATGTGAGGGCTTTGAGGACTTTACAGGCGGTGTGACGGAGATGTACGAGCTGAGGAAGGCCCCTTCTGACCTCTACAGCATCATCAAGAGGGCCATAGACAGAGGATCACTGCTGGGCTGCTCCATTGACGTCAGTACTGAGACATGCATGCATCCTTCAACCCAAGGAAATGGGAAAATTACACAGATTTATCACGGATATTTCCTTTTTATTAAAGCAGCTATAACCAATACTTTCATAATAACAATTTTTAAAAAATGACAATCTAAAAACAGTGGGACAATGTGAAAGGGGACATTTTCAGTGATGAACTTACAGAGATTTATCACCTGAATCTGCAGCTCCTCTCGGCTTTACAGAGCTTTATAGCCATCCGGTGTAGCCGACTGTTTGCTTCACTCGCACCGCTCTCGTAGCGTCGTTTTCAGCCTCAGCAGGCAGCTGTCTTCAGCAAGAAGGCTCTAAAAAGCGGCGAACAGCGGACAGACACAGTTGTGACTAGCTGGTGAACATTTAGGCGCTAAAGAGCCAGATACCGCATCTCCCTCGGGCGCTGGTGACCAAAAACAGAGCTACAGGAGAGTGAATAATGGACTTATATGCATCAGGTGGCCAGAGACATGACTCCAAGTTAAAAATAACATCGCTTCGTAACTGCCGGATGTATAAATGAACAAGTGTTTGCTGACAAGTTCACCGTACCAACTTAAAAGGTGATAATAGGTCAAACAATAGTTTTGCGAAACAAACTCTTTCGCTTAAAGATGAAGCTAGCACCAGCGGCAAGTTAGCTCAACATAGCACAAAGAATGGGAACGGGGGAAACAGATAACTTGGCTCTGTCGTTGGGTAGAAAAATCACCTCCAAAGCTTCCCTGAAAAACACTGTGAAAATAAACGACACACTGTGGTTTTTACGGCGGTTCATGCGCTGGAATATTTCTTGGCCGGGAGCTGTAACTTTGAGTCTTGTCTGCTGTCAAACCACGATGTGATTTGTTTTTCTCACATTGGAGTAAACAAAGAATACAGCGTGTTAATTATTGAGTGGTTATGTTACCTGTGGACATGAGAATAACAAAGAGAGTAACAAAGGTAGTGTGTGTATCTCCCAAAATGTCAGCCTATTCTTTAACTTCTTTGGGCTTGACAGGGTAGAAAAACATCAGCGTTGAAGTATTTAACGATTTGCTTTCACGGGTTTAAAAAGAGATTTAAATAGTCTGATGTAAAATAAAGAAAACAATCCATCATCTCAGTTTTCATTACGTCTAGCCGGCTGTTCTTTAAAAATAGATTACACGGTGTAGATGAAGTCAGCACTTTTCAGTCCCAGTGCTCCTCACAGCAGTTAACTAGTTTCCACTCACTTATTCAACACCACGACTCAAATTTAACCCTATATTAACAAATAACAGTGCAGAAATGGTTACTTGATACAATTTTTTACACGGGTGCTGTAATGGGGAAAAAAATGGGGGAAATTTGATCTGGGAGAACAACAGCAGATGGCACTGAAGAGTGAGAAACTTGGCGGTGAAGCAGATGGAGATGGCAGGAATTGAGTGTAACTGTCAAAGACGCTTTCACAAAGCAGATGTTTGCAGACAGGAGGGATTGAACTCTGTTTGTCTCGTTGAAAGACAGTTTCTGTAAGCAGTATACCTCCCTGTAGTGCTCAGTTTGGGTTGGAAGAGCTTCCAGTCTGACTCATCTGGCAGGAAAATTTAAGGAGACAAAGACAAGAGGTGAAAAATTGCAGAGTCTGGGAGCTTTCTACAGGAGAAATAGTAAAATATTGAGATAAACAGCAAAAAAATAAAACAAAATAAAGCAAGTTTGGTCTCTTTTTACAGTCATAAGGTTTAAATGACATCCCAAGAGCATCACTACAAAAAAACAAAACCAAAAGAACCAAAAAAAAACCCCCCAAAACAAAAAAAAAACAACAACAACAAAAAATTACTTTTGCTCTCACAGTTAGCATGTATTGTTTTAGATGAGGCCAAAAAATAAGTGCTAAAAGTGTAAAAAATTGAAGACAAATGATATTATGCATGTAAGCCATGTTTCCCATTCAGTATACTAACAAATGTAGAATCCAGTGCGATGACACCGATTTAGAGCGGTGCGTTGACGTCAACACGTTTGCAGCTGACATCGTGTTGTGTTTCCTCTCAGTCTGGTGGCGCATACGCGGCGTGGTGTGACTGCCGCCACGTGCGTGTTCGAAATAGATGAAATAACCAGTGAGAGCCATCTCGCTAATGGATTTCTCACTCTGTAAATATTGCTGACGTTGATGAATGAGCTGTGTCATGATGGTGACTGTGACCATTGGCCGTAGATGCCACTAACCCCCGTCACGTGTGGAGCTACGGTGCGCAGATGCTTTTCCCATCTCCATCCCCGCCTTCCTGGTTTTGTGAATGGAGTTGTAGAGGTCAGTGAACCCTGTTTTACTCTGTGCACTCTCCTCTCTCATCCTCAGATCACCAGCTCACGAGACATGGAGGCCGTCACGTTCAAGAAGCTGGTGAAGGGACACGCCTACTCCGTGACAGCTGTTGACGAGGTGAGGAGTAATGACAGTGGCATGAATTGTTTCAATGAAGCAACTTGGAAAAATAATGAGCAGATGCATGATGAACGAGCGTAAAGTCTCTACAGGCCCAGTGTGGCAAAAGGAGTATATGACAATGTTGGGTAAAAAACGGTTATTTTGAACAAGCCGACACAAGAGTGTAAGAAAAAGAAGATACGTTTGGAATAATCATGTACACGAATGATCAGCAAAAAAAACAAAACAAAAAAAAATTCCATTGGCCCATTTTAGTCCCTAAAATGTACATGACTTTGAGTTGACTCATATCACATGTTACATAAGTGTCTGTAATTTACGTAATGTGTTTGAGTAAGTGGATGCACTTTATCTCAGTTTTATGCGCATGGGCCAGTGCCAGCTGGTTCCAAAGTCAACTAAACTGAAAAAAAAGGCAGACCAAAATAGACCGTAGAGTTGCTGAGGGCCCTCTATTGTTCTTGAGGCTGCAGCATGCATGTGCCTAAATCCGTCTCATTTGTCCGGACTCTACCACGGCACAGTGAATAAAAGCGTAGTTAGCATCACAAGGTTGATGTCACAAGGTGCTACGAATGTCATCCCCTGCTGGTTTGTAACGCACCAACAAGTTCACTTTTTCTGTTTAGTGTAGTTATTTGCGGCACTTGGATCTAAACTGCAGTACAAATATTGCATTTTTATTCCAAAATGTAGGAATCGAAATCCCAAACTTTGCAGTTTGTGTCATGCTGCACACACTGAGTTACGGAAATCATTGTTCTGCAATATTTCCTAAAGTAATAGCGCCGCCCTAATCTCATAGTCACATGATTACTGAAGACAAATTCAAGAATGTTGTAATCGATATTTTACCATTTTATAATGAACGGTCAGTTGATTGAAGTGGTGCGGTTAGTTTTCTCCCTTTTATTATGGTGGGTTTTACCGTAACAATTAATTTTTCAATTTGAAATGACTGTGAGGGGGGCGTTCGGGGAACCCGCCAGCACCGCGCGCCAGAGGTTAGTTAAGCGGGGACAAAAGGTGAATGTCAGGTGGTGTTTCTTCACTCGTAGGTGGTGTACAGAGGAAATATGACCAAGCTGGTTCGCATCAGGAACCCATGGGGGGAAGTGGAGTGGACCGGAGCCTGGAGCGATGAGTGAGATTTTTTCCTTAACTCTTATTGCCCTACAATTGTGGAATTAAATGGCAACCCGTGACAGGAAAAAAACGCACGTGTACCACTTCATTTTTTAGTCAATGAGACAAGCAGTTACTGTCTAGGATTTAGATGCTGTTTCAAGAAGTTTTTACCCTGATTAAAACTCCAAATGATCACTTGGTCATTTTTACTTCACATCTTCATAGTAAATCTTATACGAAGGTTGAATACCTACCTGTGTACCACAACAAATGGTAGAAGTCAGACTACATTTATTGTTTTACACTAATGTCTGAACAGAACAGTTGGGAATTTCTCGAGACAAATCATGTGGACTGGATAAAAAAGAAAAAGAAAAAAAGCTGAAGGTTTTGCAAATGGCTCTAATGGTTATCTCTTTGTGAAATCCTCAGCTCCAGAGAGTGGGACAATGTGGATCGCTCGGTCAGAAGTCGGTTACAGAACCGCAGCGAGGACGGTGAATTCTGGTGAGTATACTTGAGCCTCTTACTGTTACTGATGGCAAAGCAAAGTTTTTTGGTTTTTTTTTTTTTTGCTTTTAGCTGCTGAGAGAAATTCAGCTCCTGTGACACTGCTGATTAAGGCATGGCCAAAAATCCAACAAGTGTCGGCCCACAAAGACTTTCGATTCACTTCAGATTTACTTTTTTAACATCCAGTTAACTTTTGGCTTAATAATTAAGATAATAATTATTAAGAACTGTTAAGAATAGCACACTACTTACACTACAACATCATAGACTTACTGTGCTCTTTCATATTGTATGTGCTTGTATTCTTTTTATATACCTCTGTATCCCGGAAACAAGGTTGGTGGGTTTCCACTTGGGGACTGTGCGAAAAATAACTTAGAACCAGTGCGTCTCCACATTGTCCTCACAGTGTACTGGTTTCCATCTCTCAGGATGTCGTACAGCGACTTCCTCCGCGAGTTCACCCGTCTGGAGATCTGCAACCTGACAGCCGACGCCCTGCAAAACAGCCAGCTGAAGAAATGGAGCTCCTCGCTCTACCAGGGAGAATGGAGGAGAGGCAGCACAGCTGGGGGCTGCAGGAACTACCCAGGTATGAAGTGATGAAAGGAGGAAAAAAGGGGGGACTGTACGGTTGCAGATGGATGGGTGGTAGAAACAGGCGGGGAAACTGAGGGTATAAATGAAAAGAGACAAGTTGAGGCATTTAGATGATTAGAGGATCTTTCCCAGAACACAATCTCGTTTAATTTTGTTTGCACATTTCGGAGATTAATTCTCCTTTTAAGGGTTTGATGCACCCCAGGGTTTCCTCCACCACTCACCAGACCGGTTTCAGGATTAGGATCAATGCTGTTCCAGGAACACTGAATAACCATTTTACTTGAAAATGTTAAAAAAACAAAAAACCCTCCGAAGATGTGCAGAAGGAGGGAGGAAGGCTTTGGATGGATTTACTGAGGGAGTGTGAACCCGTGACTCCCATATAATAATCAGTCGAGAAACAATGGCCTGCTTTAAAAGAAATTTTGGAACTGCCCCAGTGTGGACAGAGAAGCGTAAAGTGAAGTGTGTTTTCTTAACCTACTGTGACCTAGACAACAACAGTTTTGTTCTAATCGACTATTACACGGATAAAAAACTTTAATAAATCCCTGTTAGGTAAGGGATGTATGGAAATGCTAATAGATGATTGATGATCCCTCCAAATATGATGAGTCTCACCGATATTTACATTGGTGTTTATCTTCTACAAAAGTGTCTTTCAGCATTTATTAGAAGACATCAGTGGCCAATGATTATCGAGTGCCACATCAAAGGAACAATCTGAAATTTTCACGTCCTGTCTCCAGCAACCTTTTGGCTCAACCCTCAGTTCAAGATCATGCTGCAGCACCCAGACGCTCCCGGCCAATCAGACTGTAGCTTCCTGGTTGCCCTCATGCAAAAGGACCGCAGGAAGAAACGGAAAGAGGGCAAAGACATGGAGACCATCGGGTTTGCTGTCTATGAGGTTAGACGCAGTCCAGCAAATGCAAATTGCAAAACTTAATCTTGAATTCTACTTAAATACTCTGTCGACAAGTTTGTCCAAGTTATTATAGCTGACAATTTGCCACTTTTGTGCTTCTTTTCTTTTCTTTCTTTTATATTTTCCTTATCACATCACTAATGGTAATTTTCTCATCTCTCTGCGTTCTTCACAGGTTCCAAATGAGGTATGAGCTTTTCTACTTTCACCTTTCTACCCAGAAATTGGGCCATTCAAACATACAGTAATGGAAATGAATCTGATTGACTACATTTAACTGGGAAATAAGAGTTAGAGCTGCTTTTGATAAAACACTGTCAAACCTTTTAAAGAGTTTACTGAACGCGGACTAACACCCTTCTCAGTTTACGGGCAGGTCCGGGGTCCACCTGAAGCGGGAGTTTTTCCTCACCCACGCCTCCAGCGCTCGCTCTGAGCTCTTCATCAACCTGAGGGAGGTCAGCAATCGGTTGCGGCTGCCGGCAGGGGAGTACATCATCGTCCCGTCCACCTTCGAGCCACACAAGGAGGCCGACTTTGTCCTCAGGGTCTTCTCTGAGAAGCCTGCTAACTCTGAGTGAGTGGCCATAACAGGGTTGTGAGGGAAGTTGGAAGCTTTAAGCTTGAGATCGTGTTTGGGGGAGAAAATGGGCGAAATTCAGTTAAGTGATCCAACTCAATGTGCTGTACATCAAAAAGAAAGAAGCACAGATAAAGTGAAATAAATTAACTCCTGGGTAACTTAATCCTGACTTTTGATTAAAAAAAAAAAAATTTAAAAACTTGTAATATATGAAATATGAAATATAAGAGCCGTAATTTAATTAAGAATAAATTTAATTAATTTTAAGAAAATCTAAAATAAGCAACTATCACGGAAAAAGTAATTTCTTGAGCTTTTTTTCTTCTTTCTGCGTCAGGGAGCTTGACGACAATGTTGTGGCGGAGCTTCCGACAGAGGTGAGAGGAAGAGACAGCTGACTTACCACACATGACCTCTGATGATGGATGGGAAGAAAAAAAACGTGTACTGAAAACGTTTCTGTGTTTCAGACTCAGCTAGATGAGAGCCAGATCGACGCAGGCTTCAAGAATCTCTTCAGACAGCTGGCAGGGCCGGTAAGCACACACTCACGCCCGCGGGAAGTGGAGTAGTGGCTTGTAGAAATGGTTCATGGTACACACATGGTCATATTTGATTTTAATTGACCCTCTCTGTTGGTGCCTACAGGACATGGAAATCAGTGTGACAGAGCTGCAAACCATATTGAACAGGATCATCAGCAAACGTTAGTAACAGCAGGAATCACAACCGTGCGGTGGAATCTTAAGCCATGGAACCAGTATTTCAAATGGTTAACAGTTGTCTTCGGTAGAGTCTTCAATCCTCTTTTTGTCTTACTTTCTGGTGCAAACAGATAAAGACCTGAAGACAGACGGCTTCACGAAAGAAGCTTGTCGCAGCATGATAAACTTAATGGATGTATCCTTGAAATGGAGTTAGAATATCAGCTCAGCTTTTATTTTGTTATCTGTGACACTGAGATAAATTGAGTATTCCCTGGAAACAGGCCAGTTTGATTTATTATTGATAAATTGATTGATTTATTTACTTATTTTTCTTTCGCCTCTGGATTTGTTGATGTTGACCTCTTTGTGATGACAGAAACTTAAAGATTCTCGAAAACGTTCATTCTGCTGTCAGACCTGTTGACCAAGAAAGTCATTGTTGTATTTTAACCTTCTTGGATCAGACGGACGGCAGTGGAAAGCTGGGCCTGACAGAGTTCCATGTACTCTGGGAAAAGATTAAACGCTACCTGGTGAGATTGAACAGTGAAGGGTCAAGCAGGGAAATGAGGCCAACGTAGTATTGATTCGGCTTCTTGGAACTCGCGCTAGCCTGTTTATCTTGACATCTGGCCAGTGGACAGGCTATTCTTTTTCTTGTTTGCTGTCTAACTGCTTGTCGGTTTCTTTCCCTTTTCTGTTCATCTTCTCTCTGTATGTTATTCCTTTCTTTCTCCATCCGTCTGTGCCGCCATGGCAGACCGTATTCAGGCAGTTTGACTTGGACAAATCGGGCACCATGAGCTCCTACGAGCTGAGGATGGCCCTTGAATCTGCAGGTGCGGTTCCTTTTCATCTCCATTCGAGAAATAGGAAAGAAAAACACAAGAGTTTAGGAAGGTGGTGGGTTATGGGTCAAACGTCTTTTTCTGACAAATTTGATTGTTGTAAAACTTTTTGTTCTTTTTGTTCGGACGGATTTTTCCTGTTCAGGCTTTAAGCTGACGAACCAGCTCTTCCAGCTCATCATCCTGCGCTACACGGAGGAAGACATGGCCGTGGACTTCGACAACTTTGTCACCTGTCTGGTCAGACTGGAAACCATGTTCAGTGAGTCCCACCTCTGCACCCTTTCAGCGTTTTTAACGAACCGTTCACGTACTGTGACATTTGTAACTGGAAATGACATGCAGTAAATTTCTGCGAGCTGCCGCCACGTGTTAGGATTCATGAAATACAAGACCCAGTATACGGAACCAGAATAAAAGTTAAAATACTAGTGTTACACGTGTAAAGTAAGTGATTCTCTTTATTTCTGTCTCTGAAGAAACCTTTAAGACCTTGGACACAGATGCAGATGGTCAAATATCCCTCAACTTCTTTCAGGTATAGCCACGCATTCATGTGAACAGAAATACTATCATATACCCAAGCAATATTTTTGTTATCCACACAGATTGAATCTATATTTGTACTGAAAGGCCTGGTGTTTTCTCATATTGTGTTGGATATTAACTCACCCTGTCCGTGCATAAAGAACCTGTGATTTATCCACTATTAGCATTCCCTAACTCGCATGCTCTATCTGTTCTACAGTGGATTACCCTGACCATGTTTGCGTAAGAGATGAGTGGACTCCTCCGTAACTCTTGCACCGCATCCTGCTGCAGCACCAGGCCCAGTATCTGTTGTCTGAGAAGTGCCTTTTCTCCTCCAGTTCTTCCTCTCCTCCAGGCTGCTCGCTGCTGAGGCCCTCTGAGGCTAAAGACTGTAAATTCATTCTTACTGTGCCTGTATTGGGAACGTGCCAGTCCTTTATTTGTCACCCGTTTTGCCCACAGAAGGAGGCTCTCTTCTTCTAGCCTGGCAGTCAACTCGACAGTAGCACTGGCAGTTTTTAGCTATACAAACATTTCTTGGAAGCAGACCTGCTCGGGGGGCAGAAATAATCTTATTGGTTTGGTTTCAGTGCGTGGAGACAAAAAAGTTGTTAAAGTAAAGTAGCTTTTTCCACATATAGCAATATGTTGCCATACATTTTTTCTAAAGTTACTGACTTAGCCTAGCGGTCATTAATGTTTAAAGAACTGCTAGCCATACTAGCTTCTGGCTACTTGGTTTTAGAGGACCAAACCTGACTTATAAGAGAGTAAATTAATGAATTTTATAGTCAAATGAATTAACAAATGAACACTATATTTATAAACATATAAAATGAACAAAGAAATTGACGGGAAAATTATGCATTATTTATTTTTCCTTTTACAGGATTTAACTATTGGTCAATATATTTTAATATTAGTTTTTTTTATGTCAGCAGAATTATTTATTTTTCATGGGCTGATTTTAACCTTATTGACATGACCTAATTTATTTAACTTTCAATATTATAATTGTGCATTTATCTCTCATATTTTTCCATTTTCTTCTCCAAGCAGCTAAGGTAGGAAGCCAGGCTAAGCCAAACCAAGCTAAGCTCGTGAAGGAATGAAAAAGGGACTCATGGAAATGTTTTTGTTCATGTCTTGCCCAGAGTTCCATGTTGTGCTGCACGAGTCGCCAATTAGCCAACTAGCACTCGAAAATTTGTGCCCAACCAATAAGATTATTTTTGCCTCCTTTTAAACTAAATATAACCAAAACTTGAGTCTGCAGGTTTTTCTCCCTTCAGGGTGGTCAACTAGGACATTTTAGGTCAATTAGTGTTTTAGTTTTTTATGGTGTTTTTATCAGGAATGATTACTCGTTAATAATCACTCTTCATCTTAAAATTCTTACAAAATAAGCACTAGATTCTAAGGGATACGCCTGTACATTAACCTGCCAATCTCAACTCTCTTTTCAGCCTTTTCTTTTTTAACAGCCAACATTTAGTGCATATGAATTTGCATAATATATATCTTTAGTCGGCCTTTGTAGCAACACCGCTGGCCTGGCACTTTCTGTTTACATCTTGTGCTAAAACTTTGCTTTTACCTGAGCAACAGGGGTCCACTCATGAAGCTTTACTGGGCCCTGCAGTGCAGAGACAATGGTGGAGTGTTGTATCATAGAGAATGTGTTGAGTTATATTTCTTTAAACTTAAGCCTGTCTAGCTTTAAGATACACCAGCTTATCATTATGCATGATGCTTTTTACAAACCATTTTGGAAAATTTGAAAAAAAAAAAAAAAAAAAGTTTAACTTTTATATCGTGGCTGGAACTGATGTTATAGTGGTTTAAAGGGGGATGTGTCCACCTTTCAAAGGGAACAAGAACATGTCAGTACTTTACGTAAGCGTAAATAGTTATGCAAGATGGATGGATATGTTGTCTGCATGTTGTCTGCCTGCCTGATTTCTGTTCGACCAGGGGAGCAAATGTTTCGTGTGAAGGGTTGTATTACAAAATAATGTCACTTTGGGGAAGGAAAGGCTTGAAAAGCCTTCATGTATGGAGGATGTCCATTTAAAGTGTCATAATTTTATCGAGCAAAGAGTTGACCTAAAAGGGTTTCAAATGCCAAAATTGTTTGTTCTGCCAATTAGTTTATCAATTTTTTTAAAACTTTTTGTAAATGGAAGAATCACGTTTTAAAACAATGTTTTTCATCTGATCAAAAAGTGACTGCCAAACCCTTAAAGTTATGATACTCTGACAATATCAGCCGTCTTGTCCTCAGATTTTGCAGCGTAATGCTTATGTAACAATTCCTAATGTTTACAATGGTAACACTCTGTGTCCTTTTGTACCGATTCATAATGCAATACATTGATTTACTTTCTCTGTAAAACTCCAATACACACTTTCAAAATAAACATTGGGAGGTTTTCATGAGTCTATAAATTAATTATCAATTTATATATGTACCGAATCTATAAATCAAGGCTGAGAATGGTGGTTACTTTAATGATTGCGTTGAGTAAGTACGTTAAAATTTCTTTAAAAGATGTCTCTCCCACTCCACAAAGAACAACACAAACAAACTCAATATAGTAATAAATAGTACATTTATTAACAACATTCATATTAAAAAAAAAACAAAACATCACAGTAAAATACCTTTAGTCCACTAATGTAAACATTTCAACAACATAAAATTAAGATCTTTACAGCAGATTTTGGGTCATTGATAAGTTAAATTGCAGACATTTATACAAGCTGATCATATATTAAGTTAGAACAAATATGCCTATTTTAAAATGATACAAAAAAACTGAAAATTGGCTTTTTCATCTGGAGCCGCCGGAGAGAGGAATGTAAGTGTCAGATAAGGCACAGTGACATGAAAGCAAACGATGTGTGCGTTCTGCATATTTTTATATAAGTGAGATTCTTCAGAGGAGTACGATGCTATCACCTTTTGACCTAAGACTAAAAGTAGCCCAACTCCTCACCTAAATAATAAACTAAGTGGGATTTTCTTATGCACAATAGCATTAAATCTGAACCATAACCACTTTAAGTCTCCTTTAGTGACACTACAGGGCTAAACTTTAGCATCTGACTAGCATGAGTGCCCCTAATGCAGCATGGCGTCTCTTAGGCGTAGTTGTTGTTGTGCTCGATCCTGGTCACCATGGTGTAAACCAGCCGCTCCAGCTGCTCCGCCCGCTGCTTCCCTGTCTGGAGGACCTCCTCGTGATTGGCCTTCTCCGCGCTGTCGTAGTCCATCACCGCCTGGTTGGTGATCAACGAGAGGGCGAAGACACGCATGCCGCAGTGACGCGCAACAATCACCTCGTGGGCCGTGCTCATGCCTAGCGTGGAAAAGGGGCATTTAAGATGAAACATCAGGATTGATTTAAAGGGATAAACATATAACTTTATATCATGAAATGTGGTGTCTCGCTTCCTTCTCTCTGATGTTTCTACCAACAAAGGAAAGAATGCAGAGCTCATGTTGGGTGAGTCCAGCTTTGCTAGATTCAGTTTAGAAGTTTGTATTAAACGACAGAGCTTTGTTTTCTCTCTTTCTGTGGAGGAAGAAGTCTCTATAGCTGAACAAAAGAACTAAATATGGGCAAGTAATAGGTATATTTTTACATAAAAGCTTCTCGTAAAGCAGCTCTAAAGGAAACATTTTCACATTGCTGCCCATGTGCTGTATGTGTCAGGATCTGTATTCATTTTCTTGGCATTTCCTGTTTTATTTTGAAGTCTTGGTTCTGTTGTGTTACTGTTTGTTTTACTTCCTGGTTTTTCCCGCCTGTTTTGATTACTGTCTCCACCTTAATGTCTTTCACCTGTGTCTTGTTTCCTGTGTATTTAAACCCCGCCTCATTTCTCATGCCTTGCCAGATTGTCTTTGTTACCCTTGTGTTCGAGCTCTCTCGGATTAAAGATTTGGATTTTGGACATTGCACTTCTGCCTGACTCTCTCTCTCTTGCACTTGGATCCACACACACCTGCCCTTACAGTATGTATATAATATTCCATATAAGTGGCTAATAATCACTAATAAGCCCATGAAAAGCTACTCACCAACAGCATCGGCGCCCAGTTTGTGCAGCATACGGCACTCAGCAATGGTCTCGAACGAGGGTCCGCCCAGCACGCAGTAGACGCCCTCCCTCAGGAAGTCTCCATAGCCGAGCTCCTGTCCCACATCCATGGCCAGCTGCTGCAGCTCTCTGTCGTATGCGTCGGACATGCAGGGGAAACGCACGCCGAACCTGCAAAAATTAGTATAACCTGCAAATTAGTACAACAGGCCTAGTGATGCCAGAAAGAGGGTTTTAATTTAATCAGGTGATGAGAATTTCCACGTAAGCATTTGATGAATGCCCCCAAAATAAATTGTTTGTTTTTCTTTTTGCTACTGCTTTATTAAAACCTCTTTTTATCTGCATGTCCCGGTACAGGAAAACCATCCTTGAATGTGCAGCGACTTTAAACACACTTTTTAAGCGCTGTACGCACACAGACGTGACACACCTTTCATCGTTGTGTCCCGCCAGAGGATTGTTGCCAGCGAAGCCGGGCAGGTTGAGGTGGTCTTTGATGATCATGATGTCTCCCACTTTAAAGTCCTGATTGAGGCCTCCGGCTGCGTTGGTCAGCATCACTGTCTCCACACCGAGCAGCTTGAAGATTCGCATGGGCAGTGTAATCTGAAACACGCAGTTTATAAACACAGCCATTATATACCTCTTCAGAGGGCACTTTAGTTTAAAGGATCTTCTGGCGGCGTGACTGGATATGTAGCATTTTTTTAAAGGCCACAGACTTCATGGCAAATTGCTCCTTGCTTAAGAGTTTAAATGCATCCTGAAACCCGGTGAATCACACACACCTTCTGGATTGGGTAGCCCTCATACAGGTGGAAGCGCCCCTGCATGCAAACACATGGCCTCCCCTTCAAAGTGCCGAACACCAGCAGCCCCGCATGTCCGTGCACTGCAGGAAAAGACACAAGCGGTGAGTAAATATCAACGGTATGTGACGGACAGTCAGCAACGGAGAGATCTGTTGTAGTTTAACTTACCGGTGCTCTGCGGAAAGTTGGGGATGTCCTTGTAGTTGAAGGCTACCTGGTCCTTTAACATTTCAGCCAGCCCTCCGAGCCCTGAGCCGCATACGATGCCCACGGTGGGTCGGACGTCTGTCTGGGACAGCAGCCAATCGGCAGTGGCCTTGCAGTCCTCGTAGCTGAACCTGGGTGACATGAAATAAAAAAAAGGTTAGGAAGTGAGGATGACCCCTGTTAGCAAACTGATTAGGAATCGATGCAAAGGTCAGAGAGACTTTTATCTTTAAATGATGTGAAAGCTTTTTTTTTTTTTTTCAAGCCTCCTGATTCACGGTAAATTGTAAAAATGACCACGGAAAGGTCAGCAGTTCTGTATCTAAGTGTATTTCAGATTTTTGTATATCTTTCTTGTATTTTTTGTGCTTTTTCTGCAGAAGACATAACTTGTTTCACTATCAGACTGCAATAATGTCAGCTTTGTCCCAGAGCCCTTACCCCCTCTTTGCCTCCTCATTTGTAAAATGACATGTGATGTGCTCATTATTATCAGATTAAAGGATAAGAGGCTTTTTTTTTTTTCTGGAAAGCGGACATGATCTGGGAACTGCTACTAATAAGGACAGGACTTTCGAAGAGACACACAGTCTCTCTCACACACATTCCTGCGGCGTCACAGCAGTATCACACTTCTCATGCACTTCAATGGTGACACACACACACACATATTTGTCTGCTGTGTTTATTTATCACTTCTCCCTTCTGATCCATCTCATTCTTATAATTTTACAATTTGTGCAATTTACTTTAATTTGACAAACTGCCCCTACCCAGGAGCTGATCAATGGATACCCTCGTTAGAATCAGGCTATAGATGCTGACACTCAGAGAAGATGCAAAAGTAAGTCTTGAAGCGCTTTCTGCAATTAAGGCTTAAAGTCACCTTAAAGTCGAATAAAGCTGGCATCTCCTGCCTCAAGGAATAATGATATCACTAGTGGTCTCAGCACAAAAAAATATGCCATAAGTCTTTAAAAAATAATTCAAGTTAAAGAGGTACGGAAATTCCACCTAGCAACCCCCCCCTCAGGAAGAAGTGAATGGTTCTGCCTTGCGCGCATTTGCGCGTTTTCTCTGGCTCCCCTCCAAACATTCCGGGTGTAACTTTTTGAATGGGCCCGGTGTTCAGCAGCGTGGGGAGAGGAAAGCCGAAAGTACAGTCTTTTAAAAGGGGTACTCACCCTTTGTTTGCCTCTGGAAACATCGCGTAGGTTTAGATTAGAGTCTAATGAGGTACACTTTTTAAACGCACGCAAAAAACAACAACAAAAAAAACCAAAAAAAACAAAATCAATTTCCAAAGCAGCAAAACGTGGAGTCAAATCCCAGCAGTTACAAGATAAAGTTTAAAAAATATATATTTCTTCTGGTTTTGATTTCGTCTTCTGCGCTTCTCTCTTGAGTCTGGGGTCAAGGCGCAGTCACCGGGTTTATTATAGGCCCGGAGCCCCCCACCGGCCCGCTCCTTCTCTGCTCAAAATGACGCAAGTGAATGCTGCAGCCTCATTGGCCCGGCGGACACACCTTCCCAATGGTTTGCGCTGTGTCTGTGCTGATCGTCAGCCCCCACCCCACTCACCCCCCCCCTCGTCTTCCCAGCAGCAGCGTTCAGCGTTCGCTTCGGCCCCTGTTTTCAACCCTTCTGTGTTGGTTGTCCACACCGGCTGTTGCGACAGTCACGCAGCAATGGTCAGTCCGCGTCTTATTGATCCACACTGCAGGGACTGTCCCAGATGCAAAACAAGATACGATGTGCATTTTCAGAATGAGTCAGGCTGGGAAACCTTTTGTTTTTAAACATCGCGTGTCTGACTGTTGCTCCCGTTCTCCCCATCAGGTATAAAAGTTCATGTTTCCACGTATTGAATGGATTATGATGATAAGTCCCCTCCAGCTGCACCATTGCTTCCAAATATATTGTACCAGGATGTGTGTTTTTGCTATTGCCGCCACATTGTTAAGACTTAGTCCATTGACACATTCATTCACACATGCATGTTACAGACCACGTTTGGATTGGTCCATTTGGATTGGTTCATTGGCAGCTCCACATTGAACTCTTGGGGAATGTTCTTTGCTGTGCAAAAACGCAGTCACGAGGAATGTCACCTGGACTGAACGTCCCGTAATTGATGTCCCACAATAAATGTGAAGCAGAACGATGTGATGAGCAGCGATGGACACACATTTTACAGAAGCAGTCCAAGTGTGAAAAAGCAGAAAAACGCACATTAGTAAATCCCTTCTCACATTAAAGTACAGAGAGCTTATAGCGATCAGAGAGGAGACAGTTGACTTAGCTGAACCTTCCCTGTAACTGAGGATTCCGGTCCTTTACTCAAGAGAAAGTATCAATACCACAGTGTGAAAATACCACATTATAAGTCCTAAATTTAAAGTTTCTCAAGTAAAAGTACAGAATTATTGCCAGCAAAATGTAAATAAAGATCAAAAGTACAAGCGCTTTATGGTAAGCATATCAAGGTGTAGCTGATTTTGAACTAGTCTATATGATGATAATAAATCTTATTTCTCTAATTAGATTATTTCAACCTGTTTCCCACGGAAAAGAGCGTCTTTCAAGAATTTTTTAAGAAATGAGTATGAGACTCCTGAAAGAAGGCTGAATAAGGGAATCAGTGAAAATGCCACTTTATTCTAGAAAATTCATAAATAAAAGTAGCTGACTTCTATTAAAAACAGGTCAAAGATATCCCACCGCAGTGGCAGATTTTTTTCGCTCGAGAATAAGACTGTTAAGAATCAAATAATACACTCAAACAAAGGTAAAGAGTAGGGTGGTTCTGGGACGCTGGGACACACTGTTGAGCGTCCTCTGCGTTGCGGGCCCAACTCAACAGAACACCAGTTGTTGAGAGGGTGCCCACCTTATGACACTGTAGACTGCCTGCACACGTACAACCACACAATGATTTGCATTGAAACCTTCTTCTTTTCTTCGGTAAGACGGGTCAAAGGACGCAATTCATGAAACGTTCGTCATGCCTGGGGGGTTGCTAACTAGTGGTGATTGGATAAGACGAGAACCAGACGGACGGTGAGCGAGCCGCATCATTCGGATTGAACTGCGAAAACAAGCCAGCTGGGAGGGCCGCTTTAGTTTAGTATAAGCAGATAGAATGTAGATATGTGGTCTGGTCAAGCCACCGAGTATCTGCTCTTTAAGAGGGTCCTCTTGTCCATGACGACAATCAAGCACTACCTGGCCAACTTTTGTACACGGCAAAATTACTTTCACTCGTTTAAGTTCATGAAACAAAAAAAGTATCACTGCGTTAACATCTGAAGAAAGGCAAATTTCTTAAATGTCTGTTTGCAACAGGGGTTGTACCTATCAACAACCTTTCACTAAAAATCAACAGAATGTGATTTGCCCAAACTTTTGCATATAGACGTAGGTGTGTGCATTGACATCACGGCTTGTAAGAAAATCATTCCCCCTTTTGACAAAAATGCAAACTATCCCTTTAATGTTCATAAGTTACAGGACACTACAGCTCGTAGGGACACAAGGACTGGGAGCACAGTGCCAGAGGCTTAAGCAAAAGTAGAAACCTGGTGTTGATGTTGCTGCAAATCTTATTGGTCTCTGACAAAAATTACACAACACCCCACCCACTTTTGGGTTTTATTACTCCATGACATAAAACATCCATATATCTTTAAAACGGCACGTTCATAAACAAAGAACAGCAAAACACATATAGTGGAGGTCAACCTGTAATCATAATGCAAGTTAACATAAGCCAGTATAGACCTCTGCTGTGGTTTACTGATGTAGGATTACGCAGGCAAATACTGGCCCAAGACCACCAAAGGCTTGTCGAAGTCTAACAACAGCCAAAACATGGAGAGCCCACACCACAACATGAATCCTGACGTCACTGGACCTTGATCTGCTGTTTGGGATTGACACATAACGGGACAGTCGTCAGCCTCGGTGTGTATTATGACTTTCTTCTGAGTAAACCACCTCTCTGTTTGGGTTCGGGCTTCTTCATATCTCTGGTTCGTTTCAAGGACTGTTATTAACTTTGTCCGATAAGACGCTTTATAGCCAACACGCCTTTGGCTCAGCCAATGAGTGGGGGCCACCTGACTGCAGCACGATGACCCCCAGTAATCTGTTAAGCCTGTTCTTCAGTGTATACAGCCAACTCAAATGTCAATAAAAAATGTTCCTGAAGACATATGAGATGGCATGTGACATAACTGTGTTGATATCCTTTGTTGTTTTTCATTCATGAACCTGAGGCCATATTTAAAATGTTAATGTTCATTGACTGAAACTGGGGCGAACAATCGTAAGAACTTTTCTGTCCTGCAGAAAACCCATCGATCCCCCAGTCAATGTCACTATAGCGCACAACACCTGCTGCAACCGCTGCCACAAGACACAGGTTTGTCGTTAAAATGTAAAGTGTAGCTGTCTAATCAGAGGTAGTAATTTTATTCCTCTTTCAACTGGCAGAAACATTTGTCAAAGGCAGAATCAAACGTAATACTTGTAATGTTTCTTTATATTAAATGTCCTTATTTTCAATTTGATTGGTTGGTGAAACAAAAGGTGATGAGAAAATGAGAATTTGTGACTGCAAATTTTCCACTTGTGATCATGATGAGAAATATCCACTTGCCAGAAATTTCAGTGCTTATAATCATAACGTTAATGACCTTTACTTCATAGGCACTGAAGTTGTTGAAGATCCCTGTAGGGGAGGCAATCGAGAAAAAAAGTGACTATAGAGAGTGTTTTTGAATTCATTATCTGGCACAAGTGAAGTTTTTTTTGTGATATTAATGATTATGTTCAGTGAGATTTGTTTTGTTTTTGCGATCTTTGGCTTTGATTGTTTTGAGTGTTACACCGCCAGTAGGCCACAGTGTTACACTTCATTATCTTATACACTATAGCTGACCCGTTCTTTGTTGACACTGTTGCCAGTTTGCATTCTCAGAAAAGGGGTCCGTGTAAAAGTCCTTGCATGAATAAACAGGTTCATTGGAGCGGTGTCCTTCTTGTAATTGTTGATTTCTGATTCATTTCAGATCAACAAACTTCTGAGAATACGATGATTTGTCTTTTCATGCCAGTTTTTGTACTTGCTGAACACGGACACTGGTTAGGCTTGGGATACGATGTCAGCAGACCCTGCAAAGACATGCGGGTTTATAATGTCACGCATCTTGGGATGCATTCCACACACGTCATGTGCCGTATTTGATGTCATTTGCGAAACTGCCAGAGCTAATGATGAGATTTCGCACACGGTGGAGTCCTAATCTGAAATCATGGGCTTTGGAGCTGAAACAAGCTATTTTACCCTTTTGGAACCAACGGTTACTTCACGAGACTTTTACGACGGATGTGCCACCATCTCACATGTCTGCTGAAAGGCCCTCCCGTTGATCCTTCAGTTCAGATTAAGTTGTTCTCTGGCAACTCGCATCGTTGCCCTTTGCGCCAGTTGGGCTTTTAGAAACTGCACGGAAACTAGACTTCTAAATTGCTGATTAATGCTCTGTATTGGTCCTTCTTGACCCTGATGCTGTCTTTGACACCATCGATCACACCACTCTTAATGATAGGTTAAAACAGAAGAATGGTGTTTCGGGAAGGACTCTGGATTGGTTCCCTTTCCTGTTGTTAAAATAAAAACTGCTTTGCTTCAGTTGATTATTACATCTTGTCAGCTCGTGATGACGCTCTTTGCACAGGCCTCTCCCAGCAGGAGCCTGATGGGGGGAGTGCGGTCATTAGGGAAATCCAGCTCACCCAGTCTGGCTGCACAATATAAACTGGTGGCAGTCAGCAAGTGGTTCTCTCTCCCTGCCTTCCACCCCATTCGGTTATGTTGTATTTTTTTTTGCCTGTAAGTCAACTTCCTTTACACTTATTTTCTTAGTTACAACTCATGTGGTTTCCCCTCCTTTGTCCAGCCTTGGGCCGGGATGTGACAGGCTGTAGAAGACACGTGGAATACCTGAAGGATCAATACCTGGACCACTTCTGTTCTCACTGTGCACACCCCCTACACATCCGTATGTTTCCTTTCACTGCTGTCATACACAGTCATACCTTCTGATGGAACCCAAAACTGCACTGGCTGTCCACATTTTTTTCATTTATGGGCATTTTATGCTCTTATCACAGACAGTGGAGAGACAGCAGGAAATGAGACAGATGCATTAACAGGTCCTCAGACTATATGAAACCAGAAGTGTGTCTGTTTATGGTGGCCGTCTTAACCCTCAAACTGTTTGTGCACATTTCTGCAGCCTGGATATTAGCAGAGTTCTCTACCGATTTAGCACTGAACGTACATTGTTGGATTCACGATGTAGCAGAACCAGAGATATCACCTTTTTTATTCCATGCATTCTTCTTCCTTGTCAAAACCTTTCGTCTGGAGTACCCACAATGCAACTCAACTGCAGAGTGTTTGGTCAGAGATTTGCTTGTGTTATGTTAGTATTGGTAAATGTAGCCTCAAGCCTCGAGCAGAGATAAGGAGCGGGCTACAGAGGTCTGGTGTGCTCACTTCTTTCTAACTTTTTAAGCTTGCAGTCTTCAACCCCGATCAGCACAGACTGAAGTGACATCGCTTATCAGACTTGGCGTAGGTCCCTCTGGAGCCACAGGAGGCCTTTTTTCCACATATGCCGTAGTTCTCCCCAAGACCTGTAAACAGACTGATGTCTAAAAGCCTGTTCCCATTTACAGGCCCCATGGCACACCATGATTATATTGACTAGATGTTCCCTCAGGACCATGTAGGGGACTGACATCTCCCTTGCCGTCATAATATGTTGCACCTGTAAGGTGGGATAAGTTACACCTTGTTGGGTGACTTCACATAAACCCCACCCAGTCTTAGCCTATGCAAAGGTCTTATCAACAACATCAGTGAAAAGAAATTTGTAGTGCCTTTTCCCCACCTCAGCCCAATTTTCTTTGCTTCTTTAGACCTAGACTTTAGACAAGAGACTCTAAAGGATTTACATGACCTGGTGCTAAATTATTTAAACAACTCTTAATTCCCACTTGTTTTTAGAATTCTCTAAGTTCTCTAGTTTGGGCAGGTTATGAAGTTCAGCTGTTCAGATTAAAGTTATACTTTTGAGGGAAATTTTGAGGCTCGTTTCTGGAGAAGTTTTCCACTTAATGTCAGGTCTGCTCTCCCTGCCGCTATTTTTATATCTTACCTCAACAAAAAGCATGTGGACATCTGAACATTACACTCACGTGATTATTGAACATCTCATTCCAAAACCTTTGCACCTGTCCGCAAGGGTGTGTGTTCTGCCACAAAAGCATTACACCAAACTGGGAAGACCTTTTCTTAATGGACTTGCACGGGGGCATTGTCATCTTAATACAGGAAAGGGCCTTCCCAAAACTGTGGCCACAAAGTTGGAAGCACACTATAGTGTAAAATATTATTGTTTGCTGTAGCATTAAGAGTTCCCCAGCCTGGACTGACCACATACTTTTGTCCTTATATTGTATTTTGTGATCTGATGCAAACCTGTTATTCATAGTTTTACTCCTTTTTGTCGACAGTATACATTTCTTTTTAAAAACGTGTATGTGGTTCTACTGACTGTATCTCAAACATGTTCTTCTGCTTGAAAACACATATATCAAGGTAAAAGAATTTAAAAAAAACCCTCCATTGTACTGTCTAATAACAGAATGTTAGAGATGATGATTACTTACCTGTTTTGTCCACCTGACCCTCAGAAGAGCAGCTTGGTCTTATGGCTGCATGGTGAAAACGTGAAAAGCAGATTAAACATGCCAACACAGACCCAAAAAACTGTTTCCACACTCCATGTTATGCATTCTTTCACTTTGTAGCAAGTTTACTTGTTTTGTTTTTTTGGGGTTTTTTTGTACTTTGCTCATATTATTCCTCCATGTTTGTTTTTGTAAGTGCTGATGAAAATAACCCACATAAAGCACAGTGTACATCTGAGGTTATGCAAATATTTTTTACATTTTTGATGTCACAGCAAAGACCTAAATCATCCTTTAACCCTGGCCTTGATACTTTTCTAGAACTATAGACAATTGGTTGTTCTGCTCTCAGTGCCCTGTACAAGCAAACATGCCCAGTTGCCATTAAATAAAAACCTTCTTAACTCAAACTAATTTTTTTTTTGGGAGGGGGGCAGGGATCTCCTGTTTTCACTGCATATTGTAGTGATGCAAAAAAAAAATAAGAGATGAAGTGTCCATCAGTACATCAAAGTGACTCATTGCTCCCCACAGACCCTCTTTAGAATAAGAGTTCTTTGTTGAAATGTTGAAGAGATTAGACAGTTTATCGCTTAAGCACCTGCCCTGCACAGCCGAGCTTAATAGGTGTCTAGATGAAAAACATCACATAAACTGATATGATATGAAGTGACACAGCTCTATACTGACAGTCTAATCCTACAATTTAGTGTTTACCAGGCTTTTGTCTTGGTATGTTGAAAATAGATACAAGGATAAGTTTTGAATTCAGTCATAGTGTCTGGGAATGTCTTTTTGCAAGATATTGAGCTCCTACCTCATATGTCTGTTTTTTTTCTCTAATTTGCAACTTTAATAATACCAAAAAAAAAAACAAACCATCAATCGTATCACTAAAACAAAAGTTTTTACACAACACAAGGAGCCACAAAGTAGCAAAAGTAACCAAAAAACTTGGTTGAATAGAAGTTGAAACTGAATTCCTGTATGTAGCTAAGCCCTTGCCCCACTTTTAAAAAAAAGTTTGTGCATTGCAGACAACAGCCCAGCTAAGAAACTGAAACAGTTGCTCAAATGCAATTAAAGCACTAGGCTGCAAAACTGTGTTGAGCTGAAAAATCACTTGGCTCATACGACGACTGACGTAACTGTCTGATGCAGCTTATTGACAATACTGTCCTTGCTTTTGTGAAAAACGTGTGCCTTTTTAAATTGGATTCCCTGTATTAATTGCACTCCGCTGCCATAAGCTGCATCGACTGAGCTGTTTGTGGAGCCGCGTTTGGTAATGGTATTGAGATGGAATAATACATAGCTATTTAAAAAGAAAAAAAAGTTGTTTGTTTGGATTACAAAGTTTTTGAGGTTTACCTAACTGTCAAACCGTCAGTCAGATAAAATGTAGTCTGTATCTGTTTGAAAAGCCCATGCAGGAGAGCAGCATGGAATCCCTGTCAAATCTGAACTATGAAATGGAATAAAAAAGGTTATCTGACAGCAACCAGTTTGTGTTAAAACAAGTTGTAAAATGTATCTGAATCTAGAAATTCAGAAAATATGGACACCTGGAAGGCAAAATCTCACTTTCCCTTCTAAGTATTAACGAGAGGCAATTCAGCCCCAATCTCTGACCCAGAATCAAATGTAACCATTGAAAGTAAAACACAAAAAAAATCACATGAAGTGAAATTGCTTTGACTTATGTTAGTGTCAGTCAAAGACTGAAGAGAGCAGTTTGGCCTCATCTGCACTTTGTAATGGATCTATGGTGTGATATATTGTCAACAGTCATATGAGCAGGCGACGCTGTTCATGAGCGTCTTCCTGATCCGATCTGCGAGGTCAATGGTGACATGAACAACTGTGACAGAAAAGGAAAATGAGCAGCACGTGTTTTGCATCTTGTCTACAAATTCTTGTAAAATTAACGTGACAGTTTTTCGCATGTTTAAAAAGTTTTGGAGTTGCACATAAAGTTAAGTAAAGGACGTGGAAAATTGGTGATGCATCGTTGCGGCGGCAAAGCCTCACCAGACACTCAACCGACAATTGGAAAGTTGTTGTTTTTTGTTTTTCTTTTTTTTATCTCAGCAGTACACAGTCTTGAAAAGGACAATGGAGACAGACACAGGGATTTGTATAGAAGCTTTCAAAGGCTTTCATTCACAGGGGATATTATGTGCTGTGCTTTGTGACCGTTTAAAGTTGTCAACCAGGAGACAGGGAACTTTGCACGCATACAAACATTTGTCATATTCTTAGACTGCATCATCAAGGAATTCATGCTTGGTGTCAGAGGTTGCACAGGTCAGATTATTGGCCACTGGACAAACAGTCTAACAGCAGTGACATTTCACAGACTTGAAGATACACTGACTATAAAATTTGTTACATATATATGTGTTACAATATATATATATTATTAATATTAGAGGGTCAGATGAGTATGTGTATTGTGAAAGGTTTGCTCGTAGTGACAAACCCACTGAAAATAATTACCCAAACTCTGCAACTACCCCTCAGCTCTCCTGAGCTTTTTAGCTTCTTTCAGCTCATTGTTTTGGACTTCTGGCCATCACATTTACTGTTTGGCTCAGTGTCACCGCTCTCATCAGCCTGTTTCCAGCAGGTAGCAGTTTTCAGCAGAAAAGGTCTGCTAAAGTGACTGTACGCTACGACTGTACAAAGTTTTTTTTTAGTGCAGTTTCTTGCATTTCTGTATCTTTGATTAAGATACATGAATATATCATGTGTCTGTACATGGATGGATAGATACAGTGCTGACATACCTGAATCGTGAACGGAGACTTTGCTTTGCAACCTTGAGACTTTGCTTTGCAGCCTTGACACTGTGACTCGCTAAGCAATAAAACAGACTAAATATGACTTTACATAAAAGCAGAATAACTTGGTCTACTGTTGTCATCCCTGCAATAAAACACGTTACATAAGACTGAAGCGTTGGATGTGAATCCGCACTAGGTCGAGACAAGTGTTTGTACATTAATGGTGTGTGCCAAATACCATAAGTGTATGACAGTCCTTGTTAGCAGGACACTTTCCTCTGACGCTGCCACTGTGCCAATATGCAAAAAGGTGCAAAGAAGTGGCCCTCCAGACAGGCTCATGACTGTTGTCTACGCTGCGGTCTGTCGCGGAAAAACTTTCTGCTGTGCACTCTGCAAACCATATCCTCAAGTAAGGTTTTTGATATTCCCCCATTCATACCTTGTGTTAGCAGCTGTATTGTCTTGCCCTCTCTAGCTTTCTTTGGCAAAAAATGTATTTTTGCGTATATTTTTTATCAAAAACATACAGATTCTGACACATACACATGAATGAAAATACAATGTCAATGTCATTTCAGGATTTCAGGAGAGTTTTAAAGTTCTGTTTAAATTAATTTTAAAAGAATCCACCATTGGTGAGAGATAATTCTGCTTGCCAATATTCTAAAAAACAAGGTAAAATGTCATCACTAAACTAATTAATTGAGTAATTAACAGAAAAAGAAAACGCAAAACAAAACAAACTTGTATGAAAACATAAAAGATTTTAAGTGTCCATTTGATTTTGGCATGGATATTTTTAGAATCAAAGGAAATGTGTTTTACATAACCTGCAGATGTCTTATCTCGATAAAGATAACACCGGGAATGCAACCACGTGACCAACGGCAGGATGAAAATCAAAGTTTGGCTTTTTACAAAGACAGTGCCACTGGCATGTAGGGTCAGATGATGCTCAGAAGAGCGCTGAAAATCAGAAACGCCCACTCGAATATCTGCTGACAGTCATCTGCACCATCGTATACATCAGTGTGGGTCTAGCGGTTTTTGTTTTCCTACATCTATAAAGATGCAATACGTGTGTGAAAGAGCTCAGGATGTAGACACAGACACATTCCGCATACATGTCTGCAGCTATAAAGATTCGGATCAGTGGAACATTTTGGCTACACGTGAAAACAGAATCATGTGGTCACATTTTCAAGGACCTTATTCACAGGCAGGAAGTTATGGTAGGAGACTATACGTGGAAGATTATTCCAGGAGAGACTGTTACCTGGAGCTTAATTCAGCAAACTGGGTTTTAGAGCAGCTACAGTACAACTGATTGAATTTAGCAGCAATTTCGCATTACATTAAAATTTCTAAATCTACTGGATTCCTGAGATGTAACATGATTCAGCGGATAATCTGGGCCTATGTGTGTTTTCTCCTGCTGGATTTTCATGAAATCAAAATATATGAATAAGATAAAAAGACGCGCAGCAAAATTGTTTTGTTTCCATATGCAGATGAAACAAGAGAGACAACAGAGTGCCAAAATAACTGATGACACACTAATAATATGGGCGTACAGTGACATTTTGACACTTTCTTGTGCAGTCACAGTTATGCAACAGATGACCCACATCAACTGTTTGTCTTTGCAGGTCTCTGGGCCAAATCTCTTGTTCAACTGTGTTGCTTCCAGCAATGATCAGATGAGGCAATGTAGAAAGTGGGAGCCAGGGCTGGATCGCAACATAATGGAGAAAGTGTGAGCCGGTCAGCATGACATCTGCCTTACTGGCGATTGAAATATATAAACACACACACGCATGCACACACATAAACACACATACATACATAAACATATAGATATATGTATATCTACACACACACATATATATATATATATATATATATATATATATATATATATATATATATATATATATGTAGACATACATATATGCGGGGGCTGCATCCAACAATGACTGAAACAGAGAATCTGACCTTCAACCTCTATCTCTAGTGTTCTTTTTGCATTTGTCACACAGCTGTTTCTGTCCATTTTACAACCGAGTCCAACACTATAAGTGTTTTCCAGAAGAGACTGTCTGAAAATGTGCACCATAACGACCCATATTTAAACAATTGTGTCTCCCTTTCTCTTCCGTTCAGAAGTAATGGAGAACAAATGTTGCTTTCTTCTTAGAGAGGTCGCCAGCCCATATTCAGATTAAGAGTGCAATGGTGTGTAGCGTAATGGTCACCAGTTAGAAATCTACTTGCAGAGTGATAAATAGCGTCTAAAGTGGAGGCTGATGGACACATATTGAAGATGTTTCCATAATCTAGGACTGACATAGAAAATGTGTAAACCACTCTATATCTGTAGAATCAGGGAAAACAAGCATTACATCTATAAAAAGAAACTTACAGTGTATCAGTGAGTTCATGGGTTTTCACTGAATTTATCATCAGTCCAGATGCCCAAGATCTTGTTTTCATAGACTCGCTCAATACAATTTCCATTGAGATCGAAATTTTTAAAATTTGGATTGTCAGTTTGTGTCCCTTTAGTAAATTACATTAATTTAGTTTTGTCTGCATTTGAAGCAAGTTTCAAGTGCTCTTTGGAGATTGTTAAAAGCAATCCTCAGTTGTACAATAGCCAGTCTTGTAGTTTGAGCATTAGAATAAAATGCATACGCAAAGAGGTGTTCGCTACTGGTGTTATTCACGTATAAGGTTAACGGAAGAGGACCCAGAATAGATCCCTGGGGAACTTCTGAGATCTATTAAAAAGATAATTATGAAACTATCTACAAGCTAAAGGGTCAAAACTAAATTTAAAAACAAACAAAAAAACAAACAAACCAAATAATAGGATGATCAACTGTGTTGTGAATGCTTTGGACAAGGGCTGTTCGACGTCACTGAATACTAGAGAAGCAGCAGAGATGGTACTGCCCTAAACCCAAATTGAGAAACACTTCCGACAGCTGGCACTTGGTCAGATAATCCTTGATTTTCTTATCAACTAAAGACTCCAGGACTTTGACTGAACATGATAGCTTTGAAATATGGTGATACTTCTTTATATAAGTGGGATCATCCCCTTTAGATGAGATATAACGTGGGTGGCTTTTACCTGAAATAGGATCAAATATATGAAGCAGGAACTCGGTCTTAAAGGAAGCAGCAAGTTTAAAAAAGAGGGGATCCATCCAAACAATCTTCTCCAGTTGATTTACTGGACTCAGTATCAACCTATTCATTAGAAACAATGAAAAAAGTTATGATTGATAAAAGCAAAATTTTCAGTGTAATTTGTAATATCAACTTCGACTCTTATGCATAAGAAAAAAGCTTCACAACTGCAAGATTAAGACGATCCCATCAGGAACATCTGCAACTGTTTCTCAAGATTTTCGACCGCATGTATTTCATTTGGCTAACCAGCAAAAACATAAACAAAACAGCTACTGACATGGTTTAGAAGCTGTTTGATTGCATTAACCACCAATAAATCCTAATGAAAGCCAAAAAACTTCAAGAGAGACTCTGAATGGCCAAATGATTTGCTTAACATGGCACAAACGGCTTTTGATTATCAGTCTCGTAAATTACGGCTGGTTTGAGGCATCAGGTCTGAGCAGCAGTGAAAACACATTTTCTCAGAGTTACACAACTGATAGGCGGTGAGGCAAAAGATAATCAGAGTCGAAAAAGGAAAGGAAAATGTGATGTAAGATATTATCAGCTCAACAATAAACATCATAAAAACTTAAACGTACAATAAAATGCCTGCGATGGCCTTTAGGTCTGCAACAATCAGGTGCTGACACAGAAAGATCTTATCAGGTTGTCATCATTGTGGGAACTGACTCAACCTCGTGAAGGCAGAAATTAGATGAGCTATTTGTAGAAATCCATGCTGCAGCGCATTAGATATAATGAATGCAGAAGGAGAAATCACACGTGCATTTGTATGTGTACGCGTATGTGTATGTGTGTTTATTTTAGATTGAGGTAACTGTTTTCTCCTGCAGACTCTTTATTTGATCTCTGTAACACAGAAGCAAATAGTCAGTATGAAAGCTGGAGTTTGCTACGCATTTTGAGAGCAGCGATACATCAAATTGATGGTCCCTAAAACACCCAAATGCTACATCTTGTTTTACATGGCAGTAGATGAAAAGTCAGGCGATCACCAAAGTTATTACAGTTCCCCCTGTGGGGTTGTGAATGTCTGTATTAAATCCCATGACTGTTTTTCTTTTGGTTGTCGAGGTTAAAACCACAAATGTCAACCTCCCGGTGGTGCCAGAGGGAAAGTCAGGCGATCACAGAGCCAGTAGGATTCACCCACTGGGCACCACCAATGTCAGCGGCAAGTTGAATAGCATTTCATCCGATAGTTGCTGAGATATTTAAGTCTTGACCGACGCAAGGGACTGAGTGTCCAACATGGCCATAGTAACCAACACAAAGAGTCTTTGTAAGGTGCTGAGCCAGCACTAGCCACCACAACAGATTCATTGCACGTTTCTGAAACCCTCTTGGAGGGATAAACAACGTTCCTCCAAAATATATTCCGCAATTTGGTTTTACGACAGTGGTTGTGATAACACGTTGCTACAAAATCTCCCTTCGGTATTCAATGAGGATGAGCTTTGGTGACTGTGAATATGGTAAGATTCACATCCTTTTCATACCTAACCCGTTCAGCAGGCCCCTCGTGCCCTATAAGCACCTGCATTCATTATATTTCTTGCCTTATACTGGGTGGAAATTAAGTCTCTAGTCATAAGGTAACAGCTACAGATTTTCTTTTCTTCATACGGGAAATTGTTGGAACTACTTAATAACGAAAAAACACATCCAGTCTACAGAAGTCCTGGCTTCCCATAATTCAATAGACCAAGGTTACAAAGTATGAAAAAGTTTACACCACGTTTTTCTAAAGGCAGTTGTCTTGCTGAATCACCAAATTAAAATAACTACTGATGCAGATTTATTTCATCATCATCACCATCATCATCAGTTTTTTCATCATGCCTTGCTGAAAGGGTCTTGGTTTTAACAAAACACCCTGAGGATGATTGACAACACTCAGCAATCCAGGCTGACGAATTCATTTTTTTTTCCCCCAACTGATCATTTAAAGTTTGTATTTTTCTGATTCTTTTAAATCATGGTTTCTTCCACCAGTGATCTTGTTTCACTCGCAAGAGAACGTTCGAGTCATTTAAAAAATAAGAAATCCCTATATGCCACATTTCTGAAACCAACATAAACTGTTTTAGCCATCCACTGTTTTCACATCATTTCCAACACTGATCAGTGTGAAATTAACCCGGATTATTATTGCTCTGTTGAAGAGCAGCGGTGACCTCTGGAGGCCACTTCTATGGATTACATCGACACCAGGATCACTCTTTAATTTTGGTGGAGTTGATGGACGACTAGTGGTCACGTAAAGAATTCGGGAGACAGGGTTTTTTTTGTGATTGCTGAGTAAAAATGTACAATTTTACAAGAGGTCCATCCTTGATTGAAAACATCAGTCAAATAACATAAGATTGAACATTTTTTAAAATCTCATAAATGGTTTTGTACGTCGTGGTTCAAAAATTTTTTTGTCTGTGTGAACCATACATATTCCTAATCTAATCAAAAAGCATGCTGTGAATCTGTTTACTATATACTTCATCTTGAGGCTCAAAACTGTGGTTACTGTAGTGGATTGAGAAAGGATTTTAAAAAAGAATTTTAAGTTAGCCTTTCATTTAGTACAAAGGTGCGTAAGAAAAATGAAAAGCAGCACTTACATCTATCTATCAAATGGGTATACTGTATACACACACACACACACACACACACACACACACACACACACACACACATTCTTTTGATTTCTGTTCTGCTGAAGAGTGTGTATGACAGGTAACCACCAGGTGGAGTGAGAGGTTAGTATGGAACATATCTACTGTGCCTTTGTCAACTTTAATTCAATTCAATTCAATTTTATATATACGGGCGCCAAATCATAACAGAGGTGATCTCAGGGCACTTCTCACGTGGAGCAGGTCTAGACCGGACTCTTTATAGTTGGATTTACAGAGACCCAACATTCCCACACGGGCAAGCACCTGGCGACAGCGGCGAGGAGAAACTCCCTTTTAACCCGGCTCATGGTGGGTCGTCCGCCTCGACCGGCTGGGTTGAGAGAGAAAGAGAGAGAGAGAGAGGGAGAAAGGGGGTGTGTGTGATGTGTAACAATAATGACACTAATAATAAAACAAATAATTATAATAATAGGGTGAATAATAGTACTTATAAAACTTACTAATATTTATAGACATTATTATAATTAATAATAATAGATGATAATCATAATAATTGAAGCAGTGGGTGTTGAGCAGGATCATGGGGGCAGTAGGTGGTTCGCAGTCACAGACCCAGACTCCAGCACCAGGGGCAGAAGAGAGAGGAGAGAGAGGAGAAGTCACGTTAGTAACGAGCACCGATGCCATATGAATGCGTGCAGATGGAGAGGAAGAGGAGGAGAGAGGAGCTCGGTGCATCATGGGAAGCAACCCGGCAGTCCAGGCCTACAGCAGCATAATGGATCAAGAGTTGGGATGTTTAAGAAGTGGCACATAGCCTGTTGATAAAGACATATCGATTATATCTAGTAAAGAGGTGCTGACTAAGGGTAGAACCTCCTTAAGCAGCCTGGTTGGGATGGGGTCTAAGAGACAAGTTAATGGTTTAGATGAAGACATTACTGAAGTTAGTTGGCGAAGGTCGACGGGAGAGAAACCGTCTAAGTGTACATCAGGTTGCACAGCTGTTCCTAAGGTGCCTGTGTCTGAAGATAGGTCGGTGCCGGTTGAGGGCAGGAGGTGGTGAATTTTGTCTCTAATAGTTAGAATGTTATCATTAAAGGAGCTCATGAAGCTCATGAAACCTTACAACCGTTTTATTTTGGTTTTCATTCAATTTCAATACTTGAAAAACGACATAAAAACGCAAAAAATTTTTGAATATACCGTGTCTCATAAAGGCAAAGTCTGAACACCCATGCATGAACTGGCGTCTGAGTGAACAGGTTGTTGTTATTGATGTAGGACGGCTCGGTAAACTCCTCCTCTTCTATGGCGGCCATAGTGCTGGCGCCAGTCCTTCTTCTTCTGCAGCAGCTTTCCCTGTCCCCAGATGTTCTTTGCAGAAATGGCATTAATGACCAAACCTTCATCGTTACTTATCGTTAGTAAATAGCTTGCAATATTCCTCTGGTTCTTTTTGTTTGACCCTGTTCTACTGTTTTCTGTTTCTTTTTTTCCTGTTTGTTTCTGTGAGTCTGTGAGACTAACGGGGTTTCTCGGGTGTTTGTTCATGCATTTTTGTGTGCAGATGTTCAGATTCAGACCTTTTTAGAGGTTGTCTTACACACATTTGGGGAAGTCACACAAATAGAGATGCAAAGGTGTTGTGTGTGTGTGCACGCATGTGTGTGTGTGTGTGTGTGTGTGTGTGTGTGTGTGTGTGTGTGTGGAGGAGATGCAGGGCATTGAAAGTGACAGAATAAAAGAAGAAACAAAGGGGGAAGGCAACATGTGAAACATGTGATGGAAACACTAATCTCATCCTGGGCCAAAGAGACGGATCAACAAAGAGATGGGTGGTAAAAAGGAAGATGGAGGTGAATAAAGGAGGGGGCTTTCCGGCTGGTCCACACGTCATGTGCTACTTTCTCTCCTTCCTCCCAACCTCCGTTTTCATTGTCTCTCTGGCCCACAAACTCCTCTCTCCTGTATCATAGCCTCTAACTTTCCGTCTGCTTCTTCTTTTCCTTCCTCTTTTTATTTCTGCTCTCATACATTATATGTCAGGCCCTTTCTCTTCCCCTTTCCCCTCCTCTCTCTTCTCCCTCCTTTCTCTTTTTCTTCTTCTCCCCCCTCTCTAGACCTCCCCCCTCAGTGACCACTGACCTCCGTGACATAGTTTTCCAAAAACTCTCGCCGGTCTGATCACAGAGAGGCAATGTCTTGGTGTCTGCTAGCATCGCAAGGTCACATTCTTTCATACGAACATGAAGTGGGTTAAATATGATCCAGTGCAATATTGATATATATTTTGTTTATATGGGATACATGGAGCGGGCCTTTTACATTTGGACCTGCTTTAGAGGATGAAATAATGTGGTTGTTTGGGTCAAACTTTAGGCGTTTAAGGGGTCTGAGATTCGAGGCCTGCTGTGGTCAGATTGGGGATGGAGCTACCACTGAGGACACTCAGTTCATGGCCATCCCTAGAGCAACACCACTAGTGTGAGTAAAAATACCAATGATAAACCTACTGTACTGATTACTCACTTTTCAGTATTCTAATCAAACCAGACAAAAACACTTCCATAGAAGGCACATGCAGGACTTCTACAGTATTTCCAAAATCCTGGATCTGGTGGGTGTTGGTGTTGTTTTTCTGCCCAAATATAAACTCAGGAAGTAAAGGACTGTGCACAGTGATGCATCACACATCAGAGTACTTGAAGAGGGCGACAATTTCATTCTGAAGATTTTAAGAAATAGCTAAAATTAGTGTTACTGGGAAACTTGCAGCCCACATTACTAAGCTCTCTCTTTGATTCCGCCGGTTGAGTTTTCAAAAAGCACACAAACAGAAGAACAAAAAAACAAACAAACAAAAAAAAAAAAAAACTGAGTACTGTTTTCAGAAATGATTCTGAAGCTTGGAGGGGAACATAAACTGACATAGTTTTTGTAAGAGAGGAGAACAAGGAGGACAATAAAGGAAAGCAACTTCTAATACAGATCCAGGGACGATACTGGACATTTCTGTTCTTAAAGCATTTGTTTTATACCGTATATACAAAATAAGCACAGTGATTTATGAACATTTCTACCACATGTTTGTGCAGCAGTCTACCAAGCGCAAGAACAGTACTTCAGCATCTCTCTCTGTAACAGTCTCAGTAATCTCGATGGATTTATTTTCTTCGATCAACTTTTTCATCAGCTGCTTTGTGACTTCAGGTGAAGCGCCCCACCTAGGAAGCCGAGGATGACCCTGACCCAAAAGGAGTGAAATCCTCACTCAGACGCTCAACACACACACACATGATCTGGGCCCCTATGGATGCAGGGCTCCGCTGCTCCGGACGCGGGGAGCCCCGAACTCCGCAGGATGGCAGAGGGTATTGAAGAGGAACAACACCCGCTGGCAGGTCGGAGGGGCCCCACAGATTAATGTGCGTGTGAAACCAGCCGGGACGCATATTGCGCAGTGCCCGGTTTATTGTGCGGAGAGTCTCTGCCACAGATTCATGCGTCTGCGTCCCGCCTGGGGACTCTCATCTGAACATAAAGTAAATTTAACTCCTGTCAAAACAAAGTTAAAAAGGCAAGCTTTGAATGGTGGACAGACACAATGCCCTTTTTACTTTCTGCGGGATAGAAAACTTTATTACACTCCTCCTATAAAGACGTAGATTAACGCTATAGGGAGTTAGACCCTATACCTTGTTATGCTGGTTAATGTAGTGTTACATTCCCACATTATTCCCATAATATTCCTACAGGGGCTTGTGCATCAGCCAGTAGTCGGTACTGGTGTTTTTCACCTGTGGCACCATAATATATTAATATCATAAATAGTGAAGATGATGATATTGATTAGGATTTTTTTATTATTGTTTTTGGTGCAATACATTTTTAAACGGTTCTCCAAAAATTAAGGACACCAAATCATACAGATTTTCAGACGACAACAAAATTCACACATCACTAATAAAGTATAATTCAGTTTTAAGGTACAGTAAATAAAGACTATTACAACCATTTCAAGTTTTGATCACCTGTACATCACAATATATTTTAGTTTTGTGAGGCATTTCATGAAAAAATGATGCTAGTGGTAGTGATATTATTAGGAGACGTAGCAAAGAGAGTATCATGTATTATTACTGGAATACTTTCACCTGTAATACTCATCTGTGAGTTGGACATTTCTCCTTTGATCTACAAAGCAAAAATTATGAATCATATGCGAAAATTTCAGACCGTTTCAGACCATAACCCCCCAAAAAAATCAACTGATGTTTTTGATCCAACTGAAGTTCCTTTTGGATTTCTGTAATAATCGGTGGTCGAAGAAGTATTCAGTTACTTTACTTGAGTAAATGTTGCGATACCACTCTGCAAAAATACTCTATCACAAATAAAAGAACAGAAGTATTATAAAAGTAAGTAAAAGTATTCCTCCTGCTTTCAGACTATCATATTAATATTATATTATTGGATTTATATTATCAATGGATTATGTAGCATTTCGATGTTGCATTATCATAGTTTATTTGTTGATCATATGTCTTGCAAATGAAATTTTAGTAAAAAGCACGATATTCAGCTCTGAAATGTAGTAGTGTAGAAATGTAGAGAAACATAAGATGAAAATAGTACCTCAAAGTTGTACTTAAGTACGGTACTTGAGTAAATGTACTTAGTTACTTCCCACTGCTTTTTTTCTTTACGTCAGTGGTGACAATTGCAAGACATTCCACCACCACAGGGCCAGTGTTTCTGTATTATGGTTGTTACTTCGGTGAATCAATTCGTCCACTCACAGCCGGACCATGTGTACTCGCCTATACAGCACCTAGTCCCCGTCCTTGCAGGCGGACGTGGCACAGCCTCACAGAGATGCACCGACATTATTCATTCACTGCACACTGGCCAGCGCAAAAACTGCAAGAAGCCAAGCGCACAAGAAAAGAGCCCTGTTTTTTTTTCTTTTTTCTTTTTTCTGCCTTCTGATTTGTAAATACCTCCGTTTCAGAGCAACAACTTCCAGGCTTGTATCTTATAACCATCAAACATTTACATGAGAAAGTTGACAAAGGCTGAAACAGCGGAGGAGGCCTCGCAACAAAGAGGCCCATTTATAGTGTACAGTCAGGGGAGAGACGGGGAGAGGGAGGGTAGGAGGAGAAGCTGGGAGGAGAGTTGAATTAATGAATTAAAAATGTCGCGAAACAGCGGCTGGGTGAATACTTTTGGGCTTATATAGAGGAGCATGCAGTGGGGGGTCCTGCAGGAGTGGACAGCACCAGCTTCTTTAACTTCTCTCTGCGTTGGGACACACAGACACAGGGCTCCCTCTCTGTTTCCCATGCAGAGAAGAAGTGCAAACTGTGCTCATCTGATTACATAATGACCCGGTGACAGCGAGCCAGAACCGGCACCGCCAGTACCAGCGTGCTGGGAGACACTGACTGACCGCCGGCTGGTCCTCATCCGGGCCTGTCTTCTGACAGGGGTTCGTGTTTTTCCACCGAGAGGTTTTTCTTTTTTGAAATGAAGGATGACAACGACGTAGAGGGACTGCAAAAGAAAACTAAGAAAGCAATGTGATGTGGAAGTGAGAGGTGATGTAAAACATGTGTGAGTTGTCAACAAGTGCGTGTCGTTCAAAACCTTTGCCTGTTCTTTTGCAATCTTTTTTTCGAGACAGATAAAAAAAACAAACAGACAAACTTGTAACTGTTCTTTCACATGTTTGCTGGACAGTGAGATTAATTAAATCGTCAAGTTTCCAAGCTGCGGTCAAAGTGAACTTCTGTTACAAGAAAACAGAAAGGTAAGACACACAAACATTTTAAATTCAAAGTCTCATCTGTGTCTTCTGCTGGGTATCGGAACACGAAAATACTGTAGAGATCTGACGGCGTATGTGACTGGTGTGCAGGTCAAGCATTGGTGTAGTCATTGTGCTATTTATTTACTTACCTACTTACTTACTATGCCATTGTGTTATGATCATCTTAGGCCAATTTCAACTCAATCAACTCAACTAAAAATCACAGTAAAATTCCTTTCAGGACTGTATCTGATTTAGTCGACTAGAAAAGACAAACCTTATCTTTTTTGTCATTTTCCTATGGTAGTACTACTGCGATAGTCCTCTAACACCTCTTGTTTTTGGCTGTGACATGTTTGCTGCGTCCTTATGATATGTACTTGTTCTTCTATGAGGCGTTGTAATGTAGGAAAGAATCAGAGGAAACATACCGTATATCCAGACTAACTGTCTGACGCAAGGCTTGAGGTTAAAATTCAAAGAGGTGCTCAGTTTTGCGGCCGCTACCGTGTTGTGTTCACAGTACGGAGGGACATTAGTAGTGTCTGACAGGTTCCACTGTCAGATCTGTGCCACAATTTCTGACGTCTACACAGAACAAACTGTTGTAAATCTGCGCATATAATAACATGAAAAATGTAGTGTTTGTGTCTAGTAGCAAAAAAATCCATAGAATCCTACCACACTTATTACTGTACAATGTTTTGTATTCAAAGATAAGTGACATGAAAAAGTTTAGTTAACTTAAGTTTCCATATCCTGCACTTGTCCTGCATCAATGCTTCTGGTTAATAAATCTGATTTCCGTATCAGATTCTAATAGCAGCACGGTAAATATTTAGATGCAAAACGGGGGGGGGGGGACAAAAAACATTTGGACTCCTGCTGCAGTTATGTGAGAAGTAGCTGAACAGTAGTAGTTGTAGTAGAGTACCTCAGAGAGAAATCCTCCACCGCACCACAACAGTAGTAGAGCAGTCTGATTTACAGCAGAGAGGCAAGTCATTGGCCACTACTGACTTGGAGGAAGATGGTAAAGTCACTCCTAAATTACTGCCTGGTGACCAACAGCTGCTTTCCAATTGTTTAATTTAGGTCAGTGTCGTAACTCTTCAGCTGGCAATTCTGGGCCGAGGAGGTGGCGAGGTTTAGACGGAGGTTTGGACGGTCTGCTGGACACAGAGCCGTTGAGACAAATGTCTGAGCGCCATGGTTACTCCTCACTTCTACTTCCTGTTGTTGCTGTAAAAGCCACACTAAAGTAAATTGTGTTAACATGGAATGCAGACGGTGTGGAATCAGCCACCACACAAATACACTGAAAGCGCACGCCCTGTGGGTTAAAGTGGCAGAGAATCGCATTTATATAAAACTACTGTACTTCACATGTACTTCCCTTTTCATGTGTACCAACGAGTGCAATACGATGAATTTATTTGAGGAGTGACAGTTTGAAAAGTGGCGTTATCCCACTAACTATTATTGTGTCTCAGCCCTCTTTACGGCGCCAGGCTTTGCGCCTGCCTGCGTTTGACTATTAGGAAACGCTGCAAACACTTAATTAGACTTATATTTCACTTTCTGGCACCCAAACATTGCTCTTATTAACAGTTATATACTAAATAACTGATTAAACATTAAAAAAAAGCAACTTATAAACCTTTTATAAAGTGTCCTAATTTGACAGGGATTCATTTGATTATTTGCAAAACCTGCATTATGATGCTAGTCCTGTAAATATATCTTTTTCAACATGTATTACAGTAGTTGTGGTGCTGAGTTGCAATAATGTTGGAATATCATTGTAAGGATTTGGTTACTTAATGGTTTAGTGATTCAGCCTGTATCCATATTAAAGCTTTAACATTAGCCATATCTGCTGTTGTCAAGTTTTTTTGTTTTTCTTTTCCCCCCCAGAAAGAGCCTCTAGTTTTTAGGGGGGCAGAAACAGTGGTTTCTGGGCCACTGGTCTTAGTGGGGCTGGAGTCAAAATGATCAAAAGATTATTAAAATACAATTATTTAGAAGAAGAATAACCGTCAAATCACCGTTGTCTGTGGGAGAATAGTCACTTTGTTTAGGACGCGAATTGAATAAAGATTATATTCATATATTAATAGATGGTCAGGTTAGTTTTTTGTGTGTAAAAGTCTCGTAAAACTTTGTATTTCTTGATATGGTTAATTTCGGATTTGAACTTAAATTAAAGGCTTCCCAGTGAAACCCTCAACTCTCCAGATTTGCTTATATTGGATGTTTTTTAGATGCGCTGAAAGTTGAAGTGTTCCTTTATGGGTTGTGAACTTTCTCCTGCTCAGATGAATAAACCACTTAAAAATCCTTTGGACTATCTGAAAAGAAAAAACACTGCCACAAAGCAGAAATTTTTCTTACCGTGTGCAAAGTTGATGTTTTGTGAGACGCATGGTTTCCACTGGAAAGGAAGAAAATTTAGAAAATTTAAAAATGAATGCGGGTAAACCTGAAAGCGAGACCAATTTGCCTGTGGCCTCACCTACACCTGGCCGTGATGATATATAGTGTTTCTGTGTAAAAATAAGAAGTTTTCACCGAAACATTTCATTCCCTGTAAATGTAAAGAGACTCTGACACGACAGCAGATCATTTGTATGGCAATGTGCGGGGCTTAGTCTGGCTCCAGCGAGTTTGGGGTTTTATCATGTTCTGTGTCTCCGCTGGCTGAGCCGTTGCCTTCCTGGCATGGCCTGCCTTGATGTTGAGAAATGTCCCCTCAGTCCAGTGCCGAGGCTGCTGTGCTGTGGACAGTGGTCGCAGCCATTCAGGTTGTGTTGCATTGAGTCTTTTCAGTGCAGTGTACTGGCTGCTAGGGGTTCTCTCGGGATGTGGACACTGGACGAGGGCGCCAAGTGGAAGGGATTGCTCTCTCCTCCGGAATACTAATGACTATCTTTTGTCACCAATCTGTTTCCTTCACCTTTACTCTACAAACCCCTTCCTCTCTCTCCTCCACCATCCATTTCTCTCCCCTTTTCTCTTTCTCTCCTTTGGTCACCCGATGCTCAATTCTCTCTCAACCCCCCCCCCCCATCTCTGCCCCCTCACAATGTCAAGCACCACATACTCACGCACGATCAAACACAGACGCAAACACACACCACATAAACACACACACTTTGACGCTCTGTCCTGCTCTCCTCTCCTCTCCCCGTCTAACTCGCTCTCTCTTTCACTCACTTGCTCACCCAGTCGTATTTTTCAATGGTGGCTTTTGTCCCTTTCATCTCTTCGAAAACAAAAGATTCTTGTGCACACAGGACAGGGGGAAGGAGAGGGACGGAGAGCCGGACAGAGAGGAAGAGATCCTAACCTTGAGTGTGATTGTCCGATGAGTGGAAAAAGTCATTTTACGAGAGAGGGAATCCGTCAGTATTACTGTCAGAGAGACTGATACACTCTACAAGTACTGCATTGGCTCTACTGATACTGATAAAACTTTCTTGGGTAGCATTTCTCCCCAGTTTAACCTTATTAAGCACTAAAGGGACATTTGATGAATTTTTTGTAACGCACCATAATGTAGCTGTAAGCAGATATAAGGACATTTAAATGTTTGGTAAGATACAGTATTCCAGTATTCGTTAACAATTATAACTCCTCTTATGAAGATATTTTTTATCTTATTACAACTGTGATTTAGTGTATTGTCATTCATGATCTGTTCATACAGCATCCTCCTCTTATTGTGTTTCACCAAAGACTGCTAATGAATGCTAACCATGTAGTAATTTATAAAAACTTTATTTACAGACCAATAACTGTTGATATCGGTATTCTTTAGTTTTTCTTCCTGTCAACAAATCAGCACTGATGATTCTACAGCTTATTCCTCTGTACTGCAAACCTCCACTGTTGCCCAAAAACTATTAGAAACGCATTTACCAAGTTGCTCTGGATGACGTGTTCCTTCATTTACAATGAACATGGGCATTATGTTTTAATCCGCAGTGGAATATATTCCTAAACAAATACACTATTTACACCTGTTTGAGTAATGTTTGCTAAAACCTACGGTGCACAGCTGTTTAAACCTGGGCACTGTTTGGGGAAATAACTTGTAATGTAACCTTTTTAAGCTCCTTATTTTTACTTTTTTTTTTTTTTAAAGCTGCACCAGTCAATATTTTTATATAAACAATGGATTAAATGACAGTGTGCAATGTGAGAAGGGTCTCTTGTTATAATATACCCGCAGAAAATTATCACTACGCTCTGCAATTTACCTTAACTTTATCAAGTGTTTTAGCATCTTTGAGCTTATTGTTTTGGTTTCAAAGCCTGCATATTTATAATTGGTTTTCCAGACACAGTAGACAGATGTTTTTAGCAGAAAAGCTCTGATTAACACACTACGTACACTACCTGCCCAGCACCAAACTACAGGTTGACAAAGTTAGCGACTAGTTAGTCAACATAATGGAGCATTTAGCTGCTAAAGAGCCAGACATGTCCCTTAGGAGTTGGTGGATACTAAAACAGAACTGAAAGGAGAATGAATATTGGACTCCATCAGCTAGCCAGAAACAAGAAGTGAAAGAAATGCTAATGTTACTCTGTGTCTCATAGATAGGGTAGAGAAGTTGGAAAGTATCAAGCTTTATTGTTGGTCTCAGTCTTTTCATGTGATTTGTTGACAATAAGAAAAATATAGAGTAACGCCAGCCTTACCCTTTAAATAGCGATTGAATAAATAAATATACATGCGAATGCTAGCTGCTGAATTTTATGTGTAAGGTCTTGGCTTTGCAAACAAAATGCTCCTTTGGACAATAAATCGTATTGTACTGTGTTCTAACTGGTCAAAAGGTCTATATGTCTATTACACAAGCGTGTGTTTACTGTATGTGTAGGCAGGAGCTCCTCAGGGTTCAGAGTTCAGCTGGAGATGGACACGGCCAATCACATGGGCCTCCTCTTGACCCCGCCTCCCTCCCTTCTCTCCCCCTCCACATCTTAGTATTCAGAGCACTGACATCGACACAGATCTCTATTCATTCACTCAGTGTGAGCTCCGGCACGGAGAGAGAGGAGAGGGAAGGGTCAAAAAGGACAGGAAAGGACAGAGCGTATCAGATTGCCTTGGTTCTTTTAGGCTTTTGTTTTTGTTGTTTTGTTTTTGGTTTGGTATAATCGCTCCGGAAAGCAGAGGCAGTTTGAGACAAAAGGGCCATTTAGCAAACAGTGAGTGAGAGCGAGAGAGAAGAAAAAGAAAAAGAAGGATGAGGTGAAAGAGAAACTGCAGCCCAGATGAGGGCAAAACTGTTAAGAGTGCACAGCCATCCAGGGACGATAAGTGTCCATGGCACCCGGGGGTGGGCTCATTTAATCAATAAACTGCTGACACTATGACACCCGAAGACACTAACACTATCTCATCACATTACACCACCAGCCTCTGACACAGGCGTTCACTTGAGACTTAGATGCATTATAAGCACTTGAGCAATGAATAATGGTGTAGCTGTATAGGACTGAAAGGCCACATATATTCAACATACACTATGTGGCCAAAACTATGTGGACACATAGATGAACATTAGACCCATATTTGAATGTGGAACGTCTAATTCTAAAACCATATGTGTTAATATGCTGCAGTAACGGCCTCCATTGTTTGAGGAAAGGTTTTCCACAAGATTTTGGAACCTGGCTGCAGGGATTTGCTCCCATCCAGCCACAGGAGCATTAGTGAACTCAACCTATCATGCTGGGTGATGAGGCCTCGCTTGCAGTTGGCATTCCAGTTCATCACAAAAGGTGTTGGGTGGCGTTGATGTCGGGGCTCTGCGTAGGCCAGTTATGTTCTTCCACACAAAACTGCTTAGCATTTTGTTTATGGACCTCGATTTGTGCAAATATTATTGTATGTGGTAGCACCGAGATCTCCCTAGCACAAACCGCGAAACAATGAGAAACAGCCCCATACCAAAAATACACAACATCCAGTGGACAGAGGTGTTCACTGACTTTTTGTACAGTTCTCCACAGCTGACAACTTCACCAAAACTAGATCCATCTCTAAAATAATTTGAAGTAAAACATGCCACCTATCTGATGAGCCAATCAGAAATGCATCACTACTATTACTGCTACTACTCCTACTACTACTTCTAGTAATAACAAAGCTAGAACATAATTTACCCAATAGTTGAAATTTCTCCCCAAAATATACTATCCCTTTTGTACCCCTATGCTCAGAATGCACATCTGCATGTGTCACATCTGCTGCAAGTGCTGCAGACTTGAGGTCTCTGTTCAAGTAAAAACAGGCCAGGAATTGAAAGCTGGAGTATGAAAACAGCTTTCAAGAAAATGGGAGAGGGTTATCACCAGTAGAAGATCTCTGTAAGTTTGATTCAAATTCAAAGACTTCTTTTCTTTCGTGTGGAATAACAGTCAATAGTGTCTCCTCATTACAATTCAGTAGCCGTCTTGTGCAACCGACATGTGAAGCAACCAGCACTAGCACACGTTTAACGTGAAAGGGCAGCTGTGCCATCATGCTGAAAGGGGGCTTTTATTTTGACAAGGCCAGCTGCCTCCAGTGAAAGGAGAAAGGGGCTTAAATGGACCACCGTGGACAGCCACAACACTGTCCACATAAAAATTTGCTTCTAATCCCCTTCTTCATCGTCGTCGCCCTCTCCTCGCAAATGTTCCACTCTGTCATTCTTCTCATTCATGTGATTATCAAATGTTCTCCTTTCTCTCCTTTTGCACACATCGGGCACCTTTTCATTTGAACTCACCTGCTGTTCAATTGATGTTACATACAACCTATGCCATTTTTCGTGCCATCTTTTGCCTCTGTCTTTTCATGCATTACTATTTTGCTCTCTTTCCCCCGTCTTCTTACCTCCTGTTGTCTCCTATTTCTGTCTCCAACCCCCTGCATTGCCAGCCATGACCTCAGCCACTCCCCCCTCCTCAGAAGGCTCCTCCCCACAGAAAGTATGCCACTCCCAGACGCAGACGGACATCACCAAGCCCCTGCTGGGCTCCACAGGGGTGCCCGGAGGTGCTGGTGCAGGTGGAGGAGGAACAGGAGCTGGAGGGCCCAGTGCTCTGCGAAGGAGGCGCCGTGTTCTCTCCAAAGATGGACGAAGCAATGTGCGTATTGAGCATGTCAGCGGGCGAGGGGCGCTCTACCTCCGCGACCTCTGGACAACTTTTCTGGACATGCAATGGCGCTACAAGTTCTTCCTCTTCTCCGCCACCTTCGCTGGGACCTGGTTCCTGTTTGGAGTGCTTTGGTACCTGGTAGCAATGGTGCATGGAGACCTACTGGGTAAGGAGGAAGAATTGGTAGAGGATAGGAGAGATTTATACTGCAGATAGACTGGAAATAGTAAAAAAAAAAAAAAAGCAGGAAAGACTATGAAAGACTTTATCTCTTTTAGAAGTTTTAGAAGCTCAATTAGAAGTTTTATCAACCTCTATTGGCAGCCAGCAGAACATCTGAATGGCTTGCCTTGCCCCTCTTTTCCACTCATACAACAACATCCTGTAATTGACAAAAAAGTCACGTTTTCACAACAGAGACATGGAAGGTCACAGGGAATTTTTTGTGAATGAGTACACGGTACACAAACTGGCAGAACATTGAGAGATGGACAAGATGTTCCTTGGTAATTTGTTCACACCCCCGGATGCATGATCTTCTGTTCTGTCTCCCATCCTCCAGAGTTTGACCCCCCCTCCAACCATACACCATGTGTAATGGAGGTGAAGACCCTGACAGGGGCCTTCCTCTTCTCTCTGGAGTCTCAGACCACAATTGGCTACGGTTTCCGGTGCATCACAGAGGAGTGTCCTGTTGCCATTGTCCTGCTCATTTTTCAGCTGGTCATCACCATGGTGATGGAGATCTTCATCACGGGCACCTTTCTTGCGAAGGTAGTCCGATGTAGTTTTTGGACATTTTATGCCTTCATTGTCAACTGGGGACAATGCTAGTTGTGGCTGGTGCCTCAAACCCCCTGACCCAAATATGTTCTTCTCTTACTTTCCCTTACCTTCCTTTAGAGAAAATCAGAAGCCTTAAAGAGGATCATTGAATGTCATGTAAAATATTTACAGTGTGTAGTATCATTATATATCAGTATTTACCAAGACTTTGACATGTTTCCCTCCTCGTGCAGGTGGCCCGTCCCAAGAAGAGAGGCGAGACAGTGAAGTTTAGTCAACACGCTGTGGTGTCAAATCATGAGGGTCGTCCCTGCCTTATGATCCGAGTGGCCAACATGCGCAAAAGCCTGCTGTTAGGATGCCAGGTAATTGGACTAAAGCCCCTTTTGGTAAAATTTTATTTCTATAGCTATTGTAGTCTGATTTTACTATTTGCATGTGCTATTTAGTGATTTCAATCGCATTTGGAGCGCATATGTGTGTTTTGTTCCTCATTTTTAATAGGAATTACCACCTCAAAAAGCTAATGTTTTGATATACCCTATAATTCAAAGCCTGTCTGAATAGACCCTTTATGTAGCTCCAAAACAAAACAAAACAAAACAAAACAGAAAAGCTTTTATAAGAACCATAGGCTCATTAAATGGGCTGCTGTTATATCAGGTACATTTAGTTCAGACATTTAATCTACACTATAGGCCTTCTTCCTCTAACTGATTGTGATCACTGTTACATACTACTATCACAATATTATGTGTTGGCTGGAAAATAGCATTATGTGTCACATCCTGTCGATAAAAACCTTTCAAGTGTTTTGAATGTTTGCCCTACTGCCATAATCTTGCCGGTATGAAATATAGTAATGACTCATTCATTCACTGAATATGGCAGTGCATTGCCCAAGGACACATAAATATTTATGGAGATACTGGCATTTCAGGTGTTAAACCTGGGGCCTTTTGGTTACAGGATGCCTTCTGCAACCTCTTGGCTACATTTACTGACTCCATCTTGGCTCCCAGGTGACGGGGAAGTTGCTTCAGACGTCCCTCACAAAGGAGGGTGAGACAGTGCGGCTGGACCAGCGCAATGTGCCTTTTCAAGTGGACACGTCCAGCGACAGCCCCTTCCTCATCATCCCCCTGACCTTCTACCACATCATCGACGACAACAGCCCTCTCATAGCCTGGGCAGCAAAAGGTATATCAATGTTCTAAGTCAAGTTGTGTAGCAGGTCTGATAACCAAATATCAAGACGTAACCTAGTAATCAGTCCAGTCTCAGGATCCATATACACAATACAGGTTATCTGCATGTTACACAGATTGAGGTGGGTCTAATAAAATATTTGGAGGCAAGCTGTGTGATTTCTCACGACAGAAATTTGTTGTTATGCTGAACTGTGTAATAAAAACCTGCAGGAAAAGGTGTGAGAGCAGAGTAGTAGAAGGCAGTAGAGAGAGTAGTAGACCAGAAAAGCGTTCACGTGGCGATTGACAGCTATGAGCTCCCACCACTGACTTTGGCCTTCTCCGATTGGTTAGAAGGCCAGGCTTGCTTAAAAACTTTGAAAGGGAATTTCTCCGCCCAGCTGCCATGCTAGTTTAATGAGTCTGGGTCAAAGCGGTCTTTGACAGCACCTCTCTACATTAAATATGTTTTTTGGAACAATTAAACTACTAAACTATATAACTAAAAAAGTATCAGAAAAATGTTACATAACTATCTTTAGTTACAAGTCTTTTTCTTGCAAGAATTGATCTTAGTTGATGTATTTTAGGGAACTAACGTGTAAAAGAGTATTTTGAGGTCAAAATGCACAGCTTTTATGCAAAAGACTGGGTTGGGGGATCTGCAGTTTATAAAACCACAATGGTTTACATTTTTGAGGGATATATATTAATATTGATACATAGAGTTGAGATTTTTACAATCAAAGATCAAAATCATTTTCTTGGGTGAGAGATGTGCACCCTGTGAACAATTGCTTTGGTGTTACTATTGTTCTGCCAGCAATAATTTAATGACAAAAGGTGTAATATCTTTCATGAAACTGTCAATTTCTTTATTTGAAATCAAAGTTTTCATATGTCTCTTGAGACTAACTGTATGTACATTAAGTATGTACGTGTGTGTGGGCGTGTTGGTATTTACAGTCATGTGCTGCGCGCTTAGCTGCCTCTAGCTGTCCAGAGTTGGGCTGGTTAGGCACTGGAGGAGAGGGCTCCTCTGGCTGGAATGTGTGTGACGGAGATCACCAGAGACCCCCCTCGATAGAGCACAATGCTGTGCAGTCCGGGGTGCTGACATGGAGCCTGCATAGATCCACTCACAGTAGCTCACTCTTCACAGCACTGGAAGCTTCAAAGGCATCAGTACCCATAGACTCTGGTCGCTGTGTTATTTATACTCATGCTACTTACTATAGACGGCTTCTTTCATTTCCTTCCTTGGCCTCACTTGGCACACTTAATTTTCTTAATTGTTGGTATCAGTTCACTTCCTCTCCCTTTGTCCTATTATTAGCCTGCTTTGCATTTTTGATCTTCCTTTTAACTTTAATTGTCGTTTCTTCTAGTTTAGTTTTAGTAATCATTACCTCCCCTTCAGCTGTACCCTTTTCAGTTATAATTAGCCTCTTGGTAGTGAATCTTGAACTTCCAGTTATTTTAACTGTATTATATATATTATTAGTGCCTACCGTAACATTAGACAGTTTTTGTTGCCAGGTGCCAATTGTTGCTTTACCTGGCTTGCTTCCTATCATAAATCCAGACTTGAAGGCTTAAAAGTACCCATGACATAAAAACACTGAACAAAACATTATGCTAATTTCTGCCCTTGGAGGTGTAAGAAAACACTTATTGAGTCAAATGTGCAGTTTGTGTTACAGAGTACACGTACCTTAATCCTTGTGTCACTTGATTCTCAGCACAAGCACGAGCACAAGCAATTCCTCAGTTAGCCTTAACACCCAAAGACATAATCCATATCACTTAAAAACTGATGACGCCTCTTGGATGACTAATGAAACACCTTCTGTTTTACAAAAAATCTGTCTGCTGATGGTTCAGTATCTGTTTTCCTTCTTTATTTTGTAGTAAAAAATTGTATCTTTCAACTTTGATGATTTGATGATCTGTTTTACAAGTTTTAATCATAAACTGGAAATGTTGAAATAACACGACCAGACCGGAAAACAGAAAAATGGGCAAGTTAAAACTTGTTTGGTGTTGTTAATGTCCCTAATAGGTGAATGAGAGTCGGAGTGATTATTGTCTGTTTATCTGTGTTAGTCCTGGTGATACTCCTGGTACCCAGCGTGACCTTGGATAGGCTCCAGTTCTGAAACTCTGCACAGGATAAGTAGGCAAAGCTCATGGATGCATGGATGAACGGATGGATGGATGGCCACATCTACACTTTGAGAAGTTCTTGGACACACATTGATGATGATACTCATGACTGAGCATGATTCTGCACTTACTGGTTCACTAGACAGAGCTTTACAGCCCCCTGCAAACCTCCTCTTTATCTCTTCATGCTCAGGACATGTACAATGTGTACGGGAACTTCAGCAGGGAACAGCGCTATTAGGACCGTTGAATACTGGCTTCCAGTGCAACGGTGTGTGAATCTTCTTGGCATTGTGTGACTATGACTCATTAAATCAGGAGGGCAGGACACTGTGGAGATGGTCTACAGGAGAGATGGCATGGCTATCCAAACCCACGGAGCTTAGAACATCAGCGCATTCCTCGTAACCAAATAGTTGTACGTACTGTATCACACACACATAGGGCTGATTGTGCAAAATCAAAATGCACATTGTAAAGAATACCGCCAATGAATAAAAATGGCTTTTATTTCCTGTAGAGCTGAGTGATAACAAAACTCTGCTGTGGTTGATGACAAAGCGCTTGTCGGTTGAGAAAGGTGTATAAGCTAGTACGCAGGAAGTCGAAAACGGCAAGCAACAGGATACAATAACAAGTTATAGGCTTAAACAGTACGACAGGAAGTCACAATAAACAACCTGGCAGGTATACTGTGCTTTAGTCTATTCTAATGGAGCTGATGAGGATATTAGAAACAGGTGGGTGAGGAGATCACGTGATGGGGAATGGCAGGGACACACTGTACAAGAGCTGCGTCAAGAGGCAATGGCAGGGTCTGATCCAACAGGAGAGTTAGGGGCTAGCAGATGAGGAAAGCCCCCCAAAATGATCTACTATCGTCATGACGGTTTTATTTTATCGGCAACAGTTTTGTAGGGCAAGTGCAAATGTTTGCATTTCATTTTATTTCAGTTCTCCCAGTAATCTGCATCTTGCTAAAAGAGGAGTAGAACACTGCACTGTTCGCTGAGCTGATACTGATGATAAATATTGACTCATGCAAATAATTAACACTGACTAGCTGGCTTTTTGAATGTCATAGATGTTATGAAAGCCAACACCAAAGTAGTAACTGTAAAACAAGACTAAGATGCTACAGCAAATCTGTGCGACTGAGGTATAATGTTTTCCAGGCTCATTAGTTTAACATTCTAGGAGGCAGTAATTATCACACATAGTAAAGCTGGAGCTGTTGGAATTGTCTGTCTTGCAGTTTTTTGGTCAAAAATCACAGTACTGGACAAAGTTTTGAAATTTTACACAATTCCATGACAATCCATCCAATAGCCATTGAGATGTTTCACTCAAAACCACAAATGTGAACCTCATGGTGGCGCAAGAGGAAGAGTCAGGGCATCACCAAAGTCATCACGATTCATCACCTGTGAACCATCAACGTATGAAGAGAATTTCACCGCAGTTATAGAAATATTAAAGACCAAAGTGGTGGAACAACTGACAGGTCGACATTGCCAGCCCCAGAGCCATGCTGGTAGTGATGCAAGGAAGATCACTGCATAAATGCAAAGGGCGCCCTTTGCGCTGCGCACAATAAGCCAATACAGAGAATCCCTCCACCACGTTTGTGTCGCAGTGTGTACAAGCAGTTGCGAAACCTGGTGTTTCTTGGGTCTGGGTTAGGGTAAGGACTGTTTAGACAGATGATCGAGTCTGCATTCTGAGTGAGGCCTGTTGATGCAGGTGTGTGCTTGTTTGAGTGCGTATGTCTTCTAGTGTGTCCTTTGTGTCATGGGAGCTGTGTGTTGATGATTGAAAATATCCTGGATGTGTCTTTCAAATATATATGAGTCATGTGTGAGCCTGTATGACTGAAATGTTTCCAAACTGCAGCAGCTTTTACTTCGTGTGTGATCAAATTAATTTCAGGTGTGAGTTCTGAAAGTGTGTGTGTGTGTGTGTGTGTGTGTGTGTGTGTGTGTGTGTGTGTGTGTGATCTGGTCAAGTGTGTTTGGAGTCAGTTAATGTTTTGGAAATTTCAGGGCGTGCATGTGCTTGTGTGCACACGTGTGGTTGTGTGTGTGTGTGTGTGTGTGTGTGTCTGCATGTTTGTGTGTGTCTTTCCTTAGCCACATTCATCACTGTCTTTCATTATATGAATCAATCTGTTGCGTTGAAACTTTTTTTAAAAATCAACTGGGATCTGACGCCTTAAAATACAATGCAAACAAAATACAATAATTCAAGCACATCATGGATAATGGCATGAGACAACTAACACAACTCAACTGAGGCCAAATCATCTGTGCGCAAACACTGCTGCTTAAAACTCCCATATTGTGAAACTTGGTTTTGATTGTGTTTTGTGTTTTTCATAAACTCAGAGATGTAAAGTAAAAGTTGTGAAAATATAAAGTCGCTTACTACTGCCATTCCTCTAGCTCCCACACAACAAGATGGGCCCCCCCAGCTTTAGAAGCCTGTATGAATCTCCAATAGGCGCCTGGCAGCTGAGTTATCTGTGGGATGGTCAGACAGTGTAAACAAACTTGTGTTGGTACCTGCAAGCTAGGGACAAAAAGTTTGGTTAGCAGTTGTGTTGAGGAGCAAGGACTTTGCCACTCAGGCGGCATTGACAGTTTTAGTCACCACTGGTGTTTTAGCTGCGGCGTGCGGGCCAACGGCGAACAGTAAACTAGCGGAGTGAGAGAGCGGGCGAACAAGAGTGAGGGAGGGGCGGAGTTGCGGCTGTCAGGGCGGAAAGGGGCGTACTGATCGGCGCAGGTGGTGGGTGAGAAGTATAAACTGTGAATGTAGCTCTACATGTACATGATGAGCCACGATTCGCATCTTGCCGATCCTGCAGCCATGTTTACCGTAACCTTCCGCCACATTTGATCCTGCGCCGCCTTGTTAGTTGATCTTAGCTAACTTAGACAGTCTTAGAGCTTAGCCAATCAGACAGTTCGCTGATGAATAGCGGGAGGTTACTTCCATCTAGCAGCAAAACCTGACCATTTGCATGGGCCTTTAACCTCGGGTCTCCTCTGTCCTCTGTCCTCCAGGTGGTGGCTGGACAGACCCGGAGCTGGCTGACTTTGAGCTGCTGGTGATCATGAGTGCCACAGTTGAGCCAACTTCAGCCACCTGCCAGGTTCGAACATCCTACCTTCCAGACGAGATCCTCTGGGGCTACGAGTTTCCCCCCGTTGTCTCCCTGTCCCCCTCAGGAAAATACGTGGCTGATTTTGCCTTCTTTGACAAAGTGGCCAAAACCAAAACCCCGCCCCTCTTCAAGCAGGCCCTGCCGCCAAGCCCGCTATCACAGGCATCCCCTTATCACAGCAGCAAGGATGATGGGACAGACCAGGAGAAGATGAGACTAGAGGAGAGCTACAGGGACAAGAAGACGGGGCGAGACAAGGGGCGCATCAGAGATAGCAGCCCACTGAGCATGCGTATTAGTAATGTTTGAGGGAGGAGAGACCGGAAGGGTTTACGGAGAGCTGATATCAAACTGGGATTAAAGGTAAAGACAGAAAAAAGATCCAAGCTGCTCTTTAGAAGAAGTAATTTTCTCATGTAAAAAAAACTGTCTCCCCGAGTCACACACACAACACTCTGCCTGCACATATTCAAATTGTGGACCACATGGCCGGAAATGAAAAACTCGGGTGCCCTTTCACTGCACCTGCCAACCACACACAGACACAATATGCCAATGTGCTAATGCAACCACAAGTCTATAGAGAAGACAATGAGGATGAATGCAACCAACTTCAAAGGGAGTAGGTTACAAATCTGACGTGTACAAATGTACAGCACAACATCAGATCATTCATAGAGACATTTTTCCAAATTCTATGAATTTTTCTTTTTTTCAAGAGAACTTGATTTACTGTAACTGGAGGATGCTCAAACACCACAAATATCTTCATCTCATCAGGTCATTTCTGTCTGTGATTTAAAGATTTTTTTTTTAATGACTCTTATGACCTGATTCCAATAGAAACTTGTTTCAAGAATCTTCTAGAAATGAGTGTCTCTTCCTACAACTAAGAAGGAATAACAAAATTGAACTTGATTCAGAAACTAGAAAAAGGTTATTTTTATTGGAAACACATTAAAATATTCTCCCCACACTTACAGATTGTTATTATTTTTTTTTTAACCTGTTTTAAGAAAAAAAGAACATATTACAGATTACAGAAAAAATTGACTTGATAAGACGATTTGTGCAGTAAAGTTTAAAGTCTGGTGTGGATGTTAATCACTGAATCACAGTACTGTTTTTTTTTCTTTCTTTTTTTTTCTTTTTTATTAATAAAATACCTGCAAAAGGTGGCGAAAATACTGGAACCATATTATTTTTTTAACAAAACATTTTGAAGGAATGTATCGTATTTTATGTACCTAGTACTTTATAACAACACCATTACTTGTTACACCTGAAAATAGTGTGCTCTTTGATATGAATGTCCTTGTTTTTATTTGGGTAAATATGTTTAGTAATATTACTAGAAGCACTTTAACTTTTAAGAAAAGTGGCATTTTACACAAGGGATATAACTGAACTAACTTTGATTCTTAATGCACTGTATTAGATAATAAATGGGCTTTGTGAGTGTGTGTGTGTGTGTGTGTGTGTGTGTGTGTGTGTGTGTGTGTGTGTGTGTGTGTTTACACTCGCAAATTGACAACTTTGTGAGTATGTTATCACTTTTTGTATGAACCATTTTGTGAACAGTTTTAAATAATTTCATGTACAGTATGTCTGTTTTAATGTACCTCTGTACAGTATGTGTAAAAATATTTTTTCACACATTCTTGACTTCCTAATGTCCTGACATTTGATACACAGCTTTGCATTTTCAGTATACCATATTTTCAGTGCAGAGTATTATTTCTGTAAATAATACACCCATCTTTTCACTGCTGTGATTTTTTTTTCATACAGTGGTTATGAAAGTGTCCGAGGATTCTGCTAATGTATCTAATAAACTGCCTTTTTTTTAATGTTAGATAAATACATATATTTGGATCAAAATGACTTTTTTCTCTTTTTACTGAACGTGGAAATGGTAACTTAAGTGAAATTATGGTACTTGTTCAAGGGGATTAGTTGAATTCATTGGTCTACGGAAAAATGAAAGGGAAGTGACTATCTGATTTTTGAAAGTAATTTGATTAGGAACATTAGATTAAAAAAAATACTTTACAACAAGAGATGGATAAATATCAGTACTATATTTTCACCAGCTGTTCATCACCAATATCTCAAAAATATAAAGCACCTAGATTTAGTATTTAAGGGAATCAAGGACTTACGTTCATTGCTAGCAATTCAAAATGATCATAGTCTGTTTTAAATGTGTGCTCTTGACTATGAGATCACGTGCCACTATTCAAAAGAAAATCCTCTGCTGTATAAAGCTCACTCAGAATACTGGAAGCTCATTGGTCTGACTGCTACTGTTCTTTTTAAGTGCCTTCTTTAATAAATTTGGTATCTACAACGTCTGCATGTGTGTACAATTTTGAACTGTCAGTGCTTACTGTGCAGGGACTAGCGTGCATGTTAAGATGTTGACTGACAAATGCTGGTGGCATGACACAAAACATAAGTTTAGCGAAGTTGAGCAGAATAACATGTGAAATAATTAAGTATTATAAAATTATAATTATCATAAAATATAGTTATGAAAATAACAATCCTCCCAGGGCACCAAAATGTACAGAAATGGTGAGTGTGCACTTCCGGTAAAGTTAATTAAGTAACCTCGCAAAGCTAGGTTGAATATTATAAAACCAGAATGGCATTGTATATTTAAAAGTCTAATGGCCTGCAATGCCATGACTTTGGGAGTCTCTGGTATTTAGATGCACTTTCACAGTTTATTTTAGAGTTTATTATGAAAATAAGAGTGACACATAAGGAACAGAGGCAAAATAGAAACCCCTGCAAACCAATACAACAGCCCTCTTTGCCACTGAGGTGTTGATTCCTGAGGATGTAGTGTGTGGTGATGCATTATAAACAGCCTGCTTGCCAGGTGGTGAAAGAATTGAACAAATGACACACTCCTTTCTATGTCATCTTTGCTGTAGTGAAAATGTGCAGAAAGTCACAAATGTGAGTCTGCTATGTTATGGCGTTTCTGCTTACATTAAAGAGTGTATATATTTCTCATCAAATCGGTTTTATGTTTAAATCATCGAATACTCAGTCAAAAATCAAGTCAAAGGGGTTTATAGTTCATACCCATTTAGTGGCCAAATTATTTTCCCACAACTTATAATATTACCATGGTGCTTTTTGTCCTTCAGGTACAAAGTCCAAATGTAGTTTCCATGACATCAAAATCTCCACTGATGCCATCTTCAGCGGGTAATTTTTGACCCATAATGCAGCACATAGCCAATAGGCAGAAACTGCCTTCATAGTTTACTTAAGTATGTATTGATATATTGTAATTACATAGATAAAGGTGAAAAACAATTGAGTCAAACAGTTAGAAACCTACTTTACTTCTTGCACAAACCACAGGAAGAAGCTGTGAAAAAGACACACGCACACACACACACACACACACACACACACACACACACACACACACACACACACACACACACACACACACACACACACACACACACACACAAACACACACACACACACACACACACACACACAAACATATACATACACACATACATACATATATCAGAGCATGAGAATTGAGTTATCAGTATGCACCTTATCAATTATTCTAGTTTTATATATTGAAAGTAATATTTCATATTTAACAATGTTAATTATATTTTAGGCCCAAACTTGTACTACTTTATATTTTAGGCCCACTAAACACACACACACACACACACACATATACACACACTCTACTTTCCCACACTGGAAAAGATACTGAATTCTAAATTAAGTCTTCGCTCTGTAATGACCCGTCCAAATTCAAAATTCAAAGTATAATGTAGCAGGCTGCACCTCGCGACGCAAAATACATGTGACCAGCAAGATGTGCTGACCATTTAACCATGAAACCAAACATCTGGGAAGTAAAATGCATGGAAGCATCTTGGTTTCAGCATCATAGAAAAAATAATTGTGGATTAAGGTAAGGGTGTGTGCTGATTTTGTAAAATGCCGGCTACCGTACAACAACAGAAAATACTGGTCACCTCATCTTGTCTCTCAGATGAGGTTATTAGACACATGAATTCTACAGTTTAGTTAAGGATTCAGCAATGTGGGTTGTATTCAAATGAATTTAAACAAATTATGTCTTAGTTCTCACTCGTTGGAACTTGATTTTTAAAAAAACAGTGACAGCTGGTTCTTGTCTACCACTTCCTGACCTTTGAGAAATATGACATCTGGTGTCACTGCTCTGCTACACTTACAGTTTGCTGCACCATCAGATCCACCTAGAACTTATCTTCCTGTTTAGTCATTTCAAATTTGTTGAGATTAAAAACCATTGTTGACATAAGACTTTTAAGTGGATCGAATATGTTTCTTTTTCTGAGTTGCTGGATTCTTGCAGGTAAGATGGATAAAAACTATATTATTTGTAGATAGAACCAGTTAATCTATTTTTGTAAATTTTTATGAGGTTCCATAAAGAAACATGCTGTAAAACTACGTTTATTGCAGTCTTATTTAAGTCTTTTTTAAGTTAATGTAGGAATATTAATTTTGGAATTTGACCAAATTATAAAGTTGCTTTTAGTTTATTAGAAATATGAACTAATCCCTTGTGCTCCCAGGTCTCATAGAGCATTACAAAAAGATTTTGCATATGTTTTCTAAGATCAAATTTTTATGCTAGCAAGTGCTACTGTTTTAGTGATGTCTGCCTTATTTTTTTTTTTACAGCAATGCCACAACAAAAAATTCAAACTGAGGAAAGAGATTTTTTACATCCAGACCTATCACACGTTTACCTCAGTGTATCTTTTGCATGTAGAGTAAATTTTGTGAGGTCCAATAATGTATTTTAAGACATTTTCTTTTCTTGGGATGTTTCTGATCAGGAGTCGTGGCGGACGACCCAGTGGTGACACATTACCAACTGAAAAACAGCTCACTATGTCTACACGTCAGAAAACCACCACCATATAAAGGTTGTACTTGGAGGTTTGCTGAAACAGCTATTATTACTTCTTCTGAAATGAACCCCAAATATGCGGCGAAAGTGGATTACAATCCCACAAACCTCTCCTTGTGTATAAAAGAGCTGACTGACAACGACGCTGGCATCTATACAGTCACATACAGTGACTCCAGCTTTAATCTTTCATCTGAGAAACACAGAGTCATTGTTCAAGGTAGGTTCTATGTACTACTTTGTCTTTAGACTGTGCCTGGATCTGCTTTATGTGTTCATACATTTCTGACTTTAGAAGCATTTATCTCAAGAACAGCTTTAACTCTCAGACACGTGAATGCAATAAGCATAAAAGAACCTGTCACTATCTTTAGCCGCCCCGTCATATGCAAATTTTTTTTCTCATTGCAACTTCAAAACTGCTCAATAGTTTGGATTGCTAGCGTGGATGTTGCCTGTAGTTACGAGGCAGTTATTTCACGTCCTAATTCTATTTCCCATACGTCACATGTTAAGGTTAAAACACACACATTCCAAGTATAATCCGTGTGTTATGTTTCCAAATGGTAGACAACAGAGGGTGCCACTAAACTGTCTAATATCTCTGCTTGGCTGGCTGTTGCAGACGGAGTTCCTAGACCTGTCATCAAAATTTCAATGGCGCACTCCAACCTGTCGGCCGAATTCTGCAATATCACAGTCAACTGCTCCATCCAGGATGACTGGGTGTTGTCTTTCTGTGATGAGGACAGTTGCAGGACATCTCAGAAGTCGCTCAGTCGGGTCAACATCACCATCTCCACTCACGGCAGAACTGTTATCTGCAGTGGCAACAACCACGTTAGCAGAAATAAGTTTTCTGAGACCGTGGCAACAACATGTCAGTATTATATGTTTCTAAATGCCGGTATAGCTGGTTTGTTGATTTACCACCCACATTCATTTCTTTCTTGGAGTTTTGTTGAACCACCTCATCATTTTAATAATTTGCCATGATTACAGTTTTTTCCACTTCCTTTTAATGTCTGAAAAGCAAGCACTGTCTGCTAATAATGTGTTTTCATATCTTTCCAGGTTTCAATAAATCTAATCCTGAACACAAAGAGGCGTCACAACCCACCATTGTAATAGTAGTAGTAGTTGTTACACTGTGTGCATCCCTCTGTGCATTTATTGCTTTTATGGCTTTGCGGCTATTTTCAGAGTATAATCGCCATCGGGTAAGCCACATTTACTGAGCAATATTGATATTTGTCATATAACTTTATGAATGTAAAACTAGAACGATTTGACAGGATGGTGTACTTCTTTTTGAGTAGCATGTTCTGAGATAAAAAGGAAACCAAACAATTTTACAAAGATGCGGAATTGAGTATTACTTTAGTGCCCGTTGTCTTTTCATTGTATGTCACATTTTGTTTGAGTGACTCAAAACATATTTTGTTATTTCCAGGGACATACATCTACTATTCAGTTAATACAAAACCAGCCAGTTGAAGAACAGCCACAACCTGAGCCTAGAGTCTCGACCTCTTCTTTCAGTCAAGCTGAGGCCACTTATGAAAACCTGGATGCCACACAGCCCAGCTGGACCATCAGTCCAAAAGACGGATTGGGGTCCATGCCCACCCAGATGATAGATACCGTCTACAGTGTTTTACATGTACCACATGTGACCCCTTGTCTTGTCGAGCATGACAGCTGTAGAGATACGAAAGGACACGAGACGATTGAAGAGGCATCAACTTCACAGCCTGTCGCCGTGGATGAAGCAGAGCGCCACATGCAAATTGACACGGTGTACAGTGTGTTGCAAAGGCCAAAAAATCTGAAGTCACAGCACCACCAACAGGTCAAACAAGATTTTCAAAAGAGGTGAACATGACAAGTGGAAGAAGCATGTTATATGGACATTCATGCAAAATTTAATTCTTTAAGGTACATTTTTTATAGGTTGTCTAGATGAAATAATGGGGCTCATTTAAAATGTGTATTAATATTAAAACTCTGCGAATCTTCAATAATACAGTTTATTCGTAATTTTTTGTGCTACGTTCGTTGCAAGAGATATTTCAATATGACTTGTGTACAAAGCAGTGAACCAGAACTGAACTGGGTCATTAGAATCTAAAATTCTCTGCTTATAACCCTATTAAAACTTGGTGCAAATGTTTAAATCGGGACAGTTCAAGGGCATCGGCATCACTGTACAAAGTATATTTGGGTAACATTTGTTTTCATGTATATCCACTTTATTCATCATCCAATGTCTAAGATGCTCCAACCCAGGTCTTGAGAGTACCAAACCGTCATCCCTTGTGAACTTGAAAGGGGGCTGTGTGGTCAGACTAGAAAATGACAGTAGAACACCTAATTAAACATATTGTGCCTTAATACTTAACATATCGAGTACTACTGGGGCCAATCCATGGACGCATTGTATCAGTGAGGTAGGCTTTGATGCATACATGTTCCTGACCTAGGCTTTTGAAGTAGGAGGAATAAAGATCTGTGCTTTCGGTTAATAGTGCACCTGGAAAGATTGGTCAAGTAAACTTAAACTTTTATTTAAATGAACATCATCAACCAGCAGAATAGCATGCTCCAATGCAAATCACATCTATGTAATTAATTCAATATACATGTTATCTCAATGTGCAGTTTAAAATGAAATTTTTTCTAGAAATGACCACAGGGGGGTGTCAAAGGTGGAAGACTAGTGTTAGCTACAGCTGATTTCATTTAGTTTCATACTGATAATAATCCTGCAATGTTACAACACGTAATAATAACAAACAAGCAGTTTTTTTTCATGCTGTCAAACATGTCTGTTTTACAAATGAGTCCCGATAGTTTGCCCCTGTTTCTGTTTAATATCTGATGAAAACCTACTGTCATACTGTATACAGTAGCAGCACAGTATTTTTGATGTAGAATTCTACACGAAAGACAATGGGTAGCAGGGCATATTGAAGCACACTGTAAGATGACACACAGCAGCTGGCCTCTGTTTCACTGTAGTTGGTTTTCAAGGGGACAGGGTCCAGCTTGGAACGGAGGCAGGACTTTGGCTCTGTAGCAGAACATGTGACTCTGTGGTTTTGTGGGCAACCTACATTCATGCTTTTGCAGTGTACTTGGGAGCTTTTGTCCAACAGCCGTGTGCATGTCTGCTATCCAAATATCAGAGATTTACAATACATTGCATATTTTAAAAGCAGAGTAAACGATTCTGGAGCAAGACTGTTGATGTTTGAACTCAACAGCAAAGCAAAAACACCCCTTCTTCTATTCAGTTGCAGAGCCTTTGGCAACTATGACAGCCTCTAAATGTTTCTTGAACCCATCTAGAAGCTTCTTGTCTACCTGTCTCCTGGTAGTTTCTGCCACCCTTCAACTGCCAAGCGTTCAAGCTCTTATAAGTTTGCAGGAGTCCTTTTTGCAATGGCAGATTTCAGCTCTCTCCAAAGGTTTTCAATGGGATATAGGTCAGGACTTGTTGTTGGCCAGTTTAAACATTCCATCCATTCCTTTTAAACCATTTTGTGCTGTTGGATGTGTGCTTTGGTTTGTTGTCCTCCTTGGCCTTCGCCCATGGAGCCCTACTTGGTTTAGTGTGCTGCGTATGGAATGGGCTGAGACCACCACTCCAGATTGCTCCAGGTCAGCCTGGAGCTCTTTAGATGTCTTGCGTGGTGTTTCTTCCACAATCCGCATCAACCTTCTCAAACTTCTCTCACTGAGTTTCTTCTTTGCACCACATCCTGGGAGCGTCTTAAAAGTTTTATGATGGTGAAACTTCTTGATTATTATACAAACTGTTGAAACAGGGATTTTAAGATCTTTGGCGATTGACTTGTAGCCTGTTTTTTGGTAATTTCTAATAATCTTTTAGACAGATTTACCATTGTGAAAAAGAAACTGGAAACAATCAATCCCTTATTATGTAGTAAAACCATCATTCATTGGTTAATTCAGGTCATGTAAACACTGAAAACTAAGCACAAGTGAGTCTTATTTGTTTGTTATTTTGTTTGAGGAACTATTTTTAATTCATCAAAAAGGTGCCTATTGTTGTGTCGAGCGTACTTTTTGTGTATGTATTTTTTATTTCACTATATTAAAGCCTTTTTGTGTTGTTATTCAGTCACTTTTGACTTTTATCAAATATCCTGATTAGAAAAAAAAATGTTAATCTGCATTTATTTCTGAAGATATTCTAAATTCCGTACTTAAAATTCAGGTGTGCCAATAATTTCAACCAGGATTGTATACACTGACTAACTGTGTCCTATTTGATTCCAATATGAATCATGGTTAGTCTGAGTCTGTATTACTTTGCCCTGCTGAAGGCATTGCTATGTTTATTGTTTATTCTGGTTCTTACGCAGTGGATGAGGAAGTCAAGGATGCTTCTTAACCACAAGACCACAAGGCACCGCCCCAGCCAATGGGTTTTAACAGACTCAAGGTAATTGTGGTTTTCGAATGCCAACGTAAAAAGGGCTCTCAACTCTCTGAACAGTTATTTTACTCTCCATAAGAAAACCCATGAGATTTATAGCTGCTAATGGAAAACGGGCTGGCTGGGAAATGGGGGAGGACTTTAGATCTCTACTATATGTGCTACAGCACCAAGTAAGGCAAGGAGAAAACATAATTCTGTCTTTTTGCTTGCTTAGTTCGTTTTCCTGAAACAATTTCTATTCTCCTCGAATTCAATCATGCAGTCAGTTGGTCATTTTCTGTGTCTTGGTCTCAGAGAAAATTGAGGAACTCTGAAACCAGAATACCGCCACAAGCTGAGAGGATCCACAGATACTTTGCTGAGGTTATGGGATGTTTTTCACTATAGCACTGTAGCTTAATTTTGTTGTTGAAGATAAAGACCTGGGGACATTTTCACATTAAAACAGCATCTCAGTCACTGTGAGAATGTGTGAAATGTTGATTTCATGTCCTTTTAAAGCTACACACTGTAGATAAGTAGGCGATTTACTGATACTGGAAGGGAAAATGTATCTGAAAAAAAAATTTCAGATAAATTTATCTTATTTATCTCTTACTGACCCTTTCAGTAATTTCACGGAGGAAAAACTCTGCATCCTAAAATCTTTCTGTGGCCATTGCAGGGATCATTTGAAAGTTGTGTTTCTTTCTTTACACTATATTTACCTTTTTCATATCCACTGCGACTCTCTGTGTTGGAAGCTATTATATCACCACCACAGTTGTTATTGCTCATTTGAGTGATAAGAAGGCAAAATATTTATAATTCAGGGCTTCATCATAGAATGAGCAGACAGATCATACAATTCAAGCACGAAATGAGAAAAGTTTTGGGCCGCGTTTTATATCAGATTCACTATGGAGAGTATTAAGCACACATGTAGAGGATTTACTGTACATGCCTGAACAGTATTATCATACGTACTGTAGATACACACGACACACACCTCATGACAATGCAGGCATTGTGGATGCAAGAGCAGTGGGCCTTTGCACAAAACACAAACTGATATATATTTTTGCAGTGGGCAGGAAGAGTGAAAATGTCAAAGTATTCTGTGGTCAAAGCCACTGTAGTTGTCTGAGTTTTGTGTGAAGCGGAAGGAAGAACACATAAGCTATACTCTGAAGGAGAAGTAGAGAAAATTCATATGAAATGTAACTTCTTCTGCAACAACCTTCTCTCTTTCTCTTATTAACAATCCACAGTGGAAACATTTCTCGGAAGCACAACGACAGTGTCAGTGCTGGATGTAGGCATGGGGCACACTTTGTTCTGTGTGCTGTCATTATTCTGTGAGTACATTAGTGATTTTCCAATTCTGTGACTTTCTGAGGCAGAATCATGTGTTTTTTTGATCAACACAGTATCTTTTTAGACATGACGTTGGTTGCTAATTAGGCTTGGTTCAGATTGGCCTGGACTAGTTATTTTGCGCAGATATTTGTACAATGCATATGCAGTATATGGTCTAGGGTATAAGGCATTATGCATAAAGCTATTTTTTTAGTTTATATTTCATTTTAAAGAGGTTTGTTTGTGTTTCCTGCCTCTTTAGCAATTTACAGAATATCATCTGAGAAATTTGTTGATGTGCAATGATTTTGACTGTCTGTCAGATTGACCCTGTCTGATGAAGTTTCAATCTTTATTTTAGTGCTGAATACACTCTTCTATGGAAAGGCTGAAGGTGAGCAATTGTTTTTGTTACTATCATTTACATATTATATATCCTATTTATCTTATTAACAACTATATCACTCTTAATTGCATATTCTTCAAAACATTTTTTTTTGTTTTTTTTTTTGGTATTTGTCTTACCAGGGCAGTGTTGTATGCATGTTTATGTATGGAGACTTGTATGGAACCATTTGGTGTGAGGCCCTGTACGAAAGCTTCTTATTTTGTTAACATTACTAGAAAATTTATCCATCCATCAAAATGTTGTCTATTTAAATAAATTTGTGGTTTTGAGTTAGTGAGTCATGTTTTTGTGTGAATTCATAAACATGCGGAGCCAAAGAGGCTACACTGGGTGAAATCAGATAACTTGCACAAAACATTATGCATGACAGAGACATACGTTGGTCTCCACTGTGTTCAAAAAAAATGATCAAATACATTTTTGATTTCCATTACAATAACTTTCTTGTTTGATTGTTTTTCTAACCTAAACAGAACATGTACTTAAGGCCACTCTGACAGCAGATAGGACAGTTATAGCAGCAGGGGGCAGTGTGACACTGGCCTGCTCTGTAGATGGCTCTGCTGACTGGGTATTTGAATGGTACGGACGTACCTCTGACTCTTCCGAGGCTCAGATCAAAAAACGTGGTACATCAGACCACACTTTTTTCTTTCCTTTTTTTTTCCGTGAAAATTGGTGAAACCATCAGGACTGATCAGTAAAGTCAGTCATAGTTCAAATGCACTGAGGCATTTGAAACATAACCAGTTCATTCATTATTAACATATTAAAGAAAATATAAAGGGAAGACATTTATGTGAGTATTTGGGCCATGGGACATTTAGTTGTAGCTCCATCATCGACGCTGGATGATAATTATTATTAACCAATTTTCAGTCATTCAAATTGACCTAACTCATAGGGACTTGAATGAACTTTTTGTCTTTGCTCTGAACTGAACAGCAAGTAAACTGATTGCTGACAGGAGAGAAAATCCAAAAATTCATTACCTCTGCCAAGGAGGTTATGTTTTCACTTGTGTTTGTTTGACAGGCAAGAACCCATCATAATAACATCATAATAAACAACTTCCCAACAGATAAACCCAAACCTGTCCTGACTGTGTCTCCATTATGGCCGAGTCCTGGAGCCTCAGTAACTCTGAGCTGCAGGGTTGAAGTCCCATCTGCAGGGTGGAGGTTCTACTGGTATAAGGCTGTTCCCAACCAATCAGAATACTCCTACAGCTACGAGCTGCTACCTGGTAACACCAACGGGACCGAACAGGATTCCTACATCGTCCATGGGCCGACACACACAGCAGGATATGTGTGTAGAGCTGGAAGAGGAGACCCAGTGTATTACACTCAATATAGTGAACCAAAGTTTGTCTGGTCTGGAGGTGAGTTTGTTGGGGTTTTTTTTTTTTTTTTCTTTCAAGAAGCAGGTCATTACGTGAATTAATCCAAGTTTTTGTCTTTGACGAAGATAACTTTAAAAACAATCCTCCATGTTGGCAAATAAATTGCCTTTTACATTGAAAAGAAATGTAAGGAAGAAATGTATTTTTGTGTTTTTTCTCCCATCAAGACCACATTCGTTTTCCAACCCACTCAATAAACAAAATGTTGATGTTGGATGGTTTTCAATACTGGACTGGGATTAATGTCCTCCTCTCCTTGTTTCCCTCTGTCCTTCCCCTTATTTTTCTTCATTTAATCTTAAAGCATTAAAACCACACACAGACGTAGAGATTCAAGGTTTCCACCTATCACTGTGACAGTTATAGGGGAGAAGTATTCAATGGGTGCTTTTATTTTGGATACTTGAGCTCATCCTTCTGTTTCTACTCATTTGCTTTTACTCACCCAGCAGACAGGACAGGTGTAGTTTCAGACTTCAGTCCGTGGTCAGGCAGGTGCACAGACTGATTCAACAGTCAATACCTGGCAAAAAAACAAAGACCAAAACAAAAGAAAAAAGACGTCAGCAGACAGCAATGCAGGTACAGACAAGGTAAACCGCTACAAATCTGAGACAACTCAGGTAAGACAAAGAAGAAGAAAACACTTTTGCATGGACATGAAGAATCTTTTGATATGAAATACACAGCTCTGTTTGTTTGAAGGGCAGGTAAAACTAGAGAGTAGAAAAGCATCTATGAAACACCTCAAACCACTTATCAGCATAATTCATTTCTCTGCTGTCTATCCATGTGGTCTGTATGTTCCAAACACTCATCGTTTCATCAAAACACTGCATCTCGTTGCAGAGTTTTGCTACTGATGTTTTTATCACTCAATAAAGGCTTAAAAAGGAATATTTGCATTGTTCTCTCTTAATTCTAAAGTCTCTGTGGTTGGTTTGACCCTTTTATACTTGTTGTTTTTAGATTTTCATCCATCAGCGTCTCTCACAGTGAGTCCTGACAGAGTGCAGCACTTCAAGTCTGACTCCGTCTCACTGAGCTGTGAGGGAAACTCTACTGAGTGGAGAGTGATGAGGTTTCGTGAGGGTGGATACCTGTCACACTGCTCTTCCTGGGGGAGAATGACTGGATCCACGTGCAAGATCGATAACTATTGGCCCAGTAATGCAGTGTACTGGTGTGAGTCTGGATCAGGGGACTTCAGCAACGCAGTCAACATCACTGGAAACTGTGAGTTTTAATCAGTTTTATTTTCTTGTCTCTTGTAATTTATCCTGTACACTGTAGATTTGATCCATGGTAGGTTGAGTTTATAGTCTGAAAATAAAATGTCAGTCTTCATCATTGAATACTGCATGTGTGTGGGGTCCCCCCCCTTTTTTTTTTTTGGCTTCACTCACTTCCTTTGTACATTGAAGACACTTGTACGTGCACAAGCTAAATGCCAGGTCTTTGTCAGGCCAGTGTATCGATTCTATCGTTACAGGAGATTGAAAACGATTGAATACTCGTGATCTATTCCAATCAATGTACAGTATGTAAACTTGAAACAGCTGATCTCTGAATAAAACTTCATATTCTGTTTCACAGATCATATTATCTTGCTGAGCCCTGTCCGTCCTGTGGCTGAGGGAGAGTCTGTTACTCTTGGCTGCAAGTTGAGACCAGAAGATGTTTTAACTAATGTGTCTTTCTATAAAAATGACAAACTCATCCAAAATGATACTAGACGGGAGCTGACTATCCCTGCAGTGTCAAAGTCACATGAAGGCTTTTATAAATGTGAACGAAAAGATTCACCACAGGCTTGGAGGACCTGGACGTCACCAGAGAGTTGGATGTCAGTAAAATGTGAGTATGATTTACAAACTGTTTCTTAAGCATTTATGTTGTAAGATGTTCTACAATCTGAGATGGAAAAGTAATCAGTGTATTAGAAATTGGCTTAGTTGACCTGTTAGTTTGTGTGTGTGGGAAATGGCTTTATATGGTATTCATAATGAAAAATAAAGACACAAGTTAAACACATGATCAGCATGAGTAATCATTTCATACTTTTGGAGTTTTGTTACTAAGACTTGATGTAACCTGTTTTTGTAAAGCACTATGGAAAATCTGAGAAAATAGTCATAGAAATAATACAGATTATTTATTATAGCAGCGTCCAGGCCTAAAAGCTCTTCACTCCCTGTGCCGCTGATTGTTGTTGGGTTGGTTTGTGGAATTTTACTGATTATTCTCCTGCTGCTGCTGCTGTTTTGCTGCAGAAAGTCAAAAGGTGAGATCTTTTCCTTCTGGTATTTGATCAGAATAGACAGATGTCAGCAGATCAGTAGTCTGATGTAATTGCATATACTGTGGCAACAATAGAACAATTTGCAATACAAAACCACGTAACAGCAAATGTCTCTTTTGCAGATTCAGGGTTTATCAGGTTGGTACAACACTCCTATCATTTTGAGCATAGCAGTGTATTACGTGTTCCTAATTAAATCTATTCTAACACATGTTGGGGGGGGGGTTGGATCCGCCAGGTCTCAGAGCACCAATCAGAGCTCTGCTACAGATGACATGATCAACCAGGCTGAAACTCAGTGCAACAAATCCAACTCGCATCTCCATGGTGAGCCATAATCCTAATTATTTTCCTGATTTATGGTGAACCTCTAAGCCTAACCTTTCTATTTGTGGTTAGCTGATTAGGAAGATTTTGGAATTCCTATAATGGGATTAAAATGATTAATCTGACCCCGGCTTGATTTCCACTACTCTGAAGGTGATGTTTGTCTTTATGAATCAATCAAAGGCCCCGAGGACACTGAAACTGGTACAGCATATACCTTTTTGTTTAACATGGAGCAATTAGAGATACTGAAATGATTTAGGGGAACTGTAAATGATTGACAATCCCTTAAATTAAAAAAAATATATATCTACATTTCAGATGAATCCAGGGATGTCACATATACTTTTATTGATCTTAAAAACTTTGCAAAACTGGGTGAGTAAGAACTGCATGATGTTTTTTGTAGGCCAGCAGTGCCGAAATAAATAACAGGAAACTGTCTTTTCATTCATTCATGTGATCCTTCTAACAGGGAAGAATAACAAAGAGGAGAGCAGAGTTAACTCTGATGTGAGCATAGGATCAGCTGCAGGTATGGTTCATTACAACTGTTTTTTTTTTTTTTAAATCCTACCACTAAGTTGCTGAAGCCACCAAGTGTCACATCCTACACACAGTATACATATATGAAGGCTTTTAGATTTAGATTTTGATGACAATTCGATTATATTATTTAATTTAATTTTCATATACATAAACATAAGGGCATGCCACATTTCATTTCTTTATTCTGCCTTTCCCTCCATCCGTCCATCCGTATAACCTGAAACGTAGCTGCTGTATCAGATGACACTCTGATGTATGCCCAGATCTACTCCCACAATAAAGGTAAGTAAAATCTACATCCACCTGGAGCTGTTATTGTCCAACAGGTTGGTCTTAAATACTGTAATGTGACTTCTGTGTCCATCCAAGACCATCCATATTTGTAAAATGGCAGCATTTCCTAATAGTTTTTTATTTTGTTCTATTTATTGTGCTTTTATTTGCTTGTTGACTTTTTCGCTACCATTATAATTACTTGCATTGCCGACTATCAACCTATAATTTCAACGTACTTCAACTAATATTGTAATCTCCGGAAGAAAACAGTGTGAATAAGTACATTATCAGTGTAAGCTGAGACATTACTGCCAAACATTTCAATCTAATCATCTCCATTCATAGAATCAACTCCTGCAGCAGCTGATGAAACTGTTTATTCTGAAGTGAAACCAGGAAGAGCTCGTGGTAATAATGCAGCGATAACATAACGTGCATATTGGGTTTAGTCACTGTAATGGTTTATTTTACATATAGTTAAATGGGTTGTTATTGGGAGTAAAATGGCAGAAAAAGCAACATTAATTTTTGAATGACATTTCTTTTTCCTCCCAGACCTAAAGAGATATCAGCAAAACCAATGGAATGGATGACAACATGAAAACTACACTGGCGATATTTGTAGCTTTTATACACTGTAACCATCTACAGTTAATTTAATAGCAATTCATTTGAAGGAAACATATGAATTTAATGTTGTGTTTTACTTGTTGAAAAGACAGCGAATGATCACATATAACATTGAGTGCACCGTATTTTGGCGCTTCAGGTTTTAAAGCTGCTGTCGACAGCAGCAAAAAGTAACAGTTTGAAATATTCCAGCTTCAGTACCCAGGTTGTAGCCTTTAAAGTCAGCATCTTTTTCAGTGTTAGATGAAAAAAAAGCTTTGCACATTTGGAACATTTAATTTGTTATACCCTGTTACACATAACAAGAATTTCTCTTTGCTATGTTAATTTTCTTTTCACCTGGATGGATTTAGCTTGTTTTTTTTGTTTTTTTGTATTTTTAAAAGCTTGGTTACTCCTTATGCATCATTAAAGTTTTGTTCCGAAAGTAAATTGTCATTACTGTTTCTCTTACTTCTCTGTGATTTGCTTTACACAGCCTGTGTAATTTGTTTTGTAATCTTCCCTCTTATTTCGGTGCTCCAGTAAAGTCGTGCTTTACGAAATGTCGGATACCCTGACAGCTTACTCCGTGTGTACACATTAGCTCTGGTGTCGGTGTGATGATGCCGCCGTCTAAATTCATGACTTCATGCTGTTGAAGCAACACATCTCTGTACTATATTTGTAAAGAGAAGCTGTGAGGTGGAATTTCTGTCACTCGTGCACAAGTGCAGCTTGGCTTGTTTCCTCTGTGGTTCTGGTTTCAAAAATAATCTTAACATGATGAGGCAAGAGACATGTTTTTAGATTTTATTTTGCACGAACGCATTTATGTATCTAAGCTAATGAATGACCATGAAGTAGAAACATAAGCAGCCCGGATTTGAGAAAGCTTTTTCTCCATGTCAAATAGGAGTAGAATATTGGCCGAGTCCTGGAGCTTCGGTAACTCTGAATTGCAGGGTTGAAGTCCCATCTGCAGGGTGGTGGTTCTACTGGTATAAGGCTGTTCCCAACCAATCAAAACACTCCTACAGCTACGAGCTGTTACGTGATAGCAAGGGGACTGCACAGGATTCCTACATTGTTCGTGCTCAGTCACACACAGCGGGATATGTGTGTAGAGCTGGAAGAGGTGACCCAGTGTATTACACTCAACATAGTGAGACAAACCAAAAGTTTGTCTGGTCTGGAGGTGAGTTTGTTGGGGTTTTTTTTCCACTCAATAAACAAAATGTTGATGTTGGATGGTTTTCAATACTGGACTGGGATTAATGTCCTCCTCTCCTTGTTTCCCTCTGTCCTTCCCCCTATTTTTCTTCATTTAATCTTAAAGCATTAAAACCACACACACGTAGAGATTCAAGGTTTCATCATTGTTTTTCAGCTCATTCTAAAGGTCTGCACCAGCTGATCTCTAATATTCTCCGACTGTTTTACAGATAATAATTATGGTATCATCCTGGTGAGCCCCGTCCATCCTGTGACTGAGGGAGAGTCTTTTACTCTTCGCTGCAAATCCTGGATAGAAAGAGAACTTTCCGGTGTGTTTTTCTATCAGAATGACAGGCTCAGGGCGGAGCCGAATATCTCTGCAGTGTCAAAGTCAGATGAAGGTTTCTACAGCTGTCGGTACTCAAGACTAGTGTCACCACAGAGCTGGGTGTCAGTCAAGGGTGAGTAGGGTTAAAACATTTTATACACTTTCTTTTTTGTAAAGTGTGTTGCTGTCTGAGAAAGAAACATTCAACATACGTGTATGTGCTCGAGATGTAGATTGTTTTTTGTATATTTTAGAGTTTTATCTTTACTGAGGCTTGAAGTCACCTGGCTTCCATTTTTCTGGGAGAATTTTGTAAATTCCATGAAGAAAGTCCTACATTAGTAAAGTTTCTTAATACTTTTATTAACTTTTAATTAATATTTAATGTTTACAGTAGCCGTGCCAAGAGATGAAAGCTCTTCATTTCCTGTGCCACTGATCATTGGGCTGGTTTGTGTAATGGTACTTCTTATTCTACTGCTCCTGTTGTGTTGCTACAGACAGTCCAAGGGTGAGGCGTTCTTCTTCTGATATGAAATTGCTTACTTACTCTTTAATTATTCAAATACAAAGATGCACTCTGTTTTCATGAAATAAAATAGCAGTAGACCAATTTACACTACAAAACCAACTAACACCACTGTCTTTTTCAGGTCAGAACAACACTCTCTTCTCTCATCCTAAATGTAACAGCTGTACGTTCCATTTCTGTATTAAAATTGCTATATTTATTTCATGTTTTAGGCCGTACCAGTCAGAGAGCACCAGTCGGATCTCCAACACCATTCACGAGGTCAACCAGAACAAAACTCAACCAAACGAATACCCCTCTCCTCTAACTGGTTGGCCTTTAAACTAATCTTGATTGTTATTATTAGTATTTCTGTCTTTTCATTAACATTTCTCACACTCAGTTTCTGGTCGTTGATTGACTGATGATTCTCAAATAACAATCAAAAGCTGAAGTCCACGAGACTGGACCTACAGTCTCGAGAATTTGTCATAAAAACAGTTAATCAAAAGTACAAAATATCAGACACTCGATTACACGATTTTAAACTGATTCTACTTGAATCGAACCTAAACTTCCAAACGGAAAGAATCCATAAATATTATTGCTCTACTGTCCCACCTTAATAATAAATACATGATGACAACATTATACGTTTATGTTATGAAAATATCTTATAGATATTGTTCTGATTTGTCCACACCTATAAAAGCAAACAACAAAAAAAGTGACTAAGGATATTTGTTAAAAATGTGATATGTATTTGGTATAATGTATTTAAAACGATTTATCTGACCTTGGCTTGCTTTTTTACTGTTTGTGTGCTTTTCTCTATGATACAATCAAAGACTCTGAAGATGCTAAAAAAGGTTTCAGTATGTACCTACTGATTAACATGGAGCAGTTGCAAATGCAACAGCTGCAAGATTCTTGATATAAAATCCTGTAACTCAAAAACTCAAAAATATTTTTTCTTGATACTATTTATGTTTATTTCAGATGCAGGTAAATCCCAGGATGTCACATATTCTTCTATTGAACTTAAAAACGTTGGACGGAAGGGTGAGTCCTCCAAATATATGCAATGTAGAAAATTTTTGAAAAAGTTCAAAAAGGTTTTGGCCTGCAGTGACAAAAAAGAATGTATTTATTTATTTATTTTACGAACTCCTCTAATTATCTTAACAGGGAAGCATCATGAACCAGTGGAGAGTTCTGTTTACTCTGATTTGAAGATAGGAACTGCAGGTACAGTCGTGCTCATAGTTTGTATTGAAATGTTTCATATTGTTACACTGGACGATATTATGCATGCAGTTGAATTAATCTCAGTCACCTTGGGCAGGTACCACTCACCACCAATAGGAGTTGCCACAGTTGGAAATCTTACACATATCTGTAGGGCCATCTGAGTATTTCTTAGTTTGTCTGTTTCATATAAAGTATATGATTGTTACTGTATGTTGTGTGTCATTAGCTTCCAATATATTTCCATTTCACAGATATGAAATAAAACTGATTTCTTTTTTCTTACATTTTAACCCCCTAGTCATGTCGTTGCAGATTATGAAATGCCGTAAATTGTATGCGGAAATTCCCAGTCCACCTTCTCCTTTTTGTCTTCCACAAATGAGGTGGCACAATACTCGATGATTAAAACTGGAAAATAGTCTTAGTGACATTGTTTTGTCTTTTGATATATTTTTTAAAATTTTTGCTGCCAGATTTTCTCCTATCAAACTTATGGTTTGCACATAAAGTCATGTTTATCTGTATTGCACAATATACAGTTAGGTACGTAAGTATTTGGACAGCGAAACAATTTTTGCAACTTTGCCTCCTTACACCATCACAATGGATTTGAAATGAAGCCATTGAGATGTGATTGAAGTGTAGACTTTCAGCTTCAGTTCAAGGGGTTTAACAAAATTATCACATTAACCTTTTAGAAATTACAGCCATTTTTATACATAGTCTCTCATTTTCAGAGGCTCAAAAGTAATTGGACAAAAAACATAATAATAAAAATAAGGATTATTTGTGATATTTGGATGAAAATCCTTTGCAGCCAGCGACTGCCTGAAGTCTGGAACCCCTAGACGTCACCAGATGCTGAGTTACCTCCCTTGAGATGCTTTGCCAGGCTTTTAATGCAGCTGCCTTCAGGTCCTGCTTGTTGGTGGGTCTTTCTGCCCTCAGTTTGTCTTCAGGAAGATAAAAGCATGCTCAGTTGGTTGAGGTCAGGTGACTGACTTGGCCATTGAATATTCAATTTCTTTGCCATCAGAAGGTCCTGGGTTGCTTTGCAGTATGTTTTTGGGTCATTATCCATCTGTACTATGAAGCACCATCCCATCGGTTTTGCAGAGTTTGGCTGAATCTGAGCAGATAGTACAGACCTTTACACTTCAGAATTCATCCTGCTACTTCTATCAGCAGTCAGATCATCAATAGCACCAGTGACCTTGGTACACTGCCATACATGTCTATGCCATGACACTGCCTCCACCATGTTGGACAGATGATGTGGTACACTTTGGATCATGAGCCCTTTCTACTCCATACTCTTCTCTTCCCATCATTCTGGTACAAGTTCATCTTGTTTCATCTGTCCAAAGAATCTTGTTCCTGAACTTTGCAGGCTTTTTTAGTCTTTTTCTGGCAAACTCTGTCCTTTCTGGCATTTCTGTTCTTGATTGTAGACTTTGACAATGATACAGTCACCTCCTGGAGAGCGTTCTTGATCTGGCTAGATGGTTGTGAAGAGGTTTTCCTCACCAAGGAAAGAATTCTGCAATCATCCACTTCAGTTGTCTTCCAGGCGTTTTCGTGTTGCTGAGCTCAACAATGCATTCCTCCTTTTTAGAACGTACCAAATTGTTGATTTGGCCACTCCTTTAACTTTCTGCCATCTGTCTGATGGGTTTGTTTTGTTTTTTTAGTCTAACGATGGCCTCCTTCATTTGTATCGACACACCGCATATTGAGACTTCCCATGAAGAGCTACCAAATGCAAATTCAACGCTTGGAATCAACTCCGGACCTTTAATCTGCTTAATATGTCACGACATAATGAGGGAACAAGTAACACCTGGCCATGGAACTAATTGTCAGTCAATAGTCCAATTACTTTTGAGCCTCTGAAAATGAGGGACTATGTATGAAAATGGCTGTAATTTTGGTTAATGTGATATTTTTGTGAAACCCTTTGAATTAAAGCTGAAAGTCTACACTTCAATCACATCTTGACGGCTTTGTTTCAAATCCATTGTGGTGGTGTACAGAGGCAAAATTGCATAATTGTGTCACTGTCCAAATACTTATCTACCTAACTGTAATATGCAATGTCTCATTTGATTCTGACCCAGGCACCACACTCAACTGAGACGAAACACAACAAAAAAACAAAAGACATATCAGCTGAGGTGTTTTTCTTGCATTTTTGTTCTACCTGTAAGTCAATCCATTCATCCATCACTTGCACATTTTAGAGATCTGGATTCTGTTTTAGACAACAGTCTCGTGTATGCCCAGGTCAACAGCTTCAATACAATTAAAAAAGCCAAGAAGAAGAAAGGTTTGTGAAGTCTTCAT